>NC_136807.1:17623488-17855988 GCF_951216825.1 Electrona antarctica | reverse complement strand
TTCAAATGTATACAAAATATTTTTAAATAGAAGATCTACATGCTCACAATGCGCATTGTACATCACCGCATTGGAAATGGAAATACTCAAATACCTCTAAATTAAGTGCAGTACTTAAGTACTGTAGTTAGGCTACTTTACACCACTTGCCTATATCTGCATTGAGCAGGTTGTCCTCTCCTCTCCTCTCTCCTCTCTCTCTAACGATTTAATCCGAAGAGATGTGCTTTAATTTGTTGTCAAGGAAACGGAAAATTATGAGGGGAGCACACGTGCACGTGTCTGTCAGAGAGAGAGAGAGAGAGAGAGAGAGCGAGAGAGAGAATTACATGCAACATGCAACACCCCCTCCCCCAGTCTCTGTGTCAGTAGGACAAACCAGCATGCCATGGATGTATTTGGACAGACACCTTTTTTCTTGTCAAATCGTTAATAACGATCTTGCGTGCGCGCGCGCGCGTGTGTCTGTGTGTAAATGTGTATGATGTGTATTGTGGACCACCACGGCTCCCTACCCCCTCCCCCCGCCCCCCACCGGTTGACCTACTGTAGGCTAGTATAGCTGCTGCTGCTGAGTCTGCCGCTCGCCGGTCGACAGCAGCGGGCAGCCCACTCCACTCCACTCCTGCAGACTGCATTATTTTATGCACACAACACATTCATACCGTACGGGGGACCGGGCCGGGCTTTCTACGGCCCCTTTTCACTCGGTTCAGTCAATTTTTTCGTGCTGTGACCGACCGGGAGCTCGTGTCTCCCCAGCGGAGGATTTTAATGACAGGATTTGTGTTTTGTTGTGCGGTGTACATGGACAGAAGCAGCGCGCTGCGGGGTGAGCACATCTATTCTACAGTTCCACACACACACACACACACACACACACACACACACACACACACACACACACACACACACACACACACACACACACTCACGCACACGTGCACGCGGATACACATCTCAAAAACACACGAACCGAGTAGCCTACACGTACGCGAAAATACATCCAAATGCTCACGCATATGCATGCGAATGTAAGACATGTATTGTATACTTGCATGCACACACGTTTAATTAAGCCAGATATTCACACTGATAATACGCACACAACTGTATGCGGATGCACGCACGTGCACACGCGCGGTTTGACCGACATTCTCCGCAGTGAATGTAGGCTATATGGCCTCACGCACGTACTCCTCGCTCTACATGTCTGTACCTACATACATCTGTCTACTATAGCCTACATCTGTCTCTCTAGTGTCTACCTCCTGTAGCCTAGTCTCTGGGCTACATTTCACATTTTGTCATCAAGTGTCAGTATCTCTCTCTGCATGTCTCTGCCTTGCATAGCTCTCAAAGTGATGCTAAACAGACAGCTGACTGACAATGTGTCTAATCCCACATGAATATATCCCAGATGCTGTATGTGGCGCGTGCGTGTGCGTGATTTATGGTTTAAATAGAGCAAGGGACATTATGTGGGGGATGGGGGTCAGATGTGGCTATTGATTATTATTTGACATATTGACATTCTGCAGGGGACATGGGGTGTGTCGTCGACTCTGTGTGTGTGTGTGTGTGTGTGTGTGTGTGTGTGTGTGTGTGTGTGAGAGAGAGAGAGAGAGAGTGTGAGTGCACTGTGGGGGGTGCATATGGGATTTGCATTTAAATTCTTTCAGCATGTAAAACCAAATGTGTTGTGGGGGACGGGTGTCATCTCATCTGATACAACCTATAGTTGTGTATGTATGTATGTGCCTGTGTACTGGTTTAAGCTGCAGGTGGGTGTGTCTGCCAGTCTGCAGACACTATAACAATGTGTCCGTGTGTGTGTGTGTGTGTCCGTGTGTGTGTGTGTGTGTGACTGTGTGTGTGTGTGTGTGTGTGTGTGTGTGTGTGTTTTTTCGTGCCCGTCTGTGACCTACTATGTGTATGATCTTTAGTTGTGTGTGGTGGGGTGGGGGGTTTGTGTCTTGCGTGTGTGTGTGTGTGTGTGTGTGTGTGTGTGTGTGTGTGTGTGTGTGTGTGTGTGTGTGTGCATGCGCATGCTGGCTGCGGTTCTGTCAGGTTGGATCAGTACATGAACACAGAAACTTGACATTTCTCCCTCTCATGCATGCATGGTATTTCAATGACCACAAGAAATGTTATGTCCACTATGTTTCAGTCTAGTCTTTGTACTCCTTGCTATTGGTTGATTATAATGATGCATTGCTGATCAAGGATTATTTGATCCTTTATGGGTATAGAGATCCCTCCTGGGAGGCAGAAGGTTATACGGTTCAATTCACTCACTGCCCTGGCATTGTGTCGAGGTGTCCCTGAGGAAGACCCTATACCTCTAACTGCCCCCCCCCCCCCCCCCCCCCCCTGCACTCAAGTCTGACCACCTGGGCAGCAAATAGCTGGCTGAATTTCCCCCGTCCCGTGGGATCAAATAGGTATAGTTACATTATTATTATCCTCCTTGTACTGCTTACTGGGGCAGTATGGATTATTAGTTACTGCGGTAATAATTTACTGTTTACCGACGTACTACTGGTTGATGTTGCTGATCTAGGGTCTGATCCTTGTACTCCTTACTGTTAGTCTATTTTAATGTTGCTGATCTACAGAAGGATTTGATCCTCCTTATTATTG
This sequence comes from Electrona antarctica, assembly GCF_951216825.1. Lineage (NCBI taxonomy): Eukaryota > Metazoa > Chordata > Actinopteri > Myctophiformes > Myctophidae > Electrona > Electrona antarctica. Next base: position 17,853,345 of record NC_136807.1, on the reverse strand, counting down.
GTTGACGATCATGATTGTAAATTTGTTACTGATCTGGGATCTGATCCTTGTACTGTTGTCGTATTGTAAGTGACGCTACGCTAGTAGCTAGCTTAAAGGTCTCTTTGCAGTCAACTATTTCAATCATCAAGGAACATGGAGCACAGAGGCAGCCCATGTAACAATGTCAGCTTAACTCGCTATGACATCACCCGGCCCCGGCACCCCCCAAAAATATACTCTCTCCTCTACTCTGAGCAACTTGAGGCTAGTAATACAATGAGCACAGAGAAGATAATATCTATTTCTTGGGGGGGCGTTTAAGGATCAACCTAATGAATTGAGGTCTGTAGCTTCTTTTAAAAGCTCTTCGGGATGCTACTATACCAGGATGTGCACATCGGGTGGAAGTGAAATGACAATTTCATTCAAATTTGGGGTAGATCAAATTCTGCGTTCATGATCTTTGCCTTATATGGACAGGGACGATAATATAATCTCTGTCTCCCGCCCTTTCGGCCTGGCTAAGATCATGAATCATGATAACAATAATAAACTTTATTTGTATACAGTAGCATTTTTCTAAACATGCAATGCAATGCAGTAAAATGTGGAAAAACATAAATATATTGCTGAACGTGATTTGGTCAACTGTCGTGGGCAGAGCCCCCTGTAGTGTATTTACAATAATACAAAAAATGTTTGTATTATAATGCATATGATTAGCAATACCATCATGATCAATACACTATTACCAATACAATATTATCATTATCAATATCGTCCGTCAGTAACATTATTAGTGTTATTATCAGTATCACTGTTATTGTTGACATGATTATCATATTTATTACCAATATCAACTACATTATTGACATCCAACATTTATTCATATTCAACCATTATCTTAATCACAGGCAGACACATAGACAGATTGTGGTACCGTTGAGGCAGAGTGGGTTGTGCCAGTAATCTCTTTCTCTGACTTGCCAAAGGGCATCTTGACCAGTAGTTTGCCTGGAGACTGCTCCTTGAGCTTCCCACTGCCCACACACACACACACACACACACACACACACACACACACACACACACACACACACACACACACACACACACACACACACACACACACACACACACACACACACACACACACACACACACACACACACATGGCATGTACACACAGAGAGAGAGGGAGAGAGGTAGAACGCTCGCGAGAGAGAGCGAGAGAGATCAAGAAAATAATAATTTACAATAAATATTTTATGACATCCTATGTGTTCCTCCTTCTGCCAGGGAACACAACCTGTAGGTGAAACAAAATAAGCACCTAGAAGGTTTCATTGCATTTTTGCAGACATCCATTTTATGAATAAATAAATGAAAATATAATAAAACTTTTCCCAGAAAATCTGATTTCCAGTATCAGATCTAGCCTGTTTTCATGACAAAACAGGCACAAGACCAGACACACTTGTCGGAGATGCCGCCTGGATGTGTGACCTCTTATCACCGATCAGTCACAGCCATCCAAGACAGAAAGTTGTGTAGTGTGAACTTTGAAAATCTTCCAGTGTGTGCCTGCCATAATTAGGCACACAACTCAACTCAAGTGTGTCTGTGCTTAGTACACTTTGTAATGTGTGGTTTGTATATTCCTTAGCTTTCATACACTTATGGCTCTGTCTCAGTTGTCTGTCTACTGTCTAAGTAAAGAATCCTCTCTATAAATAACACATACTTCATAGGCTTTATTCCTAATGAATGACATCAGTTGGAGCACAAAGTCAAACTGAAAATAACTACAGAATAAAGCCCTTTTCAGTTTCCCACACAGGGAGTAACACTACATCTGTGTAATCACTAATTGTTACGCATCGCATAGAAAAAAGTTAAAAACAATTCAACTCTTGACGCTGGCAGGCTTGTGTGTGAGATGAGCATGAATGTGAGAGTTTTACAGGATAACACTCACTTGTCGCTACGCCTGTCAGATCGCCTGCGCCCCCAGACCTGAATTATAATTCATTTTCAGTGATAGGCGAGCCTATCATTGAAAATGAATTACCAGGTTCATCAGTCATTTCCCACGTGAAAGGGCCTGAAAACTAATTGTACCGGAATGTGGAGATGTCTGTTATGTAGTATTCACGATTAGTCCAAGAATGGATTCAGTCGAACATTTGACCAATATAGAACTCTGTATATTGACACTGAATATGCTATCAGCTTCTAGAACAAAAGAGGAGTGACCCAGCAGAAATTGGATGTATTGATCAGGCAGGACGTCATTGATTATCAGCTAGACTTGAGGAAGAGGAGACAATGTGCATGTGTGTAGGAGCAGTGCGGCTTGGTAAAGGGGAGGGGGTGGGTATTGATTATCTAAGATATTGTTTGGTCTTTTTCTGCCTTTATTTGTTTGGATAGTACAGTCAAGATAGAGAGGACAGGGAGAGAGAGGGAGTGACACGCAGCAAAGGTTGTTGAGCTTGGAAATTCGCAAATTGCTCTTGGTGTAAAAGAATCTAATTCCCAAAGTTGAAGAATGAGTGCTGCTCATGCTTGTGATGGTGAAGACAACATTGAAACACTATATTAGTAATATAGATCTGCTGCGTCAGTTGGAATTTACAGACATTTATATTATAAAGGACTTTGCCATAGACAAAAGCAGGACAAATCACTTATGATATTGATAAGTCAATTATAGACTTTATGGCTAAGTGCTAATTTATACTTGCTTTCAGAATATCTGACTGGTGACGGCTGATTAAGTGCAGAGTCATTACACAGGTGCCATACATTCTATCTCCTGGTGTTTGAGCAAGAGACACACACAGTCACTCACACTTTACTGCATTTTGAGCAAACGTACACCATGCTGTAGCGATATAGCCTAGTAAAAGGTATGAGCACTGTATGCAGACATAAATAAATTTACTGCGAAGAAAATACAGTGTAACGCTATATATCACCGATCGATGGTCAAAAACAGACTGCTGTAGTGTACACACACAGATTTTAGCCCACATGCGCTTTCCCCCACTTATCAATGCCAATGTCGTTTTGGTGTATTGGGTCCTTTAAGTTGATATATGGTTTGGTCCACCTTTCCATCTAATGTTTTTGGGTGAGCAGAGAGCTTTCGGTTCCCCCGCAAAAATCCTGCTAAATCCATCACATTTTCAACAGTGAGTGTGCTATGATGAAATGAAGGTGCAGCTATTTCGTAATGGTAATGGGAGCTGACATTCCGATTGGTTTAATTAATGTAACACCTTAAGTTTCTGCCATGCATAATTCAGAGGCTTAAATTCCACCCATTTGCACCATGCAGCAAAACATGTTAATGCGCCGTGTAATTAGCAAAATTGTCATAGACATATGATACCTGGGGTGGCACCTGTGGTGGCACTTCCAATTCCAGCAGTGCCATGCCCATGCCACCATAGGCCATACCCATGACACGCCACTGTAGACTAATTAGATCATGATCACTATCCTCCTTCATTCTATTAAATAGTAAATTGTAATCATGTATTCTCTTCTCTTCTCTTCTCTTCTCTTCTCTTCTCTTCTCTTCTCTTCTCTTCTCTTCTCTTCTCTTCTCTTCTCTTCTCTTCTCTTCTCTTCTCTTCTCTTCTCTTCTCTTCTCTTCTCTTCTCTTCTCTTCTCTTCTCTTCTCTTCTCTTCTCTTCTCTTCTCTTCTCTTCTCTTCTCCAGGTCTCTCCTCCAGTTCTAGGTGTTTAACTAAGAGTCTCTCCCTGGAGCCAACCTGCTCCCCCTGTTCACACCAGGGGACCCTGGAGGCAGAGGCAGACACGCCCCCGCGACTAAGCTCCGACCCTGGGCCCAGCTCCTGCTCGGGTCCGCTGGACTCCCTCGATCAATATGACCAGTATGAGGTTGTAGGCCCAGCTGGGAGCTTTATTTCTGCTTCTAACCGGGTTCTGGTGAACGATACTGGACCTCCAGAACTACCGACCACCATGCTAACACTTGGTCCTGTGCCGGCCAAGACCAGACCCCCACTGCCAGGACCTAAACCCCAGGGTGAGGACAGGATGTGGTTGAGTGCATGTGTGTATATATAACTCCACAGGACTTAGCATTAAAAAACAGTCAATGCTGTGTCCATTCTATTCTATTCTATTCTATTCTATTCTATTCTATTCTAATAATAATTATAATTATCGCATCATATCGCATATCGCATCAAATCGCATCATATGGTGGTACGTGGCTCAAATGCCGAATAAATAATGGGCCTTGATATGAAAAAGGTTGAAACTTGAAAACCACTGATTTAAGTCATTAAAACAAATATCATGTCAACGTAATCTCTCTCTCTCCTCCCCAGTCCCACCGAAACCCCTGCATCTCCAGCAACAGGGGGGAATTAGGCCACGTCCCCGCGCCCCCGACAAGCCCCTCCCGCCACCCCCTCCCTGTAGACCTCTCCCCACAGACCCCAACCTCCGCTCCGATGGAAGTTCCTCCCCCAGCTGCGTCCTATCACTCATTGAAAAGTTTGAGAGGTAGGTCCTGATTGGTTAATATTCACATCCTTCATCATCCTACATCCTACTCATTGGCTTTGATCTCAGACTCTGATCACTAACATCATAACACTAACAACAGGACTATTTGTTATTATTAAAGCTAGAAAGGCCAAAGCACTCACTTGGCGATTAGCCATTTAAGATTGAAATGTCACAAATATGTAGTGGTTTTGCCCTTTTGGGTGCTTTTAACTAAAGATCTGTGCTGTTAGAATTACAAAAGAACTATTAGGGCGGAGGTAGGCAGATGTTTTAGAACAGATGTCCCAGATCAATGGACTGCTTTGTATTGAAATCAATATATGTCAATTCTAATCAGTTCTATTCTAGTCTGCTACAAGTAATCTACAAAAAATGGCTTTACACTCAATAAAATCTGAAAATAAGCTGTTCTACTCCACTACATTTACTGTATGATCCATACATTGTATCCGTATAGCCATATTTTCGCAACTTAAAGTGTGAATTGCAATGAAGAAGGCTGCCTACATAAATTATCACATTTCCCTTAAATAGCTGTGCTATTTGACAGAGACTCTTCTGCTAATCTTATCCCCCATATAGAATAACATTGTAGTTTTAAGTGGTGTATGCATAATTGATAGGATATAATTGGGTTCAAGGTTATACTTTATTGTTACATCTTATGCACTGGTACATAAAAGTTAAACTTATTCTTACCTTATTCTTACCTTCCTTTCAGAGAATGTAGCAGCCTAGGTAATAAAATGTAATAAAAGTAGAGAAAAAGAAAGAAAAAGCGCAAAATAAAGCAAAACGTCTGTAGTTTCACACTAATAGGATAAAATAAATGTATCAGCGTATCTACAATGTACGTACTGCATGTGCTTGGCACATTATATCCACCATCAGCATTTATCAGGGAAAGCCACACATTCCTCAAAACTCAGATGCTTTATTTACAGTATAGACCAATGTTTTTCTATAGACCTGCTTATTATTTGAAACCTGCTGGTCCTTATGTAAGAACCGGTTATTATTTGAGTTCTGTTAATCTACTTACAGTGAAGATAGATACTTACAGTAGAATAGATGATTAGCACTGTTGGATGCTACGGTGTTGAAGAGATGACGGTTTTATTTACCTTGAGTATTGTGTGTGTGTGTGTGTGTGTGTGTGTGTGTGTGTGTGTGTGTGTGTGTGTGTGTGTGTGTGTGTGTGTGTGTGTGTGTGCGTGCGTGCACGCGTGTGTGTGTTCCAGGGAACAGATCATTGTGGTTCCAGACATCACAGGGGGGGTTCCATGTAGAATCCCTCTTCCACCTTCCTCACCCCCATCCGCATCCTCAGCCGGGCCCCCTGCTGAGCCCCTCGGGGTTCAGGACCCTGACGACGTCACGCCGCCACAGAGAGACGAGGCTGGTGGCGATGACGAAGATGAAGAGTTAGGGTCTGTGTGTGCCAAGCGTCTGTCAGTGGAGTCAGGTTACAGTGCCTCTGAGGACCCTGTCGCCGTGGAGATGAGAGGTCAAGAAGTCACCGAGAGCCAATCGGAACGATTGTCCCTCCCCTCCTCTCAGACGGACGGGAAGCTGGCCAATCGGGACAGTGGCATCGACAGCATCAGCTCCCCGTCCCACAGCGAGGAAGAGGGGGGTGTGATCTACCCGTGTAGCCCCGCCCACATCCTCCCTCGTCTCTCCAGCTCCTCCTCCTACAGCTGCGAGGGACGGGCGGGGAAGGAGGCGGAGCTAGGAGGAGGAGAGAGGAGGGTCTTCAGTGAGGAGGGGGACAGCGACCTGGAAGAGGAGCTGACCCTGGTCCTGACGGAGAAGCAGGAAGACCCAGAGGACTCTGTTATGATGCACAAACGTCAGCAAGACAGGCTGGACTCTATTGAGGTACTCCAACACAGACCGACTGTCACACAGACAGACAGACAGGCAGGCAGGCAGGCAGACAGACACACTGTGTCAGTGGTTCTCAAACATTTTTCATGTCAAGGACCTCCAAATAAATGACGGTGGAACACCATCTGAAAATATTATGTGGCAGGGACCCTGATACAAGATTTGTGTAGTTCAAATATTATATTATTATAAATATTATATTATTAATATTATATTATATTATAACATATTCCACATTTTCTCCAGCCTGGTAGTGGGTACCAGATGTTGTGCCAGACCAGATATTGGTCTGGCACTCCTCAAATTTCACTCACCCCAGAGTTGTGGCTGACCAATCAGAGCCCACTATTCAAAGTGAGACTTTTTTATGTGACGTTGGAATTTGTTTGTAACCGCCACTTGGATGGATATAAATCTTCCACACCGAAGTTCCAGACTAATCTACGCAGTGATATTAGTCTGGCCATGCCAGGCTACATTTTCTCAAGATTGTTTGAAAATAGCAGATCTATAAATTCACAACGCGACGTGTCCACTTTGATAGCCACTGGTTTATGTAAAGCAGGGATTATCAACCTTTAACATTTCTGGGACCCCCAATTTGATATGCAATAGCCTATTTGATAGGATATTTTGCTCTTGGACCCCAGTCTAAGAAAGTAATTTGGTGCAATATGGTCTTCTTTAGTCCAGAAGTGGGCCTGAGCAATTTCTCTGAGGGATATTTTAATTTGTTATATTTCAACAAAAAAAATATTTTTTTATAATCTATTTTTCTATAGACTAAATCGATTAATCGCATTAACCACTTAAGCACTGTATTATGCTTCGTTGTATAATGGTGGCATACAAAAATATTTAAAATAGCAGATCTCCAATCTCCCAATGCCATGTTGTGAGCTTGTAGATTTATGGAACCACTGATGATGAGTATGTAATCAATGTAAGCAATGTAAGCGGTAACAGGTTTTCAATTATGCTAGCATCTTCTAACATCTAAAAACAACACAAATATATTGTTTTATGGTACAATTGTTATTGATTTGAAATCTACACAGTATAATTCTCTGTGTCAATGGGCATGTAATGACATATTTTGTTAAAATAAGTGTACAATAGCACTCTATTCCAGTATTAATCATTGCTGTAGAGTGTTCTGTAATACCAGCTCTTTAGTGAACAAATAAATAAATGTTCAGGCCTTCCAGTGTCATCCAATCAGGAGAGAGAACTCATACAGGATGCAGCATTAACGTCACATGTGACATTGTAAGTGATGAAACACAAACACGAAGAGACAAAATTGGATCTTGAACACTTGAAACTATGAAACTAACTAACTATGAAATTGAAGCTGACAAAGGATTTCTATGGAATTTTCTCTCTCTCCTGATTGGATACTACAATTACTATTCTGATCAGAACTTGCATTTTAGGTTCACTAAAGAGATGGAGAAACAGGGAGAGCCCTGTTCCTGAACACCAGAGCAGTGATCACTATTGGAATGTAGAACTCTGTGAGTGTACAACTACAGTACAAATCAAAAGGACCCTCCCTCGGGATTTTACATAGCATAGTCACATGACCTCTGACCTTTAAAACACAGGATGCACTTCCTGCTGTCTCTGTAGGACAGAGAGTTCTGGTTATTAGTTGTATAATAATGGAGATTGTCTGTATCAGTTTGATCTGTCTTGTCTTTACATTGTTGTAATATTTGTCTTTGATTCACTCAAACTGTCTGTCTGTCTCTCCAGCTGTCTGTTCAACAAAGGGTGTTCAACATTGCAAACGAGCTGCTCCATACAGAGATAGCCTACGTCTCCAAACTACACCTATTGGACCAGGTAAAAAAAAAGAAAGAGTGTGTGTGTGTGTGTGTGTGTGTGTGTGTGTGTGTGTGTGTGTGTGTGTGTCTTGCGACGCATTCACACTACGAAAGCATTTTTCTTGTTCTTGTTGTTATCTCTGAGCACACACAAACAAATTCCAAATCAACTGTAATTCATTTTTTGCAATACACTGTTGAATATTACAATTATGCATATTCTCTGTTTACGGTAGTCTCGGGGTTGTTCTAGGCATTCTCCCAATAGATCAGGCTCCGTCTATTTACAGAAGGGCATATCGCTTCATATCCTGATCAGTTTCAACAGGCACATTTCAACATTGAAGCAAACCAACTTTGCGCCATCAGGATTATTATTTGCCAAACACAAAAAACAACAACAAAACTAGAAAAAGTGCCCCTCGGGGCACAGGTCTCCACCAGGGCAGGTCAGGTTGTGGCCTCCTGGTGGCGCTATAATAGGCCAATGTGAAAAGGGTGCCATTTCTTCATACGCCTTTGATGGCAATGTGTTTTGCAAAAATCAACCTGTTGGTGGCGCTATAACAGGCCAATGTGAAAAGGGTGGGATATATTCCTCAGCCTAGTAAGAAAATGTGTGAAAGATTTCACGTAAATTGCACGCTGCGTTCATGATTTGAGGCTTTTGTTCAAAACGGGGCAATCTTGCAAACTGTGAAAGCCAATTATAGCCAATTAGGATGGAATATGAAATATCGGACAGATCCGACTTGAGCACATGACCATAGAGATACTGTGTAACGATTTGTGAGATTTTTGGACAGAATTTGGAGGAGTAATATCAAAAAATGTGTTTTACAAAAGTCGGCCTCCTGGTGGCGCTATAAAAGGCAGATGCAGAAAATGCAGGTCAAAGGTTTGTCCTTGGCCTCTAGGGAGTGTGCATGCAACGTTTCACGCAGATCGGTGCAGTTTTAGGTAAAAAATGTGAAAAATTGCCTCATGGTGGCGCTATAACAGGCCGTTCTGGAAAATGTGGGGCAGAGGTTCATCGTTGGCATCCAGGGAGTGTGTGTGCAAAGTTTGGCATCGACTGGGTTAACGGTGCCGGAGATTAGCTGGTAACGGACGGACGGAAGGACGGACACACACACACACGGACGGAGTGCAAAACTCTCTCCCCATGCCTTCGGCCTGGTGGAGACAATAAGAACAGATTTATAAGCTATTATTGCATCACAATGCAATATGTGGATACCTTGTAGATTTGTTCGTTTTGTCAAGAAACAACACCATTGCACAATGGAGTCTAAATCTAGCTTTTTACAACATCACATTCCAATCATCTGATTGGAATGTGCAAGGAAACATCTGTGAAATAAACATCTTTAAGATCCATAATGATCTTGTGTACAAACAGATAGAAACCTCAGTATTGCCCATACATAACTGGAGGCAGTCCACAGGGCCATCATGACTCTGTATCACCTGTCAATCTCAGAGACACCTTACTTCTTATTTTGAGGGCAAATTATTTATTTAAAATGATATATATTGACCGCTGCTGCTGCTGCTATAACTTCATCCCTTAGGGAAACACTGTACACATGTGATGTATGATATGAATTATACATTGCTCCTTTCATCTCCTCTCATCTCTAGGTGTTTTGTGCCAGGCTGCTGGAGGAGGCCAGGTCTCGCTCATCGTTTCCATGTGATGTTGTCCAAGGAATCTTCTCCAACATCTGTTCTATCTACTGTTTCCACCAGCAGTTCCTCCTGCCAGCCCTGCAGAAACGCATGGAGGAATGGTTAGGACTGTTATTAGTAGTAGTGCTTGTAGTTGTAGTAGTAATAGGAATGGTAGTTGATTTTCTTTCACTTCTCTACTGTAGTTATGTTATTTGTTTTACTAATTTTGTTTTAGGCATCGTATTAATAATTGTGTTTCTTTTGCTGTTCTGTGTAAAGCACATTGAATTGCCTTGTTGTTGAAATGTGCACAGCCTCCGCCTGATGGCCTCAAAAAGTCTAATATATCCCCTGAGCCATGGGCAATTGCCTTTGGCTTAGTGGTTAAGATGTTGGCTTTCCACATGGGAGACCCGGGTTCGATTCCCGGATGTTACATATACAAATAAAATGTAATTGCCTTGCGTAGCAAAACAAATGCACCTGGGATTTGCAATCCCTGCCCACATCAGTATATCATGTTCTATGACTCTTGATATTAACCATTACCATATTTTCAACACAAAACGTACATCTGCAAGATCAGCTACACACACACACACACACACTCACAAGAAAATTGCTGCTTGTCCATAAGAGTTTTGGTGCACAAACTACCATCTTTTTACAATTAAACAAGATTTCATCATGGTCTGAGCCAAGTCCAATGACACCCCACAAGGCCCCTTTTGAAACATTCCTAAAGTAGGCAGGGTTCCCGCGAGGTTGACTGCTGATCAGCGTGAAAATATTATCTGTTCTTCTTTGCCCTGTGACAAATGTTATGGGAATCTCTCTCCTCTCTAGGGATGTGAATCCTCGTATAGGAGACATTTTACAGAAGTTAGCTCCGTTTCTAAAGATGTACGGAGAATATGTGAAGAACTTTGACACGGCAATGGAACTGGTGACTGCCTGGATGGATCGATCGACCCAGTTTAAAACTATAGTTCAGGAAATACAGGTACACGCCCAATAATACCCATATAGACACATATAAACATAAACATACATCTATAGTTGCCTTTTATGTTTTGTTTTTGTATAAAATTTGTGTAATCATATAAATGTAAACCTTCAATAAAGACAAAGTAAAAATCAACAACAACAACATACTGTACATCTATTCATGTACACGAACACAGACACACAACAGAAAGTGCACACTCACACTGACCAGTGCACACTCACACTGGTCAGTCCTGGAAAGACTTTATTGAATGATAGCACTGTTGGCTAAGTGATTGGCCTTGTTATTGATCGTACTGATTAGTTATATTGATTGTATTGCCAGAGAGAAGAGCGCTGCGGGAACCTGACTTTGCAGCATCACATGTTGGAACCAGTCCAGAGAATCCCTCGATATGAACTGCTGCTCAAAGACTACATGAACACCCTGCCTACCGACGCACAGGACTACACAGACGCACAGAGTAAAACATGCACACATGCACGGCCACACACGCTCAGAGTAACGCACGCACGCACGCACGCAGAACAGAAGACAGCCTCCAGATGCAAACAATTACAGAGATGTCCAGATCAGAGGGGAGGGGAGGGGAGAACTGAGCAGAGGAGGGTTAGTAGGTAAGGGGAGAGTTGAGAGAGGAGGGGAGTGTAAACGACAGGAGGCCTAAGATGTGATGATATAATGTTATATAATTTAACTAACTAAGATTGTGTTTTTGACGGCCCATCGTGGTCCCGTTGCTTGTCGCGTTAGAAGTAATCATAATTCCCGTTGTTGTCGATCCCCTCGGGGGTGTTTTGGCTACTAGCAGCTACTTCTAGCTACTTCCAAAATGGCGTGGAGCAACCTTGAAATAGGCCCTGAAGCTGCAAATCGCTGGGCGCCCTGATTTAATGGTTCCAAATACCCCCGGGCATTCGGGATGTTAACATAACAACTTCTATAAATCCTATATACATTTCGGCCATCTAACATTTATACATTTAAAAACGTGTGAAATGGGACTTTCAGCATAAATGAGCGCGGTACTTTCTACTTTTGGTAGAAAGTACCGCACTCAAGTGAATGTTTATACCAATAGAGGGTATGCGCGTGACATCATCATCAAACCCGGACGTTATGCAGGAACGCCTACTGAGTGTCAAAAAAAGACTTTCTGGCTTTGACAGCCCATACATCTAAACAGAAAAGTCCTATATGATTGCATTAAACAACGTTAAACAATGTTAAACTCACTTTGCCACTCGATTTGCCACTCGATTTGCCATTCACTTTATGCTTGCGCATACCCTCTATACTTCTGTACTTTTACTCAAGTAAAGTTTGAATTCCGGACTTTTACTTGTAACAGAGTATTTCTAAATTGTAGAATTGATACTTTTACTTAAGTAAAACATTTGAGTAATTTGATCATCTGTCTGTGTTGTAGAATCCCTGGAGCTCATCGCCACGGCAGCAGAACACTCCAACGCTGCTATCAGGAAGATGGTGAGAGATCAGTCATATTTAATGGCTAATCATTTATATATATATAAAAAAGTCGGGTGCAGCTATTGCATACTTTTATTATTATTGTAAAAACCTAAAATCTAAAAAGCTCACAATGCATTGCATCCCGACGCGTTGTGAGCTTGTACATCTGCTACTGTCACTACTCTTGTATGATGAAGTAGTATATATATATATATGTGTGCGTGCGTGCGTGCGTGCGTGCGTGCGTGCGTGCGTGCGTGCGTGCGTGCGTGTGTCGTTTGATGTGGTCTAGAAAGGAGGTAATGGTTATTTGGGTGGTGATGTGAAACTAAACCACTCTTATACTCTCTCACACACACACACACACACACACACACACACACACACACACACACACACACACACACACACACACACACACCAGATTAAACACTGTCAGAAGCATCATTAAATCTGTGGGATTGTTTGAGTCTGTAATTATGAAACTGTAATTACAGAGACGAACCCTTACTTGGTTGACCTCCAACCCATTCACATGTCCGCCATTTCAACACATGTGGCCACACATTTCCTTGCAGTTGTTTATAATATATTTTTTTCTAGCATTGAATTGCAGTTCTTGTTTTTGTTTTTGATAACATTTTTAATAAATTATCATTTAGTGTTAATAGTTATAGATTTAAAAATATATATAAAACAGTCATTAACTTTCTCTCTCTGTGTGTATGTGTGTGTTTGTGTGTGTGTGCGCGCGTGTGTGCATGTGCGTGTGTGTCTAGGAGCGTATGAGGAAGCTGTTGAAGGTGTATGAGCTGCTGGGAGGAGAGGAGGACATCGTTAATCCCACTAACGAGCTCATTAAGGAAGGACACATTCTCAAACTGTCCAACAAGAATGGGACATCTCAGGACAGATACCTCATCCTGGTAAACATTACTACTTTATTATGTCTTATTCTATTGAATCTATCTTTCAATCCTATTCTATTATGTTACAGTCCCCCCAAAACGACCCCACCCGTGACGTCATGTGACAGTCACAATGGGCGACCCTCATTTTATTCTGTTTTATTCTTACAATACATAAACCTCATTATTGGTATAAAAAACTGGAAATTAATATGTCTGTTTGATTGAATCTCTCTCTGTCTCTCTTTTTCTCTGTCACTCTCTCTCTTTCTGTCTGTCTCTCCAGTTTAGCGACAGATTGCTCTACTGTGTCCCTAAGCTTCGTCTGATTGGCCAGAAGTTTAGTGTTAGAGCTCGCATTGACGTGGATGGGATGGAGGTGAGCACTGATTGTTTTTGGCCCTTTCACAACATTTTACATTTATGTACAAATATAGGGTCATGTACGGTATATTCTGAACGACTCTTAAGCCAGTGTACTGGACGGATGAGCTCTGTGCCTGTGTTAAATCCAAACTACCAACTTTTCTGACTTTTGCAGCCTATGTTCAGACAAACAAACACAAGACCGGTAATAACACATAAAACAATAAAAACACACCAGGCAAACAAATCAGCCATTTTTCCTCAAATGAGGCTGCGGTGCAATAAACAAGTACATGAATTAAACCCAATTTGTAAACTATCACAACCACACTGCATTTAGCGGACAGGATAAAGGAATGCTTGTAGCAATTGTTGGACCATTGTAAAGTAACTACAGCAAGTAGTTAATGCTGTAGTTGTATGTATCTTTGTATGTATTTTTGTTCAATATTGTTTGTCTCAGACCAAAGACCACAATGGAAATAAGTCGAAAGACTTTCTTGTGTTTGTAACCTTGACGTTTCTTCGATGAACATGATGTAACTTGTTTTTCCTGTGTGACGTCTAATCAAATCAAATCAAATCAAATCACAGGTGCATTCCTAACCGTAGGTGTAATCCTAACCACAGAAAGGCAGGCAGTCAGAAGAGAGCTTGTTTTTCTTTCCAATCTCTGTTGTCTTTGTATCTAGTCCATGTCTGAAAATAATGAGGTCATTTTAGTGCATTCTACAGTATGTTGTCCATAATTCTGAGTGTGTTTACTTTATGTGTATTTCAGTTAAAAGAGACCAGTAGCAACGCAGTCCCCAGAACCTTCCTGGTTTCAGGAAAACAACGGTCCATAGAACTACAGGCCAGGTACTGAATGACTTGTTTACTTACTGGCTTATTTAACCATCTTACACACTGCTTTAAGGTGTTAACTGATAAACTGTTTATATTGTCTTTCTACAGGACAGAAGAGGAAAAAAGAGACTGGATACAGGTCTGTCTATTTTCGTATGTATTTTATTTTGTATAGGGTAATTCAGATGAATAATATACTGTGTATAGAGTAATACCCCTCTCATTCAGACTATTATCACTTTGTGTTTTTCATTCATTAGTACTTGGTTTATAATATTTGTATATATGTGTTTTTTTCACCGGTAAGATAACTTGAAATACAGCTTCTAACATTTCCTAGTGCTGAAAAGCTTTCTGGAATATAGCCTTGGTTTAATTGTGTCTCTCTTTGACCGTATGTCAATGTTGTCCTTACAGGCGATCCAGTTGACCATCCAGAGACATGAGCAGAGTCTAGAGATGTTCAGACAGATAAACTGTACAACACCTCCACACTCCCCGGTACGCACACGCACGCACGCACGCACGCACGCACGCACGCACGCACGCACGCACGCACGCACGCACGCACGCACGCACGCACGCACGCACACACGCACACACACACACACACACACACACCTCTTCAACACCATTGCATAGACCTATAAAACACTATCATCTGATCTGAAACACCATTGCAACATCTACAGTAGCAACCACCTACTAGTGTACCCTAGCAACAACACAGCAACTGTTTATTAATTCTGGTTATTTTTGCTGCTACTGTGCTGCTGAGGGACTAAAATCTGAGAATTGCACTCTTGTGTACTCATATACATGATGTAATATAATAACAAATTTGAATCTTACCAACACTTGAACAACCAGAAGATCTAACATGCAGCCTGTCAATATTTGCATACTGTAGCTACTACCCAAAACTGGTAATAATAATAGTAAATAGCTAGAAAGCCTCCTTGTGGTGCTATAAAAGGCTGACGTGAAGAATTTGGGGCAGAGGTTCTACTCTGTATGCATGCACAATTTCACACCGATTGGTCCAACGGTGCCGGAGATTAGCTGTCCACACACACACACACACACACACACACACACACACACACACACACACACACACACACACACACACACACACACACACACACACACACACACACACACAACGTGGTGTAATGGCAGGACAGTTATGCTATCATGACATGCAGGACATGAAAAGTTGAACAGACCAGACATAAATAAATAGAAAGATGGGAAGCGTTCATTTTTAGTTTGGGAACTTTTAGTTCGAACAAAACTGATTTTCTTTCCCGGACGGATGGACAGGAGCAAATACATAGTCTCGGCCAAGTCTTCGGCTTGGCTGTTTCTTTTTTATGTTTTTTTTTTACATAACCACAAGAGGGCATCATCATTCTGTCTCATTCTCCCCCTCTTCCCCACCCTCTCTCTCTCTGTAGAGTTGCGTAGAGTTGGGAAAGAGAGCTCCAACTCCAATCAGGGAGAAAGAAGTGACTTTGTGTATGAATTGCCAGGAACCGTTTAACTCCATTACTAAGAGACGCCATCACTGTAAGGCTTGTGGACATGTAAGTACTACTTCTACTACCAGCACCACTGCTATTATTACTGCTGCTACCACTACTACAATGTCTACTAGTAATGTATGTCATGGTTGTGTTTGTGATGGTTGTGTTGTGTGTTTCTAATGATGTTGTGGATTGTTTGTGATGGTTGTGTGATGTGTTTGTGATGGTTGTGTGATGTGTTTGTGATATTTGTGTGATGTGTTTGTGATGGTTGTGTGATGTGTTTGTGATGGTTGTGTGATGTGTTTGTGATATTTGTGTGATGGTTGTGTGATGTGTTTGTGATGCTTGTTGTGTTGTATGTTTCTGAAGACTGCGTTGTTGTGTTGCAGGTGGTTTGTGGGAAGTGTTCAGAGTTCCGTGCGCGGCTGTCATACGACAATAACCGAACCAATCGTGTGTGTATCGATTGTTACACTACACTGGTCGGAGTCCCGCCCTCCCCTGCCTTACTGACGGGTAGCACACAGAGGAGGCGGTCCATACTGGAGGTTAGTGTAACCTTGTTGTGTGTATTCCTCTGTGTGTATGTGAATATTTCTAAGTAACACCCAACAAAGTTTTCTTTGAGGTTTGTCCAGAACAGCCAAGGTAATAGAGCATGCACATCCACTCTAGCCCAGGTGCTGGACAAATGGCAGTACAGGAGAAAGAAATAGAGTCCACAACACTGGTAAGGGAAAACTCAGCTTCACTGGTTTATTTATTCAACGTTTCGATCACTGGGATCTTCTTCAGGAATAGTATGACAGTATGACAGTATGACATATGACATAGTATGACAGAATAGTATGCACACCCATTTCCTGTCATACTATTCCTGTGATTCCAGTGATCGAAACGTTGAATTAATAAACCAGTGGGGCTGAGTTTTCCAGTGTTGCAGACTCTATTTCTTTCTCTTGTCCAGAACAGTGCCTCATATTTGCCGACCAATCCCTTGGCAGATGCTCTCTACTTGTTATCTTTTGCAAACCAATATAAGATCTGCAAACTCTTTTGAAGTGGAGAAAACAAGATGAGTTACAAGATCTGAGAGATCCGCACTGTGAGAGGCAGGTTACTCCATGTGAACAGCAGTGAGTGTAGCCTACAGTATGTGTTGCTGTTGCGAGAAAAATGTTTGTAACAGAGTTGAGAAGGAGGTTATTTTGGGTTCTATCTTTAGGGTTCTCTTGGCTCCTACCTGTTCTCTCCTGTGTTTCACTGGTGTTGCTGCTAGAAGTCTTAATGGAGCTGTCTGTTTTGTTACCAGACTCTTGATATCGTTGCTGTCGGGAGTAAACCTCTTAAAGGGGAAAACCACCCATTTTCAACATTTTACTATGTCATTAATATACCTTAGAGCTGTTGTGTGGAAATAATAAAAAAGTCCCCCCATTCTGTGTTTCCTAGAACTGTAATTATGAAAAAAATCATTAACATGGTGAAACACATCTTGATGACATCATCAAGATGTGTTTCACCATGTTAATGATTTTTTTCAGACCTCTAGTTCTAGGAAACACAGAATGGGGGAACTTTTTTTATTATTTCCAGACAACAGCTCTAAGGTATATTAATGACATAGTAAAATGTTGAAAATGAGTGGAATGCCCCTTTAACTACATTTTTGAGGTTTTTGTTTTTTTGCATAAATCACTGCTATTGAACACCCTTTACTGCTTGTATATCTGCCACTTTTAAAATATGTTTATACAATTGAAAACTTGAAATTCTGCATAGTACTTTTACTTTTGGTGAGGGTTTGATGAGGTCAGTGTCGTGAACTTCATATATGGAGATCCAGATGATAAGGTCAGATCAACATATGGAATGAATTCTAAACTGGCCATATATGGAATGTGTCTAGAGTGTACAGGGTTTGATGAGGTCAGATCAACATATGGAATGAATTCTGTACTGGCCATATATGGAGCGTGTCTTGAGTGTACAGGGTTTGATGAGGTCAGGTCAACATATCCTGAATTATTGAACTGTAGGTCGAAGTTTACTATGAAAACCTGCATCTCCCGTCAGTCCGTCAGTCACGCCTCATGACACGCTCCATATATGGCCAATAAATAATTCATTCCATATGTTGATCTGAGGCATGACTGACGGAATAATTCATTCCATATGTTGTTCTGTAAAGAAAAACCTGCTAAGTCCTTATATATACGAACCCGCCACTAGAGAATGCTAGTGGACCTTATAAGCCAGGTCCGTATATAGGGACCCCAACTATACGCCATGTAAATAATGATTGAGCCCACTTATACATTCTCTCTTTTTTTGTGAACAATTTCTATGAACTACACTTATTTAGTACCAGCTCAGTGGCCTTGTGGTTAGAGTGTCCGCCCTGAGACTGGGAGGTTGGGGTTCAATCCCTGGCCGGGTCATACCAAAGACTGTAAAAATGGGACCCAGTTCCTCCCTGCTTGACACTTAGCATCAAGGGTTGGATTGGGGGTAAGTCCCTGTGACATACTAGCCTGGACATAGCAATACTCATGTCCAGGGGGTGTACTTGTACATCAAGCTGCCTCAATCTACAGAAACAGGAGATAGGCTCCTGCCCTATGGGCTTCATGGCTCGGCAAGGCTACTTACTTACTTACTTACTTATTTAGTTTGGCTAAGGTCCTCTGGATACCTTACAAAAACGAATAGAATACGAACATCACTTGGTAGAGGGGCTGGGTTCAAAAGTGACATCAGAAAAAGAGAAAAGAACCCGCACACTCATCTGCTCCAAAAGTTATACTTTATTGACGACGGTTCGAGCCAAGGCTCTTCATCTGGTCAAAACTGTTTAGACCAGATGAAGAGCCTTGGCTCGAAACAGATCTAGCACTCAATCAGTAACAATAACTTAACATTTTCCATGTTTTTCCTCTCTTTTTATCCATGAAACCAAATCTGTGTGTGATCTATGTCTCCATAGAAACAGGCATCATTGGCAGCGGAGAACAGCGTTATGTGCAGTTTCCTGTACTACATGGAGAGAGGAGGGGGGAGGGGCTGGCAGAAAGCCTGGTTCGTTGTCCCAGACAGTGAGCCACTCGTACTGTATGTTTATGGTGCTCCACAGGTACTTCATAACACTTACACTACTACACATTATATACTCTGTATATTTATCATTTATATCCGATAACTATGTAGGCTACTACACATTATATAGTCATATATTCATCATATCCTATAGCACTGGTTCCTAAACAGTGGGTCGGACTCATATGTGGGTCGTGGACAAATGTTTATGGGAAAATTCCCTTTACTTTTTGTTTGTAATTTTTATTATTTCAAAAGATATAAAAAATGTATAGCTTAAGCCTGACACCCCTACTGGGGTATAGGCCGTCGACAAGGGTCCTCCAGAGTTCTCGGTCACTGGCATTCTTTTCTATCTGTGACCAGGTACATCCCAGCCTCGGTTCAAAACAAATTAAAACTTTTTTCAAAAGAATACTATACCAAAAAAATCCATTAATTAGAGGCGAACATTATTGATTATGTCTTGACCAAACTGCTCCAATGCACAATGTCCAACAGAGCTGGAAATAAATAAACTGAACTGAACAGAACATGTGTAGCATTACAGTAATACACACTGTAATGTAGTGGGGGCAGCGGTGGCTCAGGGGTAGAGTGCCTGGATGGTAACCGCAAGGTTGCCAATTCGAACCCGGGCTCCCCCAGAGTTACTGTCGAAGTGTCCTTGAGCAAGACACTGAACCCATAATTGCTCCCGATGTGCTAGTTGGTGCCTTGCATGGTTTCCGCTGCCATCGGTGTATGAATGGGTGAATGTAATGCACAATCTATGTAAAGCGCCTTGGATAAAGGCGCTATATAAATGCACCATTTACCATTTACCTACGTAATATGTAATGCATGTATGTACACATATACTCCACACAGATAAGAATAGTTTCCATTCTTATTATTAATGAATATTAAGATATTCTGTTTTATTCCAGGATGTCAAAGCTCAGCGCAGTGTGCCTCTGATTGGCTGGGAGGTTTCTCTGCCAGAGTCATGTGACCGCCTGGAGCGTCGCCATGCTTTCAAGATGAGTCAGAGTCACCTGACCCTTTACTTTAGCGCTGATGGGGAGGAGCTACAGCAACGCTGGATGGACGTCCTATCACGTGCAGGCAGGGGGGAGGAGTTACTGATCCGTGGGTCAATCGAAGAGAGCCTGGAAGAGGAGGGGGAGGAGCTAGCAGCAGGAGGGGAGGAGAGCATTTGAATCTATTGGAGGAGAAAGATAACGTAGAGTAATTTCTATTGGACAAGGAAAACAAGCAGCACAGAACTTTAAGGATGAAACATGCCGTTTAAAATACACAACAAAAACCAAATGCAAACAGACCATTACTCACATACGGCAACACACCACACGCATGCATGCACGCGAACACACACACAAACACACGTGCGCTTGCGCACACAGTCACACACACATACACAACATCACACGCACAGGTGTGTGTGTATAGATGTTGCATGTTTATTCTCAACTCCGTGATTTTAGTCCTGCTAGCCACCGGGCTCTAAGGATGGCAATGTCAGTCCAACTCTTTAGTCCTAAACAAGATATCTCCGAAAAAAATTCTATGGCTGGAGATTGTCATGGAATTTCCTGAGCACCATCGTACTTCCCAGAGGATAAACCTTACTGATTTTGGTGACCCCTTGGGCCTTATGCCAACATTTCCACTTGCACACAAGATATCTCAAAATCGAATGGGCAGATTGTCATTCAACTTGGAGCAGTACAACCTCTATGGGCTGCTAGCGGGCCTCTTAGACTCTAAACCTCTGTTGTGAGCAGTAATCAACACAAAAACTACCTGACAAATGTCTCTATCACTCTCACTCTCTATCGCCCTTGCTAAAACAGAAAACATACATTTTTATATCAAGATATCTGTATTCAGTATAGAATATTGATTTACTGTCCTACAGAGATAAACCACACTATTGACGGAGTAGTGAAAGAAGTGACATTAGATAGTTCATAATTTAATCAAATATATGGTATATTTATTGTTGATATGAAATCTCAAAACGCAAGCCATGAGCTCTGACCGTTAAAACAGAGGAAGTACTTCCTGATGATTGTCTGTCTGTTTGTAGCACAGTTACAAACAGTGTTATCGAATGACAGAGAGGTTGTAAACTCACAATGTTGGAACCAAGATGGACAGATAACAGATAGATAGAATAGTGGTCACTTCCCATTGTTGTGCTGTGGAGCAGTGGGAATGATAGTCTGTCTCACAGAAGGGTGCTAATTTGAGTCCCTCCGAAAAGAGAGAAGCAAAACCAAGAAAATACAAGGAGAGAACATTGAAGAACAGAAGAGCATTCCTCTTTCTTTCTCCCCCGACCCGACGGAAGCCTGCAAGGTTTATAAACGCCTGTTGAAAGTCCAAATGTGCAGACTAACTTGGGATCTGTGAAAACGAAGATAAAATGACTTCACCTGCACTCCTAAGATCTTGTTCATACCCCTTACATTTCCAAAATGTTTGGCCTGTCCCTTCTGCCCTCCATAAGGCTTCAGATTGACTTTTGTATTCGCTAAATTCCCTCAATATTATGGACTCAAATGTAAAGTTTCCTTTCTTACTGGATGACTGGTGAGTTTTACTGGTTGGCTGGTGTATTTTACTGCCTGACAGCGTTTAATATGACCTCCAAGCCACACCCTCATTTGGGTGTTCAAGAAACATTTCCCAGCATCCCATGCTCTGGAGAGCTAGCACCATCTTGTGCACAGTTTCTGTGCTCTCTGGGGACGCATGGTGGTCAGACAAGCAGAGGTCTCATTAAGCAACCTTTTATCTACACAGACCAGGAATTATGATTCAACCAAAATTGTATTTTATCTCTGATGTTTTTGAAACATTTAAATGTATTTTGGGACCGAGGGACAGCTGTTTGTATACGTGAATGAACACAGTCCAGTCAGCACATTGCGATAGCAACTCTAGCCCTAGTAATTAGCCATTTGTAAAAAAATAAAAAATAAAATAAATGTTAATAGTAATAATAATACTATATAATATGAAAATATGAATCAATTGAAGCTCCATAATAACATCAGAAGTCCATTTACATTGTTGCACTTTTATATTCTAGTCATTCATTTTTACATTCTACTAATTTCTCTCTCTACTTCAACAGCACAGTAATGTTCAAGTCCTAGGTCATTACAACCACAAAAGGATCTGATCCTAGATCAGTAACATTATAATGAACCATATAGTAAAGAGTGCGTGGACCAGATCCTGTAGTAGAAGAGATGGGAGAGGTGGAAGTATCATAGTGACTTGCTCTCCCTCTCTCAGTGAAAACAGAATATTAATGTTATTATTCTATATGATATGCTGTTAAAACTTATTATTAATGTTATTCGATATGATGTATGTTTTGGCGTGGTCATTTGATGCCAGTTGGTTAATGATGAAAAAAAGAGAAATGTTTGTAAATATTATTTATTCTCACTTGGGACTCACTGAGCTGCTAATGGCTAGACTAATGTTAGTTGTTCCCATGGAGGCGTAGGTTGTTCCTCTCCTTTGTGCAGTTACGTTACATGCTGCTCACTAGAGCTTGCACAGTCAAGGCTAGACCATCAGAGTCTACACTCCTTTATCCGTAACTGGTGGTTTTATATTACAGCTGGTCTTTATAGAATGTTGTCCATGTCACTGTGGTGATGTTATAGAGAAGATATTGTTCTACAGTGCACAACACAGAAACTGGAGTAAATGTCTCAACATGTCTCTGGTCCAACTTTGACTAACTCTGCCTATATGGTTGTAGTCTGTACTGGGAGGGTGTTTACAGGGTAAACCAGGCTTGGGATGATCTGATGAAAGGTTTTGGGTTCAGTGGCATATATTATGGAAGGGTCTGGACCCCATGGAGGCGCTATAGCTGAATTCCGTTGTGCTACCCTCGGGACAATTATGAGAATATGGTGAACATTAGCCAGAACATTTTATTTAAAAAAAAACTCCCTGTGATTAATGTTTTATGTAACTTTTTCTCCCTCTTTTTTCTTTTCTCTATTTGTGTCTGCGGCTTGGTTTGGGAACCAGGCTGAGCATGTGTTGTCTGGTTTTAACCATTTCAGACTGGTTCTGTGGTGTGCATGAAGAACAACAGTGTTATATGGTTATTCTCTTCAATTTCAACAATGTGCCAAAAAGCCAACACAACGATACAATCATTGCTACGTTTTATCATTTTTACAGTACATGACTTCATTTTGAATACCAACGCATATGAGTTTATAACCATTTATAACCGTAATAGTGAGAAAGAAGACAAATTATTCTGAAATATTCTCCATAAAATTCAAACTATGAACCATATATTGATGGTTTCAATTTCCATTATTAACATGACCTTTTCCCTCTGGCTTTTATAAAGTATAGTCTAATGTAATATAATATAATCTGGATCGTGTGTAAAATTACAGTTGACTTGAAATCCGTCATTACAGTGGTTTTAATGTTTTTATTTGTCTCACTTGTTTTTTACATAATTTATCATTTTCAATCTTTAAAGTATGTGTTTATTACTGTTATTATTTTTATTATTATTAGTATTATTATTTTGTTTTGAAGACGTTTGTTTGATCCAAATATGGGTGTGTTTCCTGAATATGCTATACTTTCCAGTATTGATTTGAACTTGTCTGGAGTATCTGGGTTATTGATGTAATGTTGTGTTGCATAAAACAACTGATTTGGAGAGAAACTGAGCCCAAACGTCATTGAGGGCCGAGAGGAAAACAACACGCCGTTTTTTTAAAAGTGTAAAACAAATCCTTGGTTGGGTCATTTTTAACAGTGTAAAAAGTTTGTACGATAAAAAAAACCCACCAGTAGTGTTAGTATGTTTATGACCATGTTGCAGTGGAGGCCATATTTCCTACTTGGTACAAATATGAAGAAATTAATGTTATACGGGACGAACGTGCATGAATAATGTAAATATTAATATTAATATGTGCATATTAATATTAATATGAATGTTAATGAGGCCATCTAGTGATTGCCAGTGTTGGTACTGTACAGTATGAATGATACCGTGCTCGTAGGACATGGATCAAAGGCAATCGAAGGATGTCATCATCACATAGAGTTGCATCACCTATAGGTCAGTGGTTCTCACAGCTCTTGAGAGGGTCCAAGGGGTCCCCATGCAGCCAAATGAGATCATCTACAATCAAAATCAGTTTAACCACTTTAACCCATTTTGGGATTGAACCTCTTTTGGTGTTAGCATCATGTTATGCTTTAGCTATTGAAAAATAGCAGATCTACAAGCTCATAGCGCGCCACCGAGTGGCGCGCTACGAGCTTGTAGGTCTGCTATTTTTTAAAAATCGAAGAACGACTGACATAGAAACATAGCTTTTTCAGAAAACTGTCAGGATGTAGAAGACATTTTTAGAATCTGATCTCAGGTCAAAATGGGTTAACGTGAGCTAGATCTGCTATCTTTGAAACTGGTAGGTGGTGGTATATATATATTATATACACATCCTTTCAGATGGAGGTATACCGGTATACGCAGCCAAATACATATCATTTTTGGGGTCCTTAACAGGAAAATGCCTGAGAACCACTGACCATGAGATTCTACACTACCAGAGATTCTACACTATATAGTCTATGGTACCTATGTAACCCTAACCAATGGGCTGTTTACTACCCTGTGAGTGCTGTTCTCATTTAGACATTTAAAAGGTGGTATTTTAGACACTTATGTTGACTTCCTCATTTTATAAACAGGAAATCTGATCTGATCTCAAACCACAGTTTGAGATAAGACAGCCTGTAATGAACATGATCTCTATCTTTTTCTCTTTTTTCCCCCTTTTGTGAATATGGGAGGTTATTATAATTTTTTATTATGGTTATTCTTATTGTTTAGTGGCAGGCCACTGGTTCCATCCTATCGATGTCCATATTATGATGATGATACCCTGTACAAAAAATGTTTATGATGTAAAACATCAAATAAAAAGAACAAAATAAATTCCCCGTTCTCCATCTCTCTGTTATTACTTTGTCAAACAGACAGGAGTCAAACAACACAACTATTAAAGTTGTGAAAATGCTATGTTTATCTTCTGTTGTACAGAAGTAGTCCATCATTTAAGAATCTAGAGGGTTTGCAAGACGTGCTATAACACTAACAGCATCACAAGTTCACAACACAAGAACAATAATACTGGATATGGAAATGCTAATAATAACCAGGATAATAGCGTTTGCGATGTTTGGACAACATTTTTAGGAGTAATATATGAAAAATCTAACAGATCTGTGTTGAACACAGGACTATAGAGGTAGTGTATACCGAATTGCGTGGTGTATGGATAAAAACTTATAGCGCCACCATGAGGCTGATTTGAATAATTGGCATTTCTTCCTCAGCCTATTGGGAATGTGTGTGCATATTTTCACGGAAATCGCACGCTGTGTCCATGATTTGTGGCATTTTGTTCAAAATGGACCAATCCTGCAAACTTTGGAAGACAATCAGTGGGGATGGAATATGGGGAAGCGGACAGGTCCGTGTTGATCACTTGACTATAGAGATAGTGTATACCGATTTCCGTGATGTATCGATAAAATGTGTACGAGTAATGTAATGAAATGTGTTTAGCAAACACCGGCCTCATGGTGGCGCTATAACAGGCCGTTCTGAAGAATTTGGGGCAGAGGTTCATCGTTGGCATCCAAGGAGGGTGTGTGCAGAGTTTGGCATGGGCCAGGCCAACGGTGCCGGAGATTAGCTGGTAACAGACGGACGGACAGACACACACACACACACACACACACACACACACACACACACACACACACACACACACACACACACACAGACAGACAGAGTGCAAAACAGTCTCTCTCCCCATGCCTGGTGGAGAGTGGAGACAATAACTCAATTGAAAGAAATCTTGATCACAAAAGTGTTTTCTTTTTTAAATCATTATTATCACTGCTATTATTACATTTAAAAATATCCTAGGCTATTTATTTGCCTGAATGTCCTCCTAATCTCCTGACATCAGGCATATTTGTGTTTTGTATGTGAAGTTGAACCTGTCGTTTTATGAAAATTTAAAACATACACAGCCACGGGCCACCACCCTTATGTAAACAACAGCCACGGGCCACCACCCTTATGTAGACAAGTTTTAGTGCTTTTTCCTATTTTATCCTCTTAGCAGATTTTGTATTGACCTATAGGCCTTTCCTTGAACTGTTACTGTACCCATTCCATTCAGCAAACTGTTAATACATTTTTCAATTAATCAATCAAACCCCTTGTAGCACGCCCAGCCGATACCGTCCGGCCAGTTGATTGGACAAATAGCCAAAGACCAGTGCAAGTTAATGAGGTCGGCCGATGGCTGATCCTGCGGGTGACGTAACTCGGATTTCCCCTTTCTCCCTTTCATTTCCCGTCAAGAGAGAAGAGAGGATAAACTCCACTCCACTCAGCGCACCGAGCGAGTAGAGTAGAAGCTCATTGGCTGTCAGCATGCCAACCCAAAGCCCCATTGGCCCTGACAGGTTGACATGCGCACTCATTCCTTACTGTGACCACTAGATCCCATAGTTTGTGGCGGCGGCCTGCCCATTCACTTTGATTTCACTGCAGCTGGGAAACATTATATAGGTTATTGTAGACAGTTAGATCGGCAGACACCATGGCAGACACTCATAAACATAAACTGTAATGTATTTATTTACGCTAGGGGTCTAAATATGCTATTTCCTCTATATGGTATTTGATGACTTGAGAATTTGAGGATGATGCAGTCTGTGCATGCTCATGTTACAATATCTCTGAAAAAGGGCAAATTCAACATTTTTTCAGGCTCAACCATATACAGGGGTGCCCAAAAGGTAAGATCACAATCTACTAGTAGATCACAAAGGCTGTGCAGGTAGACCACATGACATGCCCCTAAAATATAAATAATCTATCACTTGAATTAAGGTGACTTGATTGATTGACATAAAAAGGGCCTGTCAGCTAAAACCCACAATGCAATACATTGTTTTCAAGAGTGTTGCACACAAATGTCAGTAGCATTACATAGTTATACAAGAAAACCTATCAATTCCATTTGTCCTCTCTATTTCCTGTTCCAAGTGTGTCTTATGTAACTATTTCCAGCAAAGGGATAATAATTATTTTGGTCAGTAGATCTTGTTGAGCTGGTCATTTTGAAAGTAGCTCTCAAGTCCAAAAAGTGTGGGCACCCCCTGATATAGGAGGACAGGGGTATTTGTCAATCAGTGGTTGTAATATTATAACCACTTTGTAATCAGGGATTATTCATGGATATTAATTTTGTTATGATTTGTTATTATTATGTTGTCCATCTCACCAACTAACCAACACTTTGGTCCCAAACAGCATATTAAGATGTATTGCCAGCGACCCCTATACAATATGTTTTGTGTTATATACCAGTAGGCCTATGTAGAAAGTACAACATGGTGCCACTTTGCAGGCAAAGGAACACAAAAAGCCTTGTTTCCATTATGGTCCTCCTGTGTGATTGTTCTTGATAGTTAAGTGGTACAAGTGATTTGATGCTATATTAACATATTTAGTGGGGAGTCTGGGGACCCCCTGGAAGAGTGTGTGTGTGTGTGTGTGTGTGTGTGTGTGTGTGTGTGTGGGGGGGGGGGGGGTTACTTATCCATCATTTATACATTATGGATAATTAGTGTGGACTTAAACTGTTTTTCGTCTGTAGTACTCTTATTGGAAATAGGGGGAAGCGATTAGGCTACTGACTCTAGTCTGTACAAAGTAGGCCTAAACTAAAGCTCATGAGTCATGAAACGAACAGAGTTCACTTTTGTAGATAATCTGCACAGCAACAATGTAACATATTGATGGGGGAGTTAATTTACCAACCATGCTTGCTGAGTCACTGCCTTGTCTTGTTTGTGATGCACATATAGATTAACGAGGTGGAGGGAAACTACAACTGACTGTAGGCTGATGGGAGCCAGCAGGCACCTGCAGGGGGTGCCCTTTTCCTGCCCAAGATCTGTGGCCCTTTTCATGTTTATTACATGGTACTGAGAATCTATTGCTTATTTTACTCCATGTCCAATGACATATGGGCCAAGTTATTTATTGTGGAACATCTTTCTCCATTAGTATTAAGACATCCAATACATTGCTGGTCTGAAGTGGCACAAGGGAACCCCACAAAAAGACAAAAAGACCACCCCAAAATCGGTGTGCGCTATATGTGTGCACAGATGTGCCCTTTTGTGGGTTTTGAGCACCTGCCCCCTCAGTGCTCTCTGCACTGCCCTGGCAGTCAGCTCATTTAGGCCTAACTATAATAATTATTATGATAGTGAAATAATTTGTCAAATGTTCTTAGCATCAGAGGCAAAAGTGCAGGTCATCATGAATTAGGTTCATTCATGGCATTTGAGCTTCAAACATGACCAACACGGACACGGCCCTCCTTTTCCAGCATCCAGGCCAGCATCAACTCAGCTGTGTTTCATCAGACTGTAAAAAGGTGTCATAACCGCCCCTCCGGGCTATGGGATCTATCGCCACTCTGTTCCTCGCCGTTGACAGGCCATGTTTTTCGTCTCGTCAGTACCCACGTCTCTCTGGGTTTTACAGTCTGAAATAGCTGCCTAGCTGTTCAGTGTTCACATTCGTGACTAACGGACTCTAACCTGTGGCTTCATTTACGATTTTATTGAAGTGTTCCGTGGCCGTCAGACTGTATGTAGGTGTATTTCTTTCATTCGGAGTTCTGGTTCAGGTTGTTTTCGAAACATCGCTGTTCTGCGAGTAGTAAACATCCAAGGAGTTGTTTTAGCCTACTTTTATTTTCGGAGGAGAGAATGTCAGGTTTCAGCTCAGACCAGAACGCAGCGGAACAGAACCGCGCAACAACAGCCAGAACCGAGCCAGAGAATCGGACCATGATGCCGGTCCAGAAGGTTCCTCATGGCACCGTGTTTGTCATCCTGGACTCTGGACCAGATACTGTCAACCTCATCAGGTCAGAACCTCGTTTATTGGCCTGTTCTATTTGGACCAGTCCAGTTAGCCTAAGCCTACTACAGAGAGAGAGAGAGAGAGAGAGAGAGAGAGTTCAGACATCAAAGGGTCTGATGATTGAATAAAACGACCTGTCCTGGCTGTCACTATACTACACACACAGTACACAGACGATTTGTGTTTATAGGGCGGTAGTGTAGGACAGTCAGTACTCATATAGGCTAGGTCTAGAATAATTTGATCCTTGTACTCCTTGTAATGTTGCTGATCTGTGATTTCTTATTGCTGATGATACAGCACTTTTTAAAAAGCACTATTCAAGTAAAGTTTATTTTCGTAAATTTCCCTCCACATTAACTTATTAGTATTATGATTTACAATGTAAATCATAATGCGTAGTTGTTTTGTTAATGTGGTGATAGACAAAGATACATGCAGACATGAAGAGGTGAGTTGAGGTTAATTGTGACATTAACACACACACACACACACACACACACAGAGT
Organism: Electrona antarctica; assembly: GCF_951216825.1. Lineage (NCBI taxonomy): Eukaryota > Metazoa > Chordata > Actinopteri > Myctophiformes > Myctophidae > Electrona > Electrona antarctica. The sequence continues at coordinate 17,823,634 of NC_136807.1, read as the reverse complement.
GTTGTTTTCATTTCAGTTTTTCCCATGAGAAATAGGAAGAGGGAGAAAGATGTGCCCAGTCTTGTCTGTCTCTCTCCACGAGTCCCCTGGGGTTCAGTTCTTATAATAAGCTGTTATTAGCACTGCAGCAGCAGTCCATCCAGACAACAGATTAATATAACTATGTAATAACAACAAGGTGAGTTGGTAGCAGATATCGTTTCTGTCAATGCAAGCCTTGTATGTTCAAATCAAAACTATTACTTTTTAGAAAATGAAAACATTTTAATACTTTTCATTGGTTCAGTATTTATAAAACCCACGGACAGATTGATTGATTGATTCATTGATGGAATGCTTTATTAGACAGAAATGCAAACAGCACGGGTACAGTCATATCCTACATTTGGGGTAAAAGGATAACACAAAAAAGTATTGTTTCCATTATGGTCCTAACCGTCCTATGGTATTATTCAATTCATCAACCTATAGCATAAATGGGAGAATTTACTTCCCCCTTTGGCCTCCTGAAAGATGGATTTTCAGGCCTGTTTTGAAGGAAGCCAGTGATCCACATTTTGAGGGATGGTGTCAGGGCATTCCACACTTGCATGGGCATGCCAGTGCAGTAAGAGAATCTACCCATGTTTGTTCCATAGGTGGGTGTTACCAGATTGTGGTTGTCGTGTTTGTCTAGTATTGTGGCTGTGTGGGTGTCGTGTCGCTCACCTTTTTTTTTTAAAGATTTGTTATTGATAGTTATTAGTGAAGACAGACAGGAAAGTGGGAGAGAGAGAAGGGGAGAGACATGCAGCAAAGGTTGTCATGAACGGGACTTGAACACGCGACGCGCTGTCAGGCCAGAGACTATTATGTGGCATGCTCCTGGACCACTTGGCCAGCGGGCGCCCCCGTGTCGCTCACTTTTGTGAGGTATTTAGTCAGATATGAGGAAGACATTCAAAAATAGCAAAAACAGCAGATCTACAAGTTTGTGAGCTTGAACACTATTCTGTTCAGGCTATAAAAAGGAATCACACCCGTGTGAAGTAAGGGGCACTCATCGTACATCATCATACATCATCATCAAGAATGGTGGTCCCTTTGGCCAACGGTTCCCACCGACATACATATGCCAGACACATGACGTAAATTCTCATTCTCATTCTCAATTTCATTGTCAATGGCATTTGTTTGTTCAGACAACACAAACATTAAAGCTGTATATAGGAGGGGCTAGCGCCCCTCAAAAATAAAGAAATACATAAAGGGTTGAAATGTAGAGATACTTTGGATAGGTACAGATAGGTATAGCCCTGGTCTGGTATAGCACTGGTCTGGTATAGAGTGTCGCAGTCCCGCCCCCTTTCATGACGACGCCAGGCCCAGGAAATAATTCCCAATGCATTTTTCCCATAGACATTTAAAAAAGTATTTATTTAAAGACCGTATAAGCGTCGCACAAAGCCAACTCGAGTTGTGACAAATCATGACAACAAACACAATATTTTGAACCAAACAAATAATTACAAAGAATAAAAACAACAAAAAAAGTGCCATTCCTTCTGTCTAATTCTTTGTTTGGCCCAAAACATTGTGTTTATTGTCACGATGTGTCACAACTCGAGTTGGCTTTGTCCACAGCGTAAACGTCTTTAAATAAATACTTTTTGAAAAGTCTATGAGGAAAATGAACGGGGAATTATTTTCCGGGTCTCTCGAGGGGGCGGGACTGCGACGCTGGTCTAGTATAGCACTGGTCTGCATGGTATATAGCACTGGTCTGGTATAGACCTGGTCTGGTATAGCATTGGTCTGGTTAGACCTGGTCTGTTATAGACCTGGTCTGCTGTATAGGGCTGATGTATGAAGTTCTTAGGTTTGAATATAAGGCTGTGTTGTTTTGAGCAAGATTGTTTACTTTTGGGATTGAATATGTTTCCGCCGAGTGAAAGAGAGCGAGAGGGATCGAGAGACCGCAAGGGTGAGAGTAATGGGTTCATTTAGGTTACTGTTTATTTGAAAGCCTGTTTTGTGCCAACCTGTCTGTCTGTCTGTCTGTCTGTCAGCCTGCCTGTGACCCTAGTATGAGGTCAGTAGATCATGATCTATCACTGTCATATATATGTCCCAATCTTGGAAACCATTCGATTAAAAAAAAGAAAAAAAAGAAGGGAATTATGTATTCAAATATTCAAAATAATATATATTATTTTGAATATTTTCCCCTTTGTTTGTTTTTTTCCCCTTTGCACAACCTCCTTTTTGAGTGGTGTAAACCACTCCTACAACTGGCTTTGTTAGTGCAGAAAAAATGAGCATGGTTGCTATGTTCACCCTGTTCACCCGGGTGTGATTTCATTACCACTCCTACAACTGGCTTTGTTAGTCTGTGCAGAAAAAATGAGCATGGTTGCTATGTTCACCCTGTTCACCCGGGTGTGATTTCATTACGTCAGACATGATTTCATTACGTCAGACATGATTTCATTACGTCAGACAGGCACTCAGTTCACACGGGTGTGATTTTTTTATGTAAAACTGGAACTCAAGTTAGGCTTCTGTCCTTTCTTATTCCACTTCCTCCCGTGCTTCTGTGTTTATTCCTACTAACAACATTGCATGTTTAAGGCAGTGGTGCTAAGAGATTATGGTCCCTATTTTCGTACGTGCCTTACCACTTATCCCTAAACTTCTTTGCCTTTTTTTTTTTTTCTTTTTTTTTTTTTTACCATTTTGAAAAACATTTTAGAATACTTCAAATAACTACAGTCTACTACAGTCTACAACTACAGTCTACATCTACATCGACTATTTGAAAATTAAAAAATGTTTTTCAAAATAGTAAAAAAAAAAGTCAAAGAAGTTTATGAATAAGGGGTAAGGCACCGGTGAAAATAGGGCCCTATATATATATTGAAGTTCCTTCTTCTAAATTTCGCTGGCACAGTCAAATAGTCTGTGGAAGTATGGGAAGGGCACAAGGAAAGGTATTATTCTAAGGTTATTTTGAGAGAGATCTTTTAGTGGAAATGGAATGCGTTGTGGTCTTTCCATGCAGACCTTGTATCAGAGACACGCACGCACGCACGCACGCACGCACGCACGCACGCACGCACACACACACACACACACACACACACACACACACACACACACACACACACACACACACACACACACACACACACTCAGGGGTTTACAGCTTCCTGTAGACTTGAGCATGTGTGGTTGTGCGTGTGTGCATGCGTGTAGACAGAAATGCTGACTTCATTCAGTTCTCACAGAAAAACAAAATGTTTGCCCAGCCAATAAGGATGTGTAATATACAGGTCTGACCAGGAGGGGGCAGCAAGGCATTTACATCCTCCTCATGAACTTTGATCAATAAGGCATCCTAGATCAGTGGTTCCCAAACCTTTTCATGTCAAGGACCCCCAAATTGACACTAATTATCCCGCGGACCCCCATTTGAAGAGATATGCCAGGGACCCCCAATGCATAAGAGAAGATTTTCACAGCTCTAGCAGTGATTCTCAACCCGTTTAATTTCAAGGACCCCCCAGTTTGACATGCATTTAGTCTACGGACTCCCATTTAGTGGCATTTCTATCCCTGCGACCCCCAGTTTATATTGTAAAATCTATGTTAATTTAACTCTTGAGAGTGTACAAATGGAACCAAATGGACCCGTAAGGGTCATACAGACATTTGGTTCCTATACTATCTATCTGGGGACCCCCTGGAACTCCCTCAAGGACCCCTGGGGGTCCTTGAGGGACTGCTGTCCTAGATCAGCAGTTTTGCATTTGCAGTAGCCTCTGTGCATAACAGCAGGCATAGTTTTCAGGAGGTATCACACCGGGTTCCTGTTCAAGTTCATTTTCCCATAGCTTTGTTTCATTGGCTCAGCAGCAGATTTGAACTGGAAACACACGTGAAGGTGTCATTTGTTTCCAGTTAAAAAACTGCTCCTGAGCCAATCAAACAAAGCTATGGTAAAAGGAACTGGAACAGGTACAGTATGTCACCTTCTGAAATCTTAGTTCAGCAACATTTACAGTCAATTAAGGCGTGCAAGGATGATATCCTGACCTAGATCAGCATCAGAAATCAACCAGTAACAAGGAGTACAAAGATCAGATTCTATCTTACAGGTATAACCAGTATAATACAATACAATGTAACAGTACAATACGCAAACACAATACAACTATCTTATATACAATTGAAAAGGTGTCCCCAGGAGGTGTCCCCAGGACAGGAACAAAAGGCACCAGCTACTACGTCACTGACACACTGCAACACACACTGCAACAACCCACTAAACACACTAACACGTCACAGACTTACCCTCCGCGTCGTTCGTTCCCTATCTCCTCATGTCGCGCCGCACGGCCCCACTCACCAACACCCGCGTAAAAACTGTCATTGCACTTCCACTAAAGCCGCCTCCCGTCCACACTCACAAACAACATCAATATCAATAATAAACACAAACACGCCACAAGCACCGACACCCCCGCCTAATTTGTTGCCAGGTCTATGACAACAAGCCCAGAAAAAATGCCATTCAACACGCTACTTACAACTCGCTTACAATTCGCGGACCTGGCAACACTGCATCCTGTTTTCCCATTGGCTACGGTTGCTACAACACGCATTTGCACTGCATCTTGGGAGCAACACAGCTTAATGTAGGGGTCACCGATTGCTGTGCTACATCCCCCTCATGTTCTCACCACCCCGTTCGGCTACGCCACACACACTAACCTACACAATTCTCCACATGCAACACAGGGCCCTTATTGGCTAGCCCCCTCACATGGCGATCCCTACGCAACAAAACACAGGCCAGCCACACACACACACCCACCCACACACACACACACAACGCCCACGTTCGGAAATATCGCACTGAGCGCACTGTGCAAACCTGCCGTGGTACAAGCGGGACAAACCGACGCGCATACATGGACACGAACAACAACAACAACAACACTACACGCACACGCGCGCGCTGCAACAACACACAGCTACGTACAGTGTGTGTGTGTGTGTGTGTGCGTGCGTGCGTGCGCGGGGGGGAATTTGGATCGCCTCGCGATGCAGCGAAAATGCCACTACACTACACAGGGCTCGACAGTGCGACTAGGTACTCGCATTTGCGCCTTACAACATCACCGTGCGCGCTGTAACATTCACTTTGTACCACCGGTGCGACTACACAATCCGAACTTTACAGCTACACGTTGCGCAGTTTACATCCAAAAGAATGTGTCACTCTCTCGGTTCTGCACCGCTGCTGGAGAAGTATAGCACTGTCGCAGGCCGCGCAACTAATCCCCCCCCCCCCCCCCCCACACACCCCAGAGACGGAGGAGAGAGAAGAGAGCGAGAGAGACAGAGAGCACACACGTGAGTCCTGCAAATTATATTGACCCAATATTAATTTGTACAACCTAGCAAAGCATAAGATATGATGGTTTGGAGAATAGGCTGGTCTCTCTTTTTACAAGACATAAGCCATTGCATACAGGTTCTCAACCTTTTTAATTTCAAGGACCCCCATAACTCTGAGAGTAAAACCAAATGGACCCATAAGAGTCCCATTTGATTCCATTTGTACAGTATCAGAGTTAAACGTTATAAAAGAGTCCATTTGGTTCCATTTGTACACTCTCAGAGTTACAGACCTGTAGGGTCCACTTGGTTCCATTTGTACACTCTCAGAGTTACAGACCTATAATGGGTCCATTTGGAACCCCCTCAAGGAACCACGAGGGTCCCTGGATCACACCTTTGACAGCCACTGCTTTACATCTATACATAACTAATATAGAGCATATTTGATCCATTTATTGTTATGGATAAGAACAACAACACTACACGCGCGCGCGCGCGCACGCGCTGCAACACAAAACAGCTGCATAAAACGCGTGTCACTGTGGACTTCTGTATCTGTGGACTTCTGTATCGCAACGCGGGGCAACGCAACTCTGGGATGAGCGGGCCGAAGGCCCGCGAAATTCTAGTACAATACAATGCAATACAATAGGAATACAAACAATACAGCGTGTAATTATGGCATGGCTTCCCTGTGCAATCAGTAGCTGTGGATAGTAAGTTACTATGAATGACGTTCAGTTCAGTTCAGTTCAGTTCTGTTTTATTTTGGTCATAAATACAAAAACAAAAAAAACATTACAATACATGTATTCATTTCGTCGTGTTTTTTTTACACTTAGACCAAAAGGGTTTAGGCTGAAGCCAATGGCTTATTGTGCCTATCCCAGGGGGGGAGTGGGTGGGACATAAAACTGACAGAAATACAAAGAGAAGAAACAAAAAACAAGAAAAACAAAAAAACAAACAAAAAAACAAAACAAAACAAGAAACAAACAAACACATTGTGAACAATGTGTGTTTGGGCTATGGAGCCCAGACACACATGGGGGGGACACACTGTATTATTGAGAAAAACACTGTTCTAGGCGGCTGACCACTGTAATAGCAAATAATGCTATCATGAAATCATAATGCTGATAACTATATACAGTACTATGCTACCACCTGCACTGTTGGAGGCTGGTGTATGTTGGGCCCTGGTCAAGGAACAACCTGCAGACCAGACTCACATTGGCTTTTGTGATCCCTCTAGTTAGTTGTAAAAGGATTGCTATTTGCTATGGACATACTTCCCAGACATGCATTCCTGCTTTGATGTGTAGCAAATGTTGTTCCACTTAGTTTTATATTGGTCACTTATTGTAGGTTCTCTTTTTGTCTCCACCAGGCCGAAGGCATGGGGAGAGAGTATGTTTTGCACTCCGTCCGTCCGTCCGTGTGTGTGTGTGTGTGTGTGTCTGTCCGTCCGTCCGTCCTTCCGTCTGTGACCAGCTAATCTCCGGCACCGTTAACCCGGTCGATGCCAAATATTGCACACACACTCCCTGGATGCCAACGATGAACCTCTGCCCCAAAATTTCCAGAACGGCCTGTTATAGCGCCACCAGGAGGCCGCTTTGTGCAAAACAAGTTTTTGGACAGTACACCTACAGATTTTGTCCAAACATCACGCAAATTGGTACACAGTCTCTCTAGAGCCATTCAACGAAACGGGTCTTTCAGATTTCTCAGACTCCATCCTGATTGGCTAAGATTGGCTTCCAAAGTTCGCAGGAGTGCTCAGTTTCAAACAAAATGCTGCAAATCATGAACACATCGTGTGATTTCCGTGAAATTGTGCACGCACATTCCCACTAGGAATAAATGCCACATGAACATTTTCAACTCAGCCTCATGGTGGCGCTATAACTGGCCAAAAAGTGTTTTGACCTCTAACTGCACGGATCTGTGGATAACTTTGTATGCCAACTCCCTAGAGGCCAAGGAAAAACCTTTGCCTGGAATTTTTCACATCTGCTCTTTATAGCGCCACCAGGAGGCCGACATATGTAAAACACATTTTCTAATATTACTCCTTCAAAATGTATCCAAATTTCACGCAAGTCGGTACATCTTCTTCATAGTCATGTAATCAAGACGGGTTTGTTTGATTTCTCATCAGCCACCCTCATTTGCTACGATTGGCTTCTAAACTTTTCAGGAGTAGCCCGCTTTGTACCCGTTTTGTACAAATCGCCACAACTACTCAACACAGCGTCTGATTGTGGTGAAACTGTGCATGCATATTCCCACTAAGCTTTGGAAGAAATGCCACTTAACAGTTTTCAAATCAGCCTCATGGTGGCGCTACAACAGGCCAAGCCGTGTCACACACACACACACGTTTATATTGCTCCTAAACATTTTGCCAAACATCACACACACACTCCTATCCTCCTGGTGGAGACCTGTGCCCAGAAGGGCACTTTTTCTAGTTTCTTTTAATTTCCTTGAGGTTCTTAGGTTGTTACAGATGTTATATGTCTGTTATTGTTATTGTCCTGTTTTTTTTGCATATTGGCCTATTGCATATGCATATGCATATGCATCATATGCATATGCATATGCATATTGGCCAGTTCACACTTGTATAATGTGTTTTTAACTGTTTACATAACCGTTAAAAAATAAATAGCCTATGATAGTTAAAATGATGGCGTGGCTCTGAAGGTGGTTGCTGTCTATTAGAGGGTCTGTCTGAACTTCCTAAACCGCTGGAGCAATGCACATTGTCATTATGCTAAGAAACCCAATGGTCTCTGTCGGGTGGAAACCATACGTGGGCCCTATTAAGCAAGTGGAATCTAATTACATATAATTTTACAGTTTTTAAGACGTGGGGGCGGGTGCAATGTCATATTACAATTATGGGCCAGGTGAGAAGCGCTTTCGACACCCCGTGGTGTGAGCAAAACGGCCTTGAATTAGTCATGGGAGTGTTTCAGGGAGTTTTGAGGCTTACCCAATGAACATGTCCGTACTATTCTCTTTACGACACCAGCTGATGTCCTCATGGAATGCGCCCTTTTCGGCAAGTGGTATTACATTTCTGCAGACTGGCACCATAGACTTGACATGACTTTGTCACATTTGGGTTAATTATTCATATTGCACTGCATGCTGTCACCTTTATGCCTCAAAAGAACAGATCCACAAGCTGTCACAGCCATGATGTGCATAGCTTGTAGGCCTATGTCTCTATTTTGTTAAGTAACTTGCAGTTTTCATTGGAAAGTCATTACAGCGGCGCAGCCATATGCTAAGGGGGGAGATATACGCACATCGTCACTTAATTTGTTTCTGTTCTAAGCATGAAAAACAGCTGTAAAAATCTTTATTCTAGTTGATTTGATTCATAAATGAATAACTAAGACTTTGAAATGGCACCTACCTATACCTTTCAGATCGGAATGGAACTGCGAGTAGATACGCAGCATTGGCTGGCAAATTGGCAATCCATGCGTAATGTTCCCAGAATCGTCTAACCCCCGAACATACAAGTTCGTTTGATATTGTTTAATTCGATAAAAATAGAACCATGTACCATACAGCGAATGAAAGCAAGATTCCTAAGGAATATGGGGATTTTTACATTTTAAAAAACGGTTGAGAAATGAGAGAACCATGAGTGTTTATAATATCAAATATTATAAGAATAATATGAAAGACAAACGGGCTGTGAAGAGCTCAGCTCACCATCCCGACAAGGAGGAAATATAGCCTATAGTGCATGCACGTATATGCACTGACTGTTGCACACACGCTCTTTATTTGTTTCTATTGAAAAACACCAGTAAAATAACGTTTATTTTATTTTATTTCATTCGAGTCACGACGAAGGAATGAGTTGAAATGCCATACGTGCGCCATGCGTATTGCTGCGGCCCCAATGTTATGGTCTTCGCTCGTAGCATATTATTGAAGAAGAATTGAGTCGGGTGTGATACAGCGTATGAAAGCAAACGTCCCAATGATTATGGAGATGTTTTACTTTTTTTAAAAGGTTGAGAAATGAGCGATATATGACCCTTTATAATCTCAACGAGAAAGCCAGAAAGCTCGCTGTTGCCATGTCTCATAGAAACAAGTAAATAGGTCTATAAACATACTCCCAAAAGAATCGCATATAACAGGGGTCTACAACCTATTTTAAATGAAGTGCCATGTTTTTATTTTCTAGATAGTGAGTCTGCCATATCAAGATTCCTTTTAATGACACCACATTAAAATTTCCAGCATATTTTGATTGTCCACAAATATAAAGTTCTTCCTTCTTTTTACATATTTTCTTGCACATTGTTATAATGATCATTATAAATATATATCCCCCTGCAGTCAGAGTTCATTGTTTTAATGAATGAATGTGATGCATTGTGAGCTGGTAGATCTGCTATTTTCAAAAGTAATCTTTGAAAAAAGTGACAATTGTGGAATATTTTTGAAAAATGTTATTGAAACATTTAAAAACACAAATCTGTCATGGGGGTCACTGGCTTAGTTGGGTAAATGCATTCATCTGGGGGTCCTTGACATGGGAATGTCGCTGTGTGAGGATCACTGGTTTAAACAACTTTAGGAGAAAAGCCCAAATAAGCACTTTAGAAACAAGAAAAGCAACCACAACTACCAATATTTACAAGCAACTTTGCAGAAAAAGAAGCCGCTTATAATAAACAGCAAACAGACATGGCAACACTCCAGCAGCACTCCAGAGCCGCTCAAGTGTAAAATCAAACAGTGCTTTTTGCTTTTAAGACGTGGTCAGACCCAGGCGGAATCGGTATGCGCTGAGTGTTTTTAGGTCAAGGGGCTTAATAGCAAGTAGCGCAAAGCGAAAATAATTTACATATGGACACTCCCCCAATGCTAAATTATGCAGGAACGTGGTATTCCATATGAGTGAGCGCTCACCACGGCTTCCATAATACGAAAAGGCGCAGAGCGAGGGCGAAATCTGTATTACCGCATGGGTTTTTCGTCTTGCTTAATAGGGCCAATGTCCAAAACACAGTGAGCTTCTTAGGTCCGCAGACCCCCATCTGAAAATGTTTTGTGCCAGGGACCCCCAGAACAGAAGATTTGTGTTGGAAGAAATTAGAAGTATTAAATTTTTTGTAATTGTTATTTAGAATATTTACAAGCCATAGCATGGAGTCAATAAAGTATAACTTATAAGTTATCGTTATATTTTCGTAAAAATATAATTTTACAATCATTATACAATTAACCTGATAAAACTCGTTCTGACTAAATCTATATTAATTCCTCTGCTTAACTCTGTTTCCCTTTTCAATTCTTCAGCCATTACAATATAACTATAGCCAACCAGCTAATGCCAGCAAGCTACACACAGTGACTCTCATCATGTTTGGGTGGATATATTAAATAATATGTACTGTAATGATTGATCTATTGTAGTCTGCTACTGTGCTGGTCTATTCTGTGTTTCCACTGTAACAGTTCAGCTGCATTGTGGGATACATAGTAAAAGTTTTAACCCTGTACCCTATACTCAGTTGACCTATACTCAGTGTGTGTGTGTGTGTGTGCGTGTGCGTGTGCGTGTGCGTGTGCGTGTGTGTGTGTGTCTGTGTGTCTGTCTGTCTGTCTGTCTGTCTGCAGTTTGGAGTCAATGTTACCAGAGTCAGGAATCATACCAGACATTGATGTTGACAGTCTGCTGTCTGCCAGTCCTGACTGCTTCTATCAGCTAAAGAGTCAACCAATCACCGTCAGGTAACACGCACGCACGCACGCACGCACGCACGCACGCACGCACGCACGCAGTTCATAGGAACCTAAGGATACACATGACACCTTCTCCTCTCCTGCTCTTTGTCATGCCAGCTATTGTTGGGCCAGCTTACATGGCCCAGGCTTCCAAATATCAGTATCCACATTTGTACCCAAGGCTTGTTATGATTCTAAGTAATGGTTGGTACTTAAAATCTTTATCTTGAAATGCCTGGTCCATGTACAAACACACACACACACACACACACACACACACACACACACACACACACACACACACACACATAGGCATAATATACTATAGTAGTGTACATGTAGTATGTATCCGTGTGAGGGTGAGTATGTATAATGATGATAGGATGATGTTTTACGTTTTGTCTTCATCAGCCCTGTAGAGAACTCCTCCTCTTTATCATCGTCACCTTCACTGCCAGCAGCCATGACCTCCAGGTAAGAATAGATGTTACACTTTCCCACAACTCATCTATAGTACATTATCCCAGACCTGAAAGACTGTATTTAACAGACCTGAGGCTGATTCTACGAATGTCTTCTTTTTGTCTGAAAAACCTAGGTTGCTATATCAGTGGTGCTCAAACCTTTTCATGTCACGGACCCTCAAAATTATATGTATTTGACCTCCATCATCTCAAAAATATTTTGTTCCCCAAGGGTCAAAGATTTGAGTTAAAAATGTTATAAACAAATGCGCTGTGAGTTTGTATGTCTGCTAAAAAAAAAAATCATGACATGCACTCATATACATAGCTAAAATCTAACATGACACAGAATACTGACGGAATAAGAGTATACTGTCAATGTAACCCTATAATGTATGTCTCTCCTCTCCTCAGGGTGTTAATGAGACAGGACTTGATGCGGCAGCAGACCAGGGAACAGGAGAGAAAGGAGGCGCAGCAACAACTGCTCCGTCCCTCCGCTGACTCCTCGTCTCCCATCTCTGTCTCCTTGCTCACCTCCTCCACTCCTCCCACACAGGTCCCTGTGGAGATTCTCAAGGTACCTCACACATTAACGTTATCATCATTATCAGCATGCTCATCATCATTTTTTAACTTAACTTAACCCATTTAGGCCTGACGTAGAAATTTATAAAATGTCTTCTAAATCCTGACAGTTTTCTGTCAGGATTTGCGCCACATTTTCACGATTTTTCAAAAATAGCAGACCTACAAGCTCGAGCTTGTAGATCTGCTATTTTTCAATAGCTAAATTATAACATAATGCTTAAAACACCAAAAAGGGTTCCCAGAATGGATTAAAATAATATTAGATAAACCTTTGAATATGTGAATCAATATACATCTATCACTATATCCCCACATATCCACACATGGATATGTGGGGATGTCCGGAAGGCGCAGGGATAACGTTTCTACCATATACTGTAAGAAGAATGGACAAAGCCCAATTCAGCAAATTGAAATCCGCCATCTTTGAACTTCCGGTCCTGAAATGAAACCGGAAACGACTGCTATTGGCTGCAGCCGCAGCGAGGGCAGGTCTTCACTCTGTAGAACCAGTAGAAGCCCTAGATTTCATTAAGGGTGACAGCGGGGGCAGTGTCTTGAATATACAGGGTTTGATGATGTCTGGCCATATATGGAGTGTGTCTTGAATATACAGGGTTTGATGAGGTCAGATCAACATATGGAATGTCAGAACAGGTCAGCTCCATATATGGAGATCTAAGGGTGGCAGCAGAGGCAGTGTCTTGAGTGTATAGGGTTTGATGAGGGCCCAGGTAGGGCCAGGCCTTAATTTGTAGGCCTGTTGAGAACTCTAGTTTTCGCCGGCTGCCGGGCGCCGCTGCACTAATAACTTTGGGGCGGTTTGAATGGACAGGTATCAGTCAAAAGGGAGGCATCGAAGAGGAAGGACAGGTGGGGTAGGATCAACATAATGGAATGTCAGCACAGGTCAGCTCCATATATGGAGATCTAAGGGTTTGAGGTTTGAGGTCAGATGTAGAGTTGCTGGCCGGCTCCATATATGCAAATCTAGGTGATGATCAAGTCTTCTCCATGTATGGCTATCCAGGGTTTGGTGAGGTCAGTGTCGTGATCTTCATATATGCCGCAGAGTTCACTTCTGAATTAAGTCATTGTAAATGTGATTGTCCTTACAATTGTACTGTAATCCACAAAAGTGTGACTGTTAAATCCTTGTGTCAATAAATGGGGTTTTTATCAGCAGTTGGCAGTTAAGCTTATCAAAGACAAATACAATTTGCGTTTGCTATAATTCATTTAGCTATGAACCTTTTGATGTGATTTTGATACTAACTGAGACCTCCCTCTGTCTGTCTGTCTGTCTGTCTGTCTGTCTGTCTGTCTGTCTGTCTGTCTGTCTGTCTGTCTGTCTGTCTGTCTGTCTGTCTGTCTGTCTGTCTGTTATCTCTCTTCTCTCTCCCTCTCTCCCTCTCTCTCTCTCTCTCTAGGTCCAGTCCCATCTTGAGAATCCAACCAGGTATCACATCCAACAGGCTCAGAGGCAGCAGGTCAAACAGTACCTGTCTACCAACAAGCTGTTCCAACAGGACAGCCTCTCCCCCCTGCAGTCTGTAGCCACCCCTGACCTGCAAACCGGAAGCATTCCCAGCAGCCCATTGGCTGTCCTCAGCCTGGGATCAAAAGAGGAGGTACACGCACGCACGCACGCACACACGCACGCACGCACGCACGCACGCACGCACGCACGCACGCATACACGCACGCACGCACGCACACAATATGGCAGCTCCAATCTGTCTCCACACTGGTTCACTTCCTCTCTGAATGTCAGCACTTCTTCTTATCGGCATGTACACACGTGTGCACAGTGCACACACACACACACATGCGCACGTGTGAACACACACACACACACACACACGCACGTACGTACTGTGCGCACACGCACGTGTGTGCACGCACGCACGCACGCACACACACACACACACACACACACACACACACACACACACGCATCAGTGTATTGCATTTTGTTTCATATGATCTTACAGCATTTGTTCATTAGTACTTTAGAGCTGTCTGTCTGACAGTGTCTGTCTGTCATTCTGTAATTTTATGTTGAATGCCAGTTTAATCTCCTTCATCATTTAAACTCCCCAGTGGAAAACAAACATTTATCTTGAGGATTAAGGAGGATTTATTTAACAGAGCATATAAGCCCAGAATACAATGCTGTCTCAAGACATGTTGCCATGGCGACCGTGATCAGAATGGCGTTGCCTCCAGGTCAGTCAGTGTGTTTCCTCTGGGACATGCAGGAAGCCACTGACTGACTCAAGTGGAAGTAGACCATGAAGTTCAGGGAAACCATAAAGCAGTGATTCTCAAACCTTTTCAATTCAAGAACCCCCAAAATGATAATGTGTTTGGGACCCCCATCTGAAAAGGTTTTGTGCCAGAGACCCCCAGAAGGGAAGATTTATGTACAAAAAAGCAATTCCAAACATTTTCGATATTTGTCAAGATCTTTCAAAAATAGCAGATGTACAAGCTTGCAGCACAGCATGAAAGCCCCATTTAGACTTCAGTCAAATCCAGTCAAATCCGATTTATTTGTCAAATCCGGTCTTTTGGCCTGACTGTTCACTGCATTTGCAAGTGATCAGATCAGATCTGTCACAGATCTGTGTGTTCAGACGGAGTTAAACAATGTCAACTCAAAGGCGCCCTGCGTCGACATACGTATCTGCTTAGGTTACCGTGGTAACAACGTGGATAAGGTGGTTAAAATTATTGTTATGCTATTATTAACACATTTTGCTGTGGACCCCCTGGTACCCCCAACCTGGGGGTCCCCCAACCCACCCTTCTACACGCATTTTAATCTGGAAAAGAATATGATTAATGACTGAAACATATTAGAGTTAAGGTCCTTTCAAACGGTCAGCGATGAACGCAGACGTTGTCGCCTGGATAATTGACAGGTCTGCTCCAGGAGCACGACAATGAGAGGAGCATGACAACAAGAGGAGCATGACAATGCAAGCATTACAAAAAAAGCTAAACAGAATCCAGGTCTGGTCTGTCGCAGGCGTGTGCACGGAACGAGCACGCGAGCGACAATTTCACGGGGCCGCGCCCATGTAAATACGCTTGATTTGTTGCCCCTCGACTTCTCCATGCGTACAGAAAATGTATATAGTTAATTGAAAATGAAGATATAGTTCATTCAAAATGAACTATATGCGCGTTAAATCACTGCCCGTTTGAAAGGACCTTAAGATTAATGATTGAATCAGATTGATTCTGTTTTAACAGAATTCTGTTTTAACATATTTCACCTTAATGGCTGAAATATGAAATGTAATTAGATTTAATCTGGGTAACAGTCAATCTGAATGTCTCAAAGTTGAAATCTGATCTGATTTGATTTCAAACTACCAAAGTACCAGCATTTTCTTTAAAGCAACAGTTTACTCCACTTCCAGTAAAATGAATTGCTCAGAAGAAAGTGTCAGCAAAAAGTAGGCAGGAAAACCCGTCAGCAACTGGTTTGGTGTATTGGAATCTGCTGAGTTGGCTTCTACAGAGGAACTGAGTCAGGGGAGGAAAACACACACGCACACGCGCACACACACACACACACACACACACACACACACACACACACACACACACACACACACACACACACACACACACACACACACACACACACACACACACACACACACACACACACACACACACACACACACACACACACACACCTGTTTCTGAGGAGTTGAGGATAGTTTCACAACTAGTACTGAGGACTATTACAGACATGTGTACTATAATTAGAATTAATTATAAGTAAGAGATTAAGAGTGCAAATGAGTGAATGAATGATTAATTTATTAATTAATCAATTAATTAAAGGTTGATTCATTTATATATATATATATATATATATATATGACACTAAAATGACTGATTGACTGTTTTCAGATGGAGGAGGCGGTGATTGATGACATCATCAGTTTGGAGTCCAGCCTCAACGATGACTTCCTGAATCTGATTGAAACTGGAATACATCAGTCGAACACTGTAATAATCTATATATTATATGCAGACCGTTTAGTACACTAATGTACTGTGCGTGCGTGCGTGCGTGCGTGCGTGCGTGCGTGCGTGCGTGTGTGGGTGGGTGCGTGTGTGGGTGGGTGAGAGATATAGGAAAATAATGGACTTAACTTTTCCTTGCCCACTAATTCACCAATCATTTATCAGGATAGCTCGTCATGCATTATCGCTTAGACCTACGTATTTAACTTCTATGATGCATTGGGCTGTAGAACAGAGCTATTTGAGCAACCTACAGTGGCCAGTTTGCATCTGACAGTAAAGGTGGTTGCACACCGGCCGCGTTTTTCGGAAAACCGATGCTTAAAACGCTGCTTAAAAATCCGAATTCACGCTCGGTGTGTGGAGGAGACCTTAACTGGCTGAAGGGAGAAAATGACTTTTTGGCCCTCCGTCATTTAAGTTGGGGAGAGTGTATACTATAACACACTGATTAGAACAATAATACTGTGTAATATATGTACAAAAAAGCACATACATTTTAATTTAGTGTGTGTGTGTGTGTGCGTGTGTGCATGTGTGCGCGTGTTTGAAAATGCTTCATGTTCTGAAAAGTGTAAAATCACAATGAAACATCACAGCTGATGACAACTGAGCAACACTGACACTGAACAAACTCCAGAAAACCCATAGAAATCAGCCATGGAAAAAATGGAAAATAGATTGAATTATGTTGCTGTGCAGTGTTTGAACAGTGCTGAGTTTTAGGTGACCTGATGACAGTAAATTATTAAATCTTTTTCATTGTTAGAAAAACAGGAGATTCACTTCCTGCTTCAGTTCAGCCAGCCTCTGTGGGTGGAGACACAGATAGGACTGTGTGTGTGTGTGTGTGTGTGTGTGTGTGTGTGTGTGTGTGTGTGTGTGTGTGTGTGTGTGTGTGTGTGTGTGTGTGTGTGTGTGTGTGTGTGTGTGTGTGTGTGTGTGTGTGTGTGTGTGTGTGTGTGTGTGTGTGTGTGTGTGTGTGTGTGTGTGTGTGTGCGCGTGCGCGCGTGTATGTGTGTACGCGCGCATTTTGTGTGTGTGTCAGAGGGAGATAGCTAAGTTGGAGTTTTTTTTTTTGCTTTCCACGGCAACTTCTAGAGAAATTTCCTCATTTTGTTCAACAGTCTTTTCAGGCAGACACACTCTGCCCATGCCTGTGGTTGTGAGTGTGTGTTTGTGTGAAGATGAGGTTCATTCTGTTACTGCACGATCAAAACAGGAGAAGGATGAAGAACTTAGAGGTAAACCTTTTTAATTCAGAATAGATCTTGAATCTTTTAAAATAAGTTGGGTGATGTCAGGCTACCATGTTGCTGGTCTAGTATCTGAACCCTGTATCCCTTACTATTGGTTGATTGTAAATGTACTGCTTTGGGTTCTGACCCTTGTACTCTTTATATTGGTTGATTGTTCTGTTGCTGATCTAGGATGTGATCATCATGTTCCTTAGTATTTGATTTATTGGGTTTGAGCAAATGGAAATATCACTGCACTCACCGAGCAGGACTTTGACCTTGGAAGGAACTACTGTTCTCCAAGCACGCTTCAGTAGGGCATATGCAGTCAAATGTGTCTCTAAGCTTGCATACTCTAGTAGATTGTAATGTTGCTGTCTAGGATCACGTCCTTGAATTCCTTACAATTGGTTGTTTGTGACGTTGCTGATCTACGATCTGAACATTATTCTACTGTTGGAAAAGAGAACATTTGAATTAGTTTAATTGCATGTTTAAATGTTTAACAGATAAAGTGTCTCGCTGCCCTACAGCCTTCTTGCAGTATAGGCTGGTCTGTGCCAGTGTGATGGTTCTCATCTATTTTCATCTATCGGGGGTGACAGGAGTTAACCCATTTTGACCTGAGATCAGATTCTAAAAATGTCTTCAACATCCTGACAGTTTTCTGAAAAAGCTATGTTTCTATGTCAGTCGTTCTTCGATTTTTCAAAAATAGCAGACCTACAAGTTGTAGATCTGCTATTTTTCAATAGCTAAAGCATAACATAATGCTAGCACCAAAAGGGGTTCCCGCCTAAAATGGGTTAAAACAGTAGTCTGGGAATGAGAAGTTTGTCGGTTCAGTCCTCGCTCCTCCTGGCATTGCGTTGGAAGTGTTCTTGAGCAAGACACTGAATCTTAAGTGCTCCTGAAGAGACGATTGGCAGACAACATGGCTGCTGTCTGTTAGCACAGTGGTTCTCAACCTGTGGGTCGGGACCCCCAGGGGGATCTTCACATCCTTTTAGAGGGGTCCCCAGATGTCAGTGAAGTGAACATTACTGCATCACAATTAACTAATCAACTATATTATAAAAAACGGGTCAAAAGCTCTAGTGTAAGCTTGTAGATCTGTTATTTTCAGTTCACAATATTTATCTGTGGAACCGAGTCAAACTCTTAAATACAATGCCTCAACTCCTACAATTCAAAGTGCTTGTCAGGGTGAGGGGTCCCCAGTTCAATTAGGATTATTTTGGGGGGTCGTGGCCTGAAAAGGTTGTGGACCACTGTGTTAGTGAATGGATGTGTGAATGGGTAAATGTGAGATATAATTGATCAAGCGTTTGGTTGGAAGACTACAAAAGCACTACATAGATGTCAGTTCATCATCAATCCGGTTGTTCCCGTCAGTCTGACTGCTTGAATGCTCCGATTGGTTGTTTCAGCTGCCAGCCTCGGGGGCCCTGATGAATGTCTACAGCAATGCTGGCATAGCCACGCCCACCATCAACAGCAACAGCTGCCCCGCCGACCTGCACAATGTTACGATGGAGCTGACTGGTGAGCATCCCATTATATGCTGTCTGTCAATGCTGTCTGTCCCACAGTGACTGGCTGTCCTACAGACAGAAACAGTACTTTGTCACACAGCCGTGTTGCTTGATGATATGTGATTTTAACCCATTAACCCATTTTGACCTGAGATCAGATTCTAAAAATGTCTTCTACATCCTGACAGTTTTCTGAAAAAGCTATGTTTCTGTGTCAGTCGTTCTTCGATTTTTCAAAAAATAGCAGACCTACAAGCTCGTAGCGTGTCACTCGGTGGCGCGCTATGAGCTTGTAGATCTGCTATTTTTCAATAGCTAAAGCATAACATAATGCTAACACCAAAAGGGGTTCCCGCTCAAAATGGTTCAAGACTGTTTCTACAAATACCTTCTATTCAGTAGTTGTCAGAAACATTTGGGGTGGAGGTTCTTCCATGGCCTACTCTGTGTGTGTGTGTGTGCAAGGTTTCAAGGCAATCAGATGCTGCGTTCATGATTTGAGACATTTTGTTCAAAACGGGCCACACCTGCAAACTTTTTAAGGCAATTATTATGTGTTTTGCAAATATCGGCCTCCTGGTGGCGTTAAACAGGCCGATGTGAAACATTGTGTCAGAGGTTCTGCTCTGGCCTCCAGGGAGTGTACGGACAGGGGCTTAAGCCACGCCTTCGGCATGGTCGAGACAATAACCCCTAACTGCCTGTCCTACAGATGCACAAAAGATAAATTATGGTTCATAGTGAATAATTACGTTTCTTGCAAATTCAGAATGTTATATGAAAGTTCTATGAACCGTATTATTAGGCGTCCAATCACCACTGTCTGAAGCTCTTTTTTCACTAGGCTGTGAATACACACATCAGATAATGAATCACAAAGAAGAACACACCCTCCCATTCCGAGAAATTAGTTCGGTTTACCTTACAAAGTCCACCAAGGGGTCCCTGGCCTCTTCTGTACAGTACAGTACTGTCACTGTACTGTACTGTCACACCCAAAATCATCATATATACAGTTAATATGTATGTGTGTATTAGGCTGCACAACAGTGACACTTGAAAACCGACGCTATTTTCGTGCTCGGACACAGCACAGGGACCCAGGAACACAGGGACCCAGGAACACAGGGACCCAGGGACACAGGGACCCAGGGACACAGGGACCCAGGAACACAGGGACCCAGGGACACAGGGACCCAGGGACACAGCCAGAGACACACAAAGCTCCGTATAGGAGTGGTTGTACCACTCAAAAAGGAAGAAAAATTATAACAAAAGAAAAATAAATATAAACACATAAACCTCCTTGGGACATCATAATAGTGGGATGGAAGTAGTTACGGCTCAACGGTGGGAAGTGTTTTCAGGTTGTTAAAATATGATATTAGGGGTTGCCATCTGACATAGAACCTCTCAACCTAATTTGATGTTTGATGTTTGTGTTGTAGGCCTAGATACCAAAGCATTCATGAAAGACAGACAAAAGAAAGATAATCACAACCTGAGTGAGTAAAACACACATACAGTAGCTACAGTGCACACTACACACAATTACACTAACCTCTAGTCCAGGGGTTCTCAACCCGTGGGTCGCGACCCCTCGGGGGGTCGCCAAATTATTTTAGGGGGTCCCCAAATTATTTTTAAAAAAAAACGATTTTTCAAAAATAGCAGATCTACAAGCTCGTAGCGCGCCACTCGGTGGCGCGCTATGAGCTTGTAGATCTGCTATTTTTCAATAGCTAAATTATAACAATGCTTAAAACACCAAAAGGGGTTCCCGCCCAAAATGGTTTAAGGTTATTGTAGCAGTCAATTTATATTGGGGGGCGGGAGGGGGCGGGGCGGGGGTCCCGAGACATTGCCAAAGCATTTCCGGGGGTCCCCGGCCAAAAACGTTGAGAACCCCTGAACTACACAATATACATGCTATTATGCTGTGTAGCTATACACATAGATGCAACTATACACAAGTACACAAAACTACATATGTACACAATTATATTCTTATTATATTCTTATATTATATTCTTACTTGTATTCAACAACACATACTGTACAGTCAGTAACTACACTCAAATATACAACGTGACGACCACTGTACTACCAACACACACACACACACACACACACACACGCTCACACACAATTACTTCTCCTACCATATTGCAACTTCTATCATTACCTACTACTACTATTACGACCGTTAGCGCTGGTATTATTTCTACTATAACTGCTACTACCATTATTACTACTATGAATACCACTACCATCTATCTATTTTTACTAATGTAATGCTGATGTAAAATGTTGCTAATAATTATTTTATGAACATCGGTTTGTTTGTAGTTGAGAGGAGAAGAAGATTCAACATCAACGACAGAATTAAAGAACTGGGAGATATGATCCCCAGAACTACTGAGCCGTAAGTCTGTCTGTCTGTCTGTCTGTCTGTCTGTCTGTCTGTCTGTCTGTCTGTTTGTTTTTAATGTAATGTATGGTAAAAAGATTATAAGTTTGCACTCTTGACGTGAGGCGGACCCAAAAGATGCAATTTGTCAATTAAAAAGAAAAGAAGATATTACATTTTTCATTTTTCACTTTCAAGATTTATTTTTGTATTTTTTCAAATTGTATTTCTTTTTTCAGAAATAGCAGATGTACAAGTGTTTGGGAAACAGTTCCTTAAAAACAATACACGGTTTCATTCCTTATCTCGGAAGAGAGACCTTGAACAATGAAAGAGCTCTTGTTTGCAAAGGGTTTTGACCCTGTCTGTCTCCAGATAAAATGTTCTTTTCAAACTTTTGATGAACTAAATCTCTTTTAATTGTCACATTCAAGGATGGGGCTTGCATAAAATAATTATACAAGTGTTTTTATCTGCACATCTAACATTTGATTACACAATCACTTCTATCGGTAGTAAACAGTTATACCACTCTTCTTTAGTTATTGTCTCCACCAGGCCGAAGGCATGGGGAGAGAGTATGTTTTGCACTCCGTCCGTGTGTGTGTCCGTCCGTCCGTGTGTCCGTCCTTCCTTCCGTCCGTCTGTGTACAGCTAATCTCCGGCACCGTTAACCCGGTCGATGCCAAACTTTGCACACACACTCCCTGGATGCCAACGATGAACCTCTGCCCCACATTTTCCAGAACGGCCTGTTATAGCGCCACCATGAGGCAGCTTTTCACATTTATACCTAAAACTGTACCGATCTGCGTGAAACGTTGCATGCACACTCCCTAGAGGCCAAGGACAAACCTTTTACCTGCATTTTCCGCATCTGCCTTTTATAGCGCCACCAGGAGGCCGACTTTTGTAAAACACATTTTTTGATATTACTCCTCCAGATTCTGTCCAAAAATCTCACAAATCGTTACACAATATCTCTATGGTCATGTGCTCAAGTCGGATCTGTCTGTTATTTCATATTCCATCCTAATTGGCTATAATTGGCTTTCACAGTTTGCAAGATTGCCCCGTTTTGAACAATAGCCTCAAATCATGAACGCAGCATGCAATTTACGTGAAATCTTTCACACATTTTCTTACTAGGCTGAGGAATATATCCCACCCTTTTCACATTGGCCTGTTATAGCGCCACCAACAGGTTGATTTTTGCAAAACACATTTTTGGAACAAAATGCCTCAAATCGGTACACATGATCTCTGTAGTCATGTGATCAAGACGAGTCTGTTGGATTTCTCAGATTGTACACTGATTGGCTAAAATTGCCTTCCAAAGTTTTCAGGAGTGGCCCGTTTTGTACAAAATGCTGCACATGTCCTGCTCATCCAGAATTCTATCCTCAGAGATGCTATGAGTGATCTGGCTCTGCATTTCCTCAACAAAATGAAGAAAAGAAAAACATTCTCCTAAACATTTTGCCAAACATCACACACACTCCTATCCTCCTGGTGGAGACCTGTGCCCGGAAGGGCACTTTTTCTAGTTAACTTTATAGTAGTATATAAGGTGGTCTGTCACATGCTCCACTCCAGTTTATAGTAGTATATAAGGTGGTCTGTCACATGCTCCACTCCAGTTTATAGTAGTATATAAGGTGGTCTGTCACATGCTCCACTCCAGTTTTTAAATTGACCATCGATTGTGTTCTTGCCTGCCATCTAATGGCTTAGAAGAACATTGTCCAGAGGCCAAATTTACTTGCTGAGTGCTGACCCCTGATTTAAAAAAAATCCCAACTATGTTGTTCATTGTATCCATAAGACTCTGTGGGCAGTATTATGCGTGTCTTAAGTACCAGGTCTTATTACTTAACTTAAGACCTGGAGGTGTGATCAATGCCATTTGGCTATTCTGAGTGGCCAAACAGCATTGACCACGCCTCCAGGTCTTAAGTTAAGTCATAAGACCTGGTACTTAAGACACGCATAATACTGCCCTGTGTCTCAATACTGGCTTTTTTTTTCATGTCAAATAACACAAAATTACATGAATTTGGCTGCGGACCCTCCACCCTGAATGAAGAAGCATTCAAGTTCGAGCATACAAATGACCAAGATAAGCAAGATCAAAAGAGACACGGTAGATTTCAAGGACAACAGAGTCTATCCATGGAAAACAGTATTCGTTCCACTGTGAATGGAGAAGCATTCAAGTCCAAGCAACCAAATTACCCAAATCCGGAGTTCAAAAGGGACATTGCAGATTCCAAGGACCACAGAGTCTATCCATGGAGAACCCACAATCTCTCTGTCGCCAGACCAAAGAAACGGGTTCGGTTCAGTGACCATTTCATACAACACTAGCTCCAGGACATCTTCAGACTGTGACCAGACAAAACCCATGTCCCACAAAAGGAAAAAACCCAAGTCCCAAAAGCAACCAGGAACAGATCTTTATTCTTACTGACCATACCCTATCACAGTGGTTCTCAAAGTGGGGCCCGGGGACCCCCAGGGGTCCTTGAGGGAGTTCCGGGGGTCCCCAGCTATAATAGATAGTTAGGAACCAAATGGTACCCATGGTCCCATCTGTAACTCTGAGATTGTACAAATGGAACCAAATGAACCCTAACTGATTTGTACTCTCTCAGAGTTAAATTAACATTAATCTTCCAATTTAAATTGGGGTCCCAGAGATAGAAATGCTATTAACCCATTCAGGCCTGACGTCGAAATTAAAAAAAAAAAAAATCTAAATCATGACAATTTTCGGAAAGATTTGAGGCACATTTTAACGATTTTTCAAAAATAGCAGATCTACAAGTTCATAGCGCGCCACTCGGTGGCGCGCTATGAGCTTGTAGATCTGCTATTTTTCAATAGCTAAATTATAACATAATGTTTAAAACACCAAAAGGGGTTCCCGCCCCAAAATGGGTTAATGGTTAATGTGGTTAAACGCTAACGTGACATGGATGCGTTCCAGGTCTCAATGGGTTAAATGGGTCCGTAGCCTAGGCTAATGCATGTCAAACTGGGGGTCCCTGGCATATCATTTCAAATAGGGGTCCGGGGGCTAATAAGTGTCAATTTGGGGGTCCTTGGCATGAAAAAGTTTGTCATCTCATTAGAATACATGTTTTTCAATGAGACTGTCCACCCCTCCTAGCCTGGTTAATAAACCAGACCGAATCAGCCGTTGGCAAAAAAAAGTTGCCTACCAGCGGATTTCGGTCTGGCGAGGCTCAGTAGCACGCCTCTTTCCTACAATCGAGAACAGGTCGGACCAATCGGGACACGGTATGCAATATGGGCGGGCTTTGGTACAGTGACGTTCAATGCTTGAGACTTTTGACTGACAGTAGCTCTGACCAATTGCGTCAAAGAGAGAATGTTTGAACCCGCCCCCCGGGAAATGAAATCCAAGTGGAGCCAGCCCAGACTGATATACCGCGACAGTGTTGTGTGATATTAGTCTGGCTTATTAGCCAGGCTACACCCCTCCTACATTCGCATTCTGCAGACGCTCCATATCAGGACAGTTTTTTGTGCGATATTGCCGTCAGAACACTCGCTCCTTGCCTGTGTAGATGAGGTGTGACTGTGAAAGAGATACAGTTATGGTGGGAGAGACATGAGGAATCATGGATTTCACGTTCTAATACCTTTAAGTGAAACGCAAAAAGAATGTAATTTATTATAAGCAGGAACACTCGTAATTAAGGTGTGTGTGTGTGTGTGTGTGTGTGTGTGTGTGTGTGTGTGTGTGTGTGTGTGTGTGTGTGTGTGTGTGTGTGTGTGTGTGTGTGTGTGTGTGTGTGTGTGTGTGTGTGTGTGTGTGTGTGTGTGTGTGTGTGTGTGTGTGTGTGTGTGTGTGCGTGCACGCATAGGGGGGACATGCGTTGGAACAAAGGCGTCATCTTGAAGGCGTCTGTTGATTACATCAGAAAACTGCAGAAAGAAGAACACAAAAACAGAGATATGGAGAACAAACAGAAGTCTCTGGAAGTCATGAACAGACAGCTGCTGCACAGAGTACAGGTAAAGACACAGGCACACTGGACATGGAGATCAAAGAGATACTGTATACAGTAGTAGTATGAAATGTGTATGAAATGTGTGGCAAATCTGCAAAAAAAAAGCATATGACTAGCTTTCTTCACAAATGTGTTCATAAAGGTGTCTACTAAAACATATACATTTGTTCCAACCCAACTCCCTTGGGAAACTTTGTGACAGCTGCTGAAAGTTGGGGTACCATTTAACAATCAATATAAGGCAAAATTCCCAAAATTTCATTATGCTTTAAGTAGCATGTCAAACTAGGGGGTTTTCATGATGCTGAATCCATTCCAAGCATTAGTTTTGCACGAAAACTTGGGCTAAATTCGGCCATAGTCTCTTGCCCATTTAATGTGCCCAGTGCTGGCCATTTTTAGGCGAAGGAGTGTTTTTTGTGCAAATGAATGCTTGCAATGGATTCAGAATCATGAAAACCCCCTAGTTTGACAAGTCACATGCTACTTAAAGTATAATGACATTCGGAAAGGTTTGCCTTATATTGGTTGGTACCCCAACTTTCAGCAGCTGTCACAAAGTTTCCCAAGGGAGTTGGGTTGGAACAAATGTATATGTGATTGTAGACACCTTTATGAACACATTTGTGAAGAAAGCTAGTGATAAGCATTTGCAGATTTGTCACACATTTTGCTAATTGTCCCTTATTGGTTCCCAGTTTGCCTGGGACCCAAACTAGTGAAAATAGCAGATCTACAAGCACACAAGCTTGTAGATCGGCTATTTTCACTACTTCTGCATTATTATTATTTGTATTTCTTAGTTTTGTTTGTTTTAAAATGGGAAAATGGGAAAAAGAAAATGGGATTTTTACTCGAGTCGTGGCCCATAAAAAGTGGCCCGCGACCCACATATGGGTGCCGACCCACAGTTTGGGAAACAGTGGAATAGAGGCTGACACAGAACAGGCACAGTGGGACAGACATACTAAGACACAGACAAACAAATTGAACAGTTTTACTCAAAATACAGGTTTAGACTGGCAGCCGTTTAGATTGGCAGCCCAATTCCTATTTGTGGTCTATCCAGAATGGAGTCGCATTATTTTTTTATGCAGTCATGCAGTAAAAAACACATGGAATCTGATTTTAGGGAATCAATTTTGAGTCACGTTCCATAGCCTTGTTCAGGCATAAAACCAATCTGGCAGAAACATTCAGACAAATGGACACAGACAGGTGGAGATTATATAGAAGCCATTTGAGATAGATTTGAGATCAGTTTGGAGAAATATCAATATGAATGAATATCCACTCATTATTTGCATGTATTTACATCTATGATCTACGGTATATCTATTGATTCGACAGCTTCTTGTATTGTTTATTGCCTGTCTGTCTTTCTCACAGGAACTGGAGTATCAAGTGCGCCTCAACAGTCTCTCCTCCTCCGCGTCGGACCTCCAGGCCTCTCCCTCTCCCCCCTTCGCCTCTCCCTGCGTCCCCCTTTCTTCTACCATCTCCATGATGACCACACAACTGGACCTGGAGGCGCTTGACGACCCCCATGGCGAGCACAGCGTCTTCTCTCCTGGACTAATGTCCGACATCGCTCTGGGAGGACTGGGAGACGAGCTGGGAGACATCCTGATGATGGAGGACAGTGGCATGTCAGACACCCTGCTATCCAGGACAAGCAGCATGGAAGAAGATCTGTGACATCAGTACCAGATTGTGATACACAATGGGAAACCATGCTAGGTAGACTGACTGGGATCAATTAGCTTCTGCCACTTTGCATACCCGGACTAATAGAGGGAATCAGATCGGATTCTGAAACAGTCTGTGTGTGTGAGCATGTATGTGTGTGGAAAA
Source organism: Electrona antarctica (assembly GCF_951216825.1). Lineage (NCBI taxonomy): Eukaryota > Metazoa > Chordata > Actinopteri > Myctophiformes > Myctophidae > Electrona > Electrona antarctica. Next base: position 17,796,295 of record NC_136807.1, on the reverse strand, counting down.
CAAATACCGGATACAGATTTGGAATGGGCAGGCCCTAGATCCAATAGCACTGGTGCAAATTCAGAATAGAAGCTTACACAGGTACTGCAGAAAGCCCGGTGAAACAAGGTTACATGCAAGGAGAGGGAAATGAGGAATAGTTTATACGTACCTACTTACATACGTACGTATGTACATACTGTAGATGAGACGTCCTTTCCCCTGAAGCGTCACATGAAGTGACATCCGTTTCTGATTACCATTATATTCACACTGACATAACCATTACATCACTACCTGCTACATTCAAAACCATTACATCACTACCTGCTACATTCAATACTGTCATTCTGTGAGAAACACTGCAACACATGATTTCACTCGCATAACATGCAGAACAAAAAATGATAAGCACATTTATGGTTTACAGTATATCAGTGACAGTTTGGATCTTGAAATTAGCATACATGTGAATACTTACAAACGATATAAGGCAATGCTGTGCAATAGGCATTACACACATGTTAGATGATTGCTGTTAGTGAGATTTATAGCACAACAAAGCGGGTTGTGGATGAAATAAACGTAATTTAGGTAACGTTACATCAGAGAGCTTAAAAATATCGGGCACTTACACTTGTTTGGCATAGAGCTGAAAATCTTCTGTGAAGGCTGCTCTCATGGCATGTAACCTCACTCATAGCTCTTCCGAGATCCCTCATCACTCCTCCAACCTCGCTCATCTGAGCAGAAATAAGAACTTTGGGATGATCAACAAAATGGATTACCTGAAGAACTGGTTCAAGCAAGGAGCAAGTAGCGAGGAAATATAAATGAGAGACCTGAGATTCTTTAGCTAGTCTTGTTGAATCATTCATAGAATGTTAGGAAGGTCAAGAAAGTCAAGAAAGTCAGGGTTGTTTGATGAGGTTACAGAAAACACGATGTCTTCTCTGTCTGACGTGTTTACTAATTTGTTAAAAGATCTGAATACATAAGTAGAAATATTGATCTGTGATTATCCCCTTCACCTCATTAAAATAATGAGGGTCATTTTTATAATCTGTATATTGCCTTAAAGCTGCATTGTGTGGTATTTTGAAGTCAGGAAAAATATTATTTGCTGGAGTTAAAGTTGAGTGTGGAGGGACACGCTATTCTTCCCAGTTCAGCTGAACAGATACCCTGACCATCCTGTTGGAGTCACTAGTGCAGCAACAGAAAAAGCCCTCCGTAGTCCCCACCCGTCTTCCCTTCCTCAAACACGGCCAATTGTGTTTGTTTTATTGCCCGGCCAAGTACATGTGCTGGAGCAAGTTTTAAGTATCTGCAAGTTGATTTATACATACTGCATGAAAGGAAAACATTGGCTTCCTCAAAGACAAGACAAACCATGGTGTATGCAGTATTTTGGAAAATAGTCAGCACTAATGTCTAAGTATACAGTGAGTCGTGGTCAATAAGCTAAACATGCCAGACCACATAACATGTGGTCTGGCATGTTATGCCATATTATGGTTATTTTATTTAACACTGACAGGGCAGTCGTGAGGCTCAGAGCTGCAGGAACGCATTGGACCAGAGCTATATCTTCATGTGAAGAGAGGAGGGGGAGAGCTCCCATTGGACCAGAGCTATATCTTCATGTGAAGAGAGGAGGGGGAGAGCTCCCAAGTAATTATACATCTTCATCAGTACGGCCATATCACACAATGGAGCTTTAAGCAGGATGTCTTCCAGTTAGGAATATGTTGTATAACCAAGTGGCAGAAGTATTTTCTTGTATTGTAGTATACAGTATATGATTTCTTAATGTCCCTTTTTTTACAGCTATAGGAGAAAATGACAAAAGGTTTTTTTCCGTTTGTCGCTGATGAAAGTTTAGGATCAGACACAATGATGAGGTAGTCTGCCAGGGCCAAATAGTACCATCTTGGGGCCAAATATTGTTTAACATTTACCCTGAGATTTTGTTGCTACTTGACTGTATCTTTCCCCCTGTAGTGGATGTGTCCACTACTCAGCCTTCAACCTTCAAATCCTCCATACCATACCACTGGTATTTTGTCATTCTAAACCAGTGACTCCTGCCGGTCACATGAAGCTTGATAGAGGGAATAAAGCACAGACTTTGGAGACATTATACATAGATGGTTGAAACCATTGCAACCAGCCATTATTTAGGAGTAGGCTATACACACATCATCAGAACCTACATCACAAACTTTACAATCAACAGATTTTAAACACAAGGAAAGGATCTGAATCTAGATTAACATTGAACAACAGAAGTATTGGACAGATACTAGACCCTGACAGGAAGAGCTGTGCCTGTCTGTCTAGTTAGTATGTTGGTTGTAGTGTTTAAAAGGGAGCCGAGTCGGTGTAGACAAACATCTTCAACTTGTCTTCTGTATATCTATCTACAGTGTCTATCTGTCAGTGTTTGTTCGTACAACTGTTCTGCACCAATATGGACAGAGTTTAAATAAGGGACTTCCGTATAGCTACTGTAGTAGGCGCGCACACATGCACACACGCACGTACACACACACACACACACTGACTTATCAGTCCTGATTGAATGCAAATACAGGGTTTGTATTATTGTTTAATATGTTTACTAGTACAATTACGAATTGTATGTCTATAAACCATGAGGTGGAAACTAAACATTTATTGTCAGATAGCTTTAGTGAAATATTAATAACAGAAACATAGCATATACATGTAACATTCAAATATTACTTGTCGTTCATTGTTTCGTTCGTTCATTTCACACAATTGAATGATATTCATTCAATTGTGAATGAATATCAGACTTCCCTTTATGTGGAGTCTGATATTCACATAAAGGGATTTTAAACAATTTGATTATTGTTATGACTTTGTTTTACTTAGATTATGTTATTAGCTTGTAATGATGTTTATATTTTCTACTCATTCCAGATTGTCTTGTTTGTTTTATTTTGAATAGGATGTACACGTTAAAGACAAATTAAAGAGTTTATATCTATAAATAAACAGAACCTAAATAGACAGTTTGTGTCTTTCTTACAGGGATATGATCTTCTAGACTAGACTAGAGCACTGATCATCAGCACAATGTAACGCTATGGAACATTTAACTTACACATTCAACATATTTGTCATTTTCTCCATCTGCATTTTCAGTCCGAAAATCCTCCATAGTTATACAAAATTCCCTAGGAAACATTTAGAAACCGTGGTAATATCACTTAATGGTTAATTCAGATTAGAAAAAGGAAAATGCCATGCCCACAAATGCCTTTTTTTAAATCATAGATTTAAATAAAAATGTATAAATGAATGAATAAAAAGTCTACTGAGCTGAGGTTCTGTTGGTGACCAGTGGAGGGCAGCATTGGCATTCATTCAGGTGTTTGTCCACTCCTCAAACATGTTATGATGTTACAGGAGACAGGGAAATCACATGCATGCACATGCGTGTGCACGCACACACACACACACACACACACGGTTTATGTTAATTTGTTAAGAAAACCAGATATCTGAAACAAAACAACAGAGTCAAATAGAAAATAAACTCACATAATAAACTAACAATTATACACAGAATACGCATTCTGACTCAGGCTGACTGTCACCAGCCAGGGACACTGGCCCAGTTCATCTTTTGATTGGTTCCAGCTTTGTGCTGTCTGTCTTTCTTCCAGCTCTGTCTGCTCCATTCTATGTTCTTGTGGGCCTGTGAACTAGTTGGTATGAATCTTTTTTCTTCTTCTTCCAATTTAAACTATCTTTTTCTCTTTGATGTCCAGTAGTGGCTCACAGGGTCGTGGTTGGTTGCCGGGGCTGACACGCAGTGTTGCCATTTCAGTGAATTCCTGTTTCCTGTTTGGATGGCCCTGGCACCTCCCTACAATAAGCAGACACTTCCTCTCCTAGCCAGGGACACTTCCTGTCCGGCTCGACCCTGCTGCCAGCTGTCATTCAAACAAACAGTTACCATAACGTTTGAAATTAAAAGCTAAAGCTAGTTTTAGAATACAAATGTACAAACCTACACTATTTCATTTATGGCAGGTCAACTGTATCTGAAGTTTACAGTAGGCTCTGTCCATTGTTGTACAGTGTGTGCGTGAGAGAGAGAGAAAGAGAGAGAGACTGTTACAGTACAATCGTCAGAGGAGATGACGTCACTTATTCATTCTGTTTCTCGGGAAAACATTGGATCTGCCTGTCTGTTAGAACCATCCAGCAACTAAACAGCAAATTTCTGTTTCATATTTACAGTATATATCAAAATTGATCCAACAATCTCACAACTAATTAAGTCTGTCTCACAACTGAAATTCCAGGAGGACTGGAGTTCTCTGCTTTGATTTGCATCCTTATAAAGGCTCCAGTATGGATCCTACAAACAACTAACTCACAAAAAAAAATCTTACAATGGTAGCAACACAAACTGCGGGTCTGTCTGTATCATATTTAGGCCCAACTTTGCATCACATTTGTGCCGCTGCACCAACAGAACCTTTCCAGAGTATCTGACTGAAACAGTTTGTGATGACCCACGGTCACTGGAAAGGTACTGATGACTTAGATTTCATGTCAATAATAATTCTCCCATAAATGTTACTAAATGATAAGCTGCCTACATCTGTACTACCAACAGTGGGATAATATTTGAAGTTTCACTACTCAGTGTTGTTCATCTCTGTAAAGCCCTAACCACACCAAAGGGTCAAGACGGTTTTAGCGTTGTCCCTGCGGTGTGATGTCTTGTTGCACGTTGACCCACGGTGACCCACATTGACCCTAGTGGTTCAACGCATGGAATTCAATGGCCCAATAAACCACACCAAAGGGTCGAGACGGTTTTAGCGTTAACTCCTTGCAACCGGTTGGACCCACTGAGTTGCATGGTGACCCTTTAGTGTGGTTAGGGCTTAAGACAGTTTCAGCACACATACTGTAGTGTAGAATTTCTGAACAACTACTGTATGCCACAGTGGAATTCTCTTTCATTGACATTATTTGAGAAGGATCTTCTGTTAGCTGATCTGTTGGTTGTATTTCTAGTTCTACAAATATTTCTGGGTTATTAATATTCCCTTCTAAACTAACAGACATGTGACCAAAACCTCCAGTAAGTTGAAAGTGATATACCATTCCAATTTCCCATGTATCGCTCTGTGATCATCATTTCTTTGTTTAACTGGGTGCATTTGTATTAGGATGGGCATGGATGCACCGGATGGGCAGAGTTTGCCTTCCTGGCCGGCAGGGGTCCGACATGCCTGCTCTGAATCAGCAGTGAGAAGCAGCTTTCTCATCAAAACAAAAGCCACATGACAGAGGACCAATCTTGGATACTGGATATAATCTTGATGACTGTGAGTGTGAATATACATTCCGTGACAATAACTAAAATAACCTTTCTGCAAAGCTCTGCTTATTTCCTTGTTTTGATGTAGAGATCCCTGTGTCTGCCAGATGTTGCAAAGCTGTCATTACCGACCAAAGAAAATAACTAACAATCGAAAAAATGAAGAAAAAAAAGCACCTGCAACAACTTTATCATTGTTTTTATGTTTATTATTTTTAAACACTTCAGAATTTCTCCTAATTCCCAGTTAGTCCGTGTCATTGCTGACAGTATGTCTTGGGGAGTGTGTAGAAAATAACGTCAAGACGTCCCCAGGCGCTTCTCACCTGACAGTGAGGAGTTTCTCCTGGAGGACATAACACATGCGGAGGAACACGCACGCTCTCTGACCAACCTGTGGGTCCTGAGTTGCTAATGCAGCAACAGAGATCACTCTCCCTGCCTCACTTATTACCTGTGAACATGATTGCACTATCCATGTTATGCCAGACACTGAAAAACACCTTTTGTTCAATGGTAGTGGATAGAGAAAGAGGATTTTTGTCCAACCTAGTAGCAACCAATGGGCGCGGTAGAGGGGCGGACCACGGGTGGGAAGAAAGAGTGAACAGTCTCCACAGTGTTGGGAATGAACTTTACCTCTGCCACACCCGGATGCTAACTTAAAAATGCTTATCATTTTAATAGGTTGAACCAACTAATATATTTTTTTCCGTGTGTTGATTGATCTAACATGGTACCGCAGCACCTGACTAAGAACTCCAAGCTGTTTCATTAAAAACAAATCTAGTAGTTGTGGAATCCGGGGTTCCAACCTATAATGGAACGCAGGGTATACATCTAGTGATGTTACGACAACATTCAGTGATGCTGCTCTGATTGGCCTAGGAGGGGAAGCAGATGGAGCAGCATTCCAGACAGACCTCCAAGCAGTCCGAGGAACCACAGCAGTCCTCCATTATCCCACAGTCCAACACTGCCTGGCATGCCTCCTCGGTGCAGGCCATGCCTCCCACAGCTTCAGCACAGCAGCAGCAGCAGCCAGCTGCGTCACAGCAGCATACCATCCCGCTCCCTCCACAGGCCAGACAGTCCCCCAGGACAGAACACATGGACAGGACCTCACAGAACAGACAGGCCAGGACACAGTGGGCACAGCAATCTGAGATAGAGACAGTATAGAATAATGTAATATTCAGTAGACCAGTGGTTCCCAAACTGGGGGTCGGGACCCACAGGGTCCCCAAATTATGAATGTGCAACATTGTTTTCTCACTCTACAGCAGGCCCTGTTTACAGTACACAAACCAACATACATATATGTGTATATGGGGTATCTGCACATTTCTAAAGTTACAATTGAATTGCTTCTACGGCCTTTTTAATACCAAATTGGCCAAACAAAATTAAAAAAACATTTGCAAGCTTTTAGTTTGCCTATATTGTTGATTGGCTAGGGGTGGGTGTTACCCTCATACTGGGAAGTTGTTATCACTCAGTGTGTGTGTGTGTGTGTGTGTGTGTGTGTGTGTGTGTGTGTGTGTGTGTGTGTGTGTGTGTGTGTGTGTGTGTGTGTGTGTGTGTGTGTGTGTGTGTGTGTGTGTGTGTGTGTGCGCGTGTGTGTGGCACATAAGAGGAGAGAGACAGACAGGTGGTGAGGGGAGATAAGCCTGCTGTTGAAACAGATGATAAAAGGGGAGATCAGTGCATTTTAAATAACCCTAAAATAATAAAAAGTAGCTAAAATATTTTGATCCCCTCTCTGCTTGCTTGCTCCCTCTGTGTTTTTCCAGTGCAGCTTCCCTCTGCAGGAATTGGGTGGAGGAGTGTGAGGAGTCAGGTTTAATGGACATGTTTGTCCAAAAGTAAACAGCTAGTAACAGCAGCTAATTTCAGGCACTGCTGGACCAAACCACTCAGCATGAAACTTTGGATGCACAGTAGGCCAAGGCAGAACCTCTGTGGTAGGGAATGGATTCAGACATAACATAAAACAATAAGTATTATGTTAATTGTTGAGAAATGCTCCTCATGCTATGTAGGCTACTGTCTATATGTGACATATAGATTGATATTGTTGCTTTGTACTGTACATCTGCACATGGTCACTTTGCACATTTGGATGAAGATTGATTTTAGCACACAGAAACCACACACAGAAACGCTGCTAATTGTGATACTGTTACTGTGCCTGTCTAAGACAAGTCTCTATAGGTATTAACGTAGTGAGGGTGTGAATTTATGTACTGTTCAAGCAGATATATTGGCTTAGTTACAAACTTACACCACCTCGTTAGCTAGGAGATTTATTCTGTTTATCCTATTTATACTTTTGCACGAAAAGATGAGTTATATCATGAGAGGATCTGGTTCCATATTTGATTCCAATGGAATCCCTTCCTAGGGTGGGATTTTGGATTCAAATAATTGTCCATTTCCGTACTCATTTTATTGTGTAACATAGCACACGAGTTCTTTAAAAGTTCTATACCTTTGAGTAAAGATCAATGTGGAAGGAGGTACGAAGGTGGCAAACTTTAATGAGGAAACAAGGGTTACGACCAACGTGTTTGGGCCTGCATGGGCCAGTTGACCCTGATGAAGGCCCATGCAGGCCCAAACGCGTTGGTCGTTTTTTTTAAGCCTTGTTTTTCTACTTCAACTGCACAGAGCTGCCTTGGATCCTCTTTCAAATTCGCCACCTTCTTACCTCCTTCCACATTGATCTTTACTCAAAGGTATAGAACTTTTAAAGAACTCGTGTGCTGTATTATTGGAACCCTCTCCAAAGAGCACCTGTCTGCAGTTTTCTATACATAAAGGACCCATGAAGCGCTTCTTCTTTTCTTTTTTCTGATTATTGTGTTACATGTGTTAACATGTTAACGGGTGCATTGCTTAATTGCATATGTGAAAAACTGAAAATAAACCTTAAACTATATGATGCGACTCACCGTCCCTCGCCACTTCCTTGATGTGGTGGGCGGAGTCTGTCTTCAAGGACGCGTGGCTTTTGGCTCCAGAAGACAGTCGCTTCTGATTGGCTCCGGGACGGTGAAGGTTATGGTGAGGGAGGTGTCTGTGACAGGGGGTTGACTGGAGGGGAGGCGAGGAGGAGGAGGAGCCAACAGGACGTATAGAGGGAGACAGAGGTAGAGGATGGAGAGAAAGAGGGATGGAGGGAGACGGAGGAGTGCAGACAGCTGGAGGTAAAACTCTGTCTTCACTGATAGAGTCTAACAGAGACATACACGGACATACAAGGAGAGAGAGAAAGAGAGACATTGTTTTTCTTACAATAATGGTTTTAAAGATTAACTGACAGTTTTCAGTCTATTAACTGACAGTTTTCAGTCTATTAACTGACAGTTTTCAGTCTATTAACTGACAGTTTTCAGTCAACTGACAGTTTACAGTCTATTAGTTAGCTAGCTGATCTCAATCTCAGGTCTAATGGGTTAATGTTTCTTCTATTCAGCTGAATCGATGGTTACCTTTGTTCTTGCTGGGCCGGGATAATGGTGTGCAGTCGGGGAGGAGTCGTGAGATATCATCATCGGGGAAAGTGTTGTCCATTAAAGCTTCGTCGCCGCTGTCCCCTTTCTCCAGCCTATCAGAGTAAGGAGGGCTTTCCTCTATTTGGGATTGTAGAAACCAGAGAACAAAATTAAATAACCCCTTTTATACATACATTTTATACATAAATTGTACCTCAATGTGATATATATTGAGAATACACAATATAAAACAATATAATATTGCATGTTCTATTCTATCCTACTATAATAAAGTGCTGTTTGTGTGCTATGCACTGATTAGGTTCATCATTGGCGGCTTCCGTTCCGTGAATGTTGAAAATGAGACTTTATCCCAAAAAGAGTGTAGGAACACCTTGTTCAGAATTGAACCTATAGCGTTTTCTCAGATGGGAATCCTTAATGTCACACATTGACTAAACAGTGGAGTGTTTGACCACTTAAACACCAGCATCCGTATTGTGGGAAATGCTTTGCAGAAAATAGCAGATCGACAAGCTCACAATGTGCTGCAGCTTGTTGATCGCTATTTTCAGCGAAAGCTTTCCCCACAATAAACAGAAAATACACTATAGTATAGAGCCCTGAGGGACTCCGCTCAACTGTTTCTCACCTGTGTGATTTGGCAGCATCCCATTGGCCATTTGTTGATTGGTGACGCATTCTGATTCGTCCAGTAATTTATAAGCCCCACCTTCGCTAACATTAATGCTGCCCTGTGATGTAATTTCCATTTAGCCAAATCCTGTCTTTATCCCACACCTGTCAGTCAACTTGGACACTGCAGAGAGGAAAGAGAACACACTATATGTGTACAGAGCACGTGTGTGTGCGTGAGTGTTAGACCCTTAGTCTACATGAATATATATAGGCTATAGTTTTTTAGACAATCATTTTTATCAATGTTCAACAACAACCACTTAATAGACAATGATGTGAAATAAAAAAAATGTAAGCAAAGGGTGTTCCTATATCTGGAAATAAAGCTCTGTTGTTTAAGATGTTAATTCCAACTTTTAGGCTAACTCACCTGTCTGTCTGTCTGTCTGTCTGTCTGTCTGTCTGTCTGTCTGTCTGTCTGTCCTGTAACATGAACAGAAGGGTAATTCTTATTTGATTAAACAATACAAATATTATAACGAATAGGCTATTAGTAGTGAGAAAATCTTTGGAAATAACTTATTGTAGGCTATAGTCTGTCATTAAATGAATTGTATATAAGGACCCCCACAATGGAAAAGTCTTTCTTGGGTTTATAATTACTCTAGCTGCTATAGGAATCTGCTAGTCTGACCTTGTAGGCTATTGAATTATACTTCCATGTGCTTTTTTTCTGCAAACTGCTAGATAATAGTATTCAATCAATCAATCAATCAATCAATCAATCAATCAATAAAGTGGATTAAATCCACGACATGGGACCTTAAAAAAGTTTCGAACTAAAAGTTCCCAAAATAAAAATGATAGGAAAGTCTTGATATTTAGCCTTTCTTAAAATAAAATAAAATAAAAATAAAGGCTTACCTCGTCTAACGCTTCCCGTCTTTCTATTTATTTATGTCTGGTGACTCTGGTCTGTTCAACTTTTCACGTAGATCCTGCACGTCATGATAGCATAACTGTCCTGCCATTACACCACGTTGTGCGCGCGGCAGTGTGCGCGCGCGCGTGCGTGTGTGTGTGTGTGTGTGTGTGTGTGCGTGTGTGTGGAGGGGGACTCGGGTCTGCGTCATCAACAATGACCACGACCTCCGTTTCCTCTAGTCCACGGGCAAAATTCCCCATCTCTCTGTTGGACAATATGTCCCAATCTCTATTAGGCCTATATTTATTTTTGATCGCACAAGAAAAACAGCAGTGAAAGGAAAACTGTCATTTGTTTGTTTGTTTGTTTATTTGTTTGTTTGTTTGTTTGTTTGTTTATTTGATTATTTATTTATTTTCTTCACCGTATGCTTCAGAGGGAAACATGAAAAAAACGTGCTAATATAATATTCACATTCACAACCATGATATGGTTACCATAACATGCACGATCGGCTATACAGATTTACCACGGTAGGGGGCGGTGTAACACCGGCTAACACTGGAGCGTAGAAGAAGATAGTGAGCGGAACCATACGAATCCTGATAAAAAAAAGAAGAAAGAAATCACTGAAATCACAACAAATGTCAAATGTGGAATTAACGCAGAATACATGATTCTCATATTTCTTCAAATTGGAGCGTCCATTCTCTCGCAGCTCTTTTAAATCTACGTCCTTGGCTTCTGATGGTAAGTAGAATAGACTGACGCTCTCTCTCTCTCTCTGCATCCCTTATTTTCTGCATCTGCAGACTGACGCATCCTCTCCTCCTGAACCTGATCACAATCCCCTTCAACCAGAACATTATAAAAGCGGATTTTTCTCACGTAAACGAATGGAATAGAATTGTTTAAACATTAGTTCATTCACGGTATGCCAGGCCTATCTATGCATCTGATTCTCTGATTTATTTTCTGTATGTTGAGTTGATTGATACCCTAATATTTGAAAAAGATAAATCTTTGCTGGCACGTCGTCTGCCTGGCTTTTCTCCCTCTCCCTCCCATTTTTCTATTGTTTATATTAATATGACTTTTCTTTGTGTCTTCTCTCTCTGTCTGTCTCTCTTCTCTTGTGTCTGTGACTCTGTGTGACAGGACGAGGAGGCGACCGGGGCAGAGCCAGCTCCTCTGGAGAATGAAGCAGGGGGAGGAGGAGGAGGAGGGGGAGGAGGGGGAGGAGGAGGGGGGGGAGGAGGGGGAGGAGGAGAAGGAGGAGGAGGAGGGGGAGGAGGAGAAGATGACGACCTAGAGAGAGGAGCAGGAGCTGGAGGAGGAGAACATAAAGAGCCAGAACAAGCAGAAGAGTTGTCCAAGAAGACCAGCCATTCACCTGTATACTGTGTCTGCAGGAAACCAGATATTAACTGCTTTATGATGTAAAAACACAGATCTCTCTATCAGTTTATTGTCACTCTGTCTCTGTCTCCAGTCATGTCCCTGTCTCTCTCATACAGCCGTACTGATGGTCCGTCTCTCTCTCTCTCTCTCTCTCTCTCTCTCTCTCTCTCTCTCTCTTTCTCTCTCTCTCTCTCTCTCCCTCCCTCTAGTGGCTGTGATTCTTGTAACGAATGGTTTCATGGAGAATGTATTGGAATCTCTGAGAGAACAGCAAAGTCCATCAGGGTCTGGTACTGTCACAACTGTAGAGGTAAATTTAATGTAACAATATCTTACGAAATAATATACAATTCTCCTGCCTACACATACGTCATGTCCTAGTATGAGTGACTAGGAGACGGGGATCAACATCACGTGATTCCCTTGTTTGACCCAGCAAAAACCTGGAGGTGTGGGGGTCCCCAGGGGGTCCCCTGAACTTCCAGACCCACAGGAACGAGCCCAGGGTTCCGGCCCGGTTCCGGCGAGCCGCCCTGCGTCCGAAACGGTCGAAAAATGACAGAGTTACCGTGTGGGGGTTCTCAGGGGTCCCCGCGGGGTGTGTGTGTGTGTGTGTGTGTGTGTGTGTGTGTGTGTGTGTGTGTGTGTGTGTGTGTGTGTGTTAGGGAGCACAACAGTGACACTTGGTGATGAAAACCAACCAAACGCTATTTTCGTGCTCGCACCCAGGGACACAGCCGGGGACACAGGGACACAGCCAGCCATAGACACACAAAGCTCCCTATAGGAGTGGTTGCATCACTCAAAATTCATTTTTCACAAGATCGGAGGTGTTGCAAATTGCAATTACCTGCACTACAATACTTCACACAAAATAAATACGTTCCTTAATGCAATTCCAATGGTGAAAGTGAAAGCTGTGTTGTTTTACCTAGCAAAGGAATGTTGGATTCGGGCCAATGAAGCCTCTCAAAGAATAGAGTGTTGAAGTATGGTGATAGTAGTAGTAGAGAATCAAACTGTTAAACTGCTATAGTAATTATAACGATCGCTATTACTGATATATAACTCATATAAAAGCTAAAACAATTTGGTATGGTAGTTTCTTTCTATGCAAAACTGGGATATTTTTAATATAAAATAAAAACATGTAAGAATGTGCTTAGATTCTTCACACAGTTTTATGCATGAGGCCCCAGAATAGTAACCTGACTCCGCCAGATGGGGCAGCAGAGAGTACACTGGGTTCCCCCCTCCTGCTAACCCAGTGTACTCTCTGCTGCCCCATCTGGCGGAGTCAGGTTACCAGAATAGTGTTTATTGATGGAAAGGGTGGGGGGCTGCTGATACTGTTGAGTATAGGATAGCCTTTATTAGTTTATATCTCTCTTATAATATATTAACCATATAAGTTTAATGGAAAGTGTATTTTAGCCAATCATTTTTTACCCCCTTTTTTCTCTCCCTAATTTAGTAATTATACCAAATGATTCCTCCCCACACACATTTCTGTGTTGTCACTGTTGTTGTATCCTACTGTCTCACCTGCCAGTGAGGAGCCTCCACCAGGAGGATGTAGGGCTCGGACTGGGTCTCACTCCTCCCGCCTAACACTCCCCACTGACAGGTGCCGCCACAGCCTTTAGGAGTACTTAATTGCAATGACAATTATTACCCTCTCCACCCGGCTTCCCTTCCCCGAACATGGGCCAATTGTGTTTGTGTAGACCCCCGAGAAAGCCTTAGTGGTGGTGGGTAGGGACTTTACCACTGCGCCAACCGAGCACCATGAAGTGTTTAAAAGTTGCGTAATGTATTTCAGATAAAGATGGCTCCCTGGAGGTTAAGTTCCGTACCAAGAAAACCAAGGAGAAGGAGGCAGAGCTTGAGAATGAGGAGAAGGCGGAGCTAGATGATGACGCCATCGCTCACCCCAAGACAGAAAGAAGACGAGGATCACAGGTTGCTCACTAACCACTTACACCCTAGGCCTATATGGTCTATATTGACCGGAGTCCCTCAGGGCTTCATACTAGTGTACTTTCTGTTTTTAGCTCTACATTAAATATTTATGCTGAAAAAAGCCAATCTAAAAGCTCGATCAACACGCCACAATGTGACACGTTGAGTAAGATCTGCTATTTATTTTCTGCAAAGGTTTTTCCACAAATACGGATGCTGGGGTTTAAGTGGCTAATTGACTAATTAACGTATTAACTAAATTACTACGCTCTTTAGCTCGATCTGTAATAACAGTTATCTATCAGGTTTTGATATATCGTCTTGATCTTCTTAAATTGCTAATCTATGAATTAGTTAAGAACTTTGCATGGATGCTATTTACTTGAGCTATAAAAGACTTATGTTCTTTGTGATCTGTCAGGATTTCAATCATTTATTCTTATTCATATTGACCTGCTATTGTTCTTTTTCATATTGACCGTTTATTATTACATCTTACCCATAGCAGCTATAGGGAAGTTGAGAAGCGGAACTATAGCACAAGTTGTTCAATACATCAATCCACACTATGTACACATTGTCATGCAATAACCTGCACAACAAACTGCAAGTCTTTATTGATTAAACAATGTTTGAATCTTATAGTCATTTTAGAATGTGATTTAATTGTACATGTTAAGCGAAGAAGAAGAGTGAAGTAATACTGGTAAATAGTCATGTGATAATAAAAGATAGCACTATTATTCAACATATCAAATATGATATATTGGTCCCGAATGGGGTTTTGTGTCGCAACAAATTTTCTACTGTTCTTTCACCCTTGCTACTATGACTTTCAGCTTTGCAAGGTTGGCACCTGCAGCTTACTATGTTTGGATGTATGTTTCCTTATTCATTTCAGAATGTTTTGATTCAGCACAAAATAATACTTATAATAACCAATCTAAATATTATTGTTGTAGATAAAGCGTTCTGCCAGGATGTGTGGGGAGTGCGAGGCGTGTCTGAGGACAGAGGACTGCGCTCAGTGTGATTTCTGTAAAGATATGAAGAAGTTTGGAGGTCCCAACAAGATCCGACAGAAATGTCGACTCCGGCAATGTGAAGTCAGAGCTAGGGTCAGTTCAACATCATCTACACACACTGTAAACCACTTTTATATTATATCCAGTATCAGTGTTACCTTCACTAGAGACGCTGTGAACTAGTGTGAAGTTAGATCCAGAGTACAACCTCTACCAGAAAGCACTGTTCGTTTCACCTCGTCTAAATCCCTGGTTGAATTAACCTTTACTCAGTGTCATTATAATATTTTTGATGCCATCATTTAGTTTCAGCTGCAAATATATTTGATGGCGGTACATTTATGTGGCTGAACTTGATCCAAAAGACCAGTGTCCGTAAATTAAGACATATTTAAGAAAAGAAAAGATTTAGTCACTGTTTTTTTTGTTCCATCATGTTGAAATTTAGTTAATTTAGTTACCATAGTTTTTTTTAAATCATCATCATCATTTGCTTGAAAAAGGGGTGTTTGACAAACATTGTCAAAAACAAATTATATCATGGAGAAGGAAAAAAAAGTTATTCAAGTATGGATGTGTGTGTGTGTGTGTGTGTGTGTGTGTGTGTGTGTGCGTGCGTGCGTGCGTGCGTGCGTGCGTGCGTGCGTGCGTGCGTGCGTGTCTGCGTGCGTGCGTGCGTGCGTGCGTGCGTGCGTGCGTGCGTGCGTGCGTGCGTGCGTGCGTGCGTGTGTTTGCACATGCGTGACCATATGCGTGACCGTGCGTGTGTGAGTAGAAGATGTTGCGTGTCAAGGACGAGGAGTTTGTTGGGGCCGGTGGCAGGGGGCGGGGCAGCCAGAGGAGAGGGGCGGGCCATCTGTCAGAGGACGACGACGATGCGTTCAGCGACAGTGAAATAGAACTCTACCAGCAGTACCAGGCAGCAGGCTACAAGGACATGGTAATGGTAATACTTCCTCTTTAGTGTCTGACTCTAACACAAAGGAAACACATATAGCACACAGTGGAGCTTTCACTGATATATGAAAAACTATACTAGAATATTTACATTTTTGGATGGTTGTTTATTTGTCGAGGTGGGAGTTTGGTGGGTTTTGAAGTTGGAAAAAAGTAAAAGGTAAAAATGTATTTGTTAGCATTATTTAGCATAACTTTGTGTCTGTGCATGCTTGACACAAGGGTCCCTTATAGCTCTGATTGTCTGTCTGTCTGTCTCTGCAGGTTTGGCACAGTGAGGATGATGATGCTGGGAGGAAGAAGGCTGTCAAGGTCAAACATGTTAAGAGACGAGAAAAGAAATCTGATAAGAAGGTACACGTACACAACACACATACACGCACCACTGATCACACTGATTTCAGTGTGGTCAGAATGTCCTGAATGTAAACCTCTCCTTTCTTCCTCAGAAGTCTCTGTCTGTCACAAAGGAGGAAGTGAAAGTTCGCCGTCACAAACAGAAGCAGCGCCACAGGGAGCGAGTTCGCCACAGCGAGCGAGGAGGAGAAGCAGGAGTAGGAGGGAAGGAGGTCGGAGTAGGAGCCGTGAGACAGTGCCTCGGTCCGGGTTGTGTTGTGATTGCTAGAAACAACTCCAAGTACTGTTCTGACGACTGTGGCATGAAGCTAGCTGCCAAGTTAGTATCCTCTGCTACTCTGAACTGTACTACTTCTGTTCCTCTTTTTCTGCTGCTCTTAAAGGGATGTTTCACTTTCAACATGTTTGGGGTCATTTTAACGTCTACTCAGGCTTTTGTGAACACCCCAGAGTCAGTTTTCAAGTTGCTTGATTCAGTATTTAGATATTTGATGTGTTTTTTATTTTATTTTATCAGACACGCCCCTTCCTATACAAACACCATCTTAACCATGATAGATTCATTGAAAACACCCGCCCTTGGCCTGGGCTGTGGCTCAGCGGTCCAGGCACCTTGGCTGGTAGCCCAGTCTGGCAGTGTGCTGCGCGTTCGACTCCCGATTCCGATGGCCTTTACTGCATGTCACTCCCCCATCTCTCTCCCCATTTCCTGTCAGCCTACTGTCTGTCCCTCCTCTATAAAAAATATAAAATAAAGGCGAAAGCCATAAAAAAACATTTAAAAAAAGAAAACACCCGTCCTTGGTTCTGGTGACTGATATTGTCCTTATAATACGTGAGGGGGACATATTTGTTTTATCTTTTGGGGAAAATGTTTATTCTTTTATTTTTTTTATTGTTATAATAAATTAAGACTAAGTAATTGCAACCGTAGGTCACAGATTACTATGAAAACCTGCAAAACCTGTCAGTCCGTCAGTCACCCCACGATATATGGCCGTCAGTCCCTCGCCACCATAGTCCCACCATAGTCCCACCATAGTCCCACCATAGTCCCACCATAGTCCCACCATAGTCCCACGCCACCATTATATGGCCGTCAGTCCGTCGCGCCTTGTGATACTCTCTATATATGGCCGTCTCCATATACCGGTATGAAGATCACAACACTGATCTCATCAAACCCTGGATAGCCATACATGGAGAAGACTGGATCATCACCTAGATCTGCATATATGGAGCTGACCTGTTCTGACATTCCATATGTTGATCATCTCCCACCTGTCCTTCCTCTTAGATGTCTCTCTTTTGACTGATATCTGTCCATTCAAACTGTAGACGGGCCCGCTCCAAAGTTATTAGTGTAGCTGCTGTAATGGAGCTGACCTGTTCTGACATTCCATATGTTGATCTGACCTCATCAAACTCTGTACACTCAAGAATCGCTCCATATATGGCCAGTACAGAATTCATTCCATATGTTGATCTGCCAATGCGCCAGCGTTCGCCCCCCAGTCTGCTATCACCCAGGTGGATGTGTGCACGCGACCTCACCCTTTAGGGCGAGGTCGCTTCTCGCCCTCAGGCGTCTTACTGGTGGTAATAATGCTATTGTTGTTGTTGTTATTCCAGTCGAATCTATGAGATATTGCCACAGAGGATCCAGCAATGGCAGCAGAGTCCATGCGTTGCTGAGGAGACTGGGAGGAGACAGCTGGAGCGTATCCGTAGAGAACAACACAACGCCAGGATACGACTCACAAACATGGAGAAGAAATTCCATGAACTGGAGGGAATCATTGCCAAGGCCAAACAACAACAAGTACTACAGGATGAGGAGGCAAGGAGAGAGAGAGAGAGAGAGAGAGAGACTTGATAATGCATGTAAAATATTTTTGTTATCCATCGCCATGTAAGGCTGTATAACTCCGTTAATAATGTATAAAAAAAACGAACTGGCTAAGTCGATGTATGACACAAATACTGTAGGCACATGATTTCTTAGAGGACAGATTGTATTCACCCATGAACAGATTATATTCATGGGTACCTAACTTAAATTTAAGATGAGGAGGCATCATCCTCATGGTCACATACTGTACAGTAAGACAAAAATTTAACTATTTGGTCATGTTCAGCATTGATATGCTTGGTGTTGTCCTGGGGAAGAATACAAGGAATTTTCCTCTGCATCCATGGGAGCAGGTGTCTACAGGGGAAAATGTCAAGATCATCTGTTAGAGTCTATCAAATTATTCAAATATCAGTACATTTGATCTCAAAATATCAGTGCATACACCCAGGAACTGAATCTTGGTCACAGGTGGACCTTTCAACAGCCCAACACACAGGTCATAAAAAATATAGAAATGGTTCTGAATACAAATGACAAAATAAGGTTCTGCCATGGCCATTGCAGTTTACAGAACCCAGTTCAATAGAAAACATCTGCATCCGCTGAAAAATGTTCTGAAGTGACCTCTGATGTCTCCCTTTATCTGACTCGTTCTGCTTTGTTCTTTCTCTTTCTCCACCCCTCAGGTGAATGAGGGAGAAGATGACACAGACCTTCAGATATTCTGTGTTTCCTGTAGTCACCCCGTCAACCCCAAGGTGGCGCTGCGACACATGGAACGATGCTACGCTAAGGTTAGTAAGTGTTTCTGGTTTTTATTTTACACTAACACAAATCTAAAGGCATTTTCATTATAACTGACGTACAATGTCGTCCTTAAATGTATAAAATAATATATAATATATTTCGAAAGATTTGCTTAACTCTAAAGTTGAAATCTCATGTAAAATAAAATACTAATCTGTTATGTCTTCAGTGTTGTGCTCATCCTGACTGTTTGTTGTTTTCAGTATGAGAGTCAAACATCGTTTGGTTCCATGTACCCAACACGCATAGAAGGGTAAGCCAAGAGAACAGACTCAAATATACATTCTGTACATGGCTGCTTAACTTCAATGTAGGACCCTGCTTTTCTAATAAAATCTGCTTCTCAAGTTCTCTCTTCATCTGTCATTCTGTCTCCCTGCAGTGCGACCAGACTGTTCTGTGATGTTTATAACCCCCAGAGTAAAACGTATTGTAAGAGACTACAGGTTCTCTGTCCGGAACATTCCAGAGACCCCAAGGTAAGCCATCTCAGAATTCTTTTTTTTCTCAGAATTGTATTGAAAGGATAGCCCCTTGAGATTCAGCATCTCATTTTAGAGGGGGTCCCATACACAGGGAAAACATTACATACAGTACAGTGCAGTTACACAATAATGCAACAGTGCACAATAGACAGTACAGACATGTACAGGTACAGTTAGCTTGCTCATCCCCTCCCACCCACTCCCCCATCCCCCCCAACTCTCTCTGGACAAGCATATTGAGAGTACAGTACAGTGACTTGAAACTGGGGTCAGAAGTAAACAGCAGTACGGGCAGTGTTAGTAGCATGAACAGGTTGTTTTGAAGTGTGAATACAGGGAGGTCCTGAAGCGGCCAGGAGAGGTCACAGATCTGAGAGAAAGAGGAAGATTGTTCCAGTCAAATGGAGCTTTGTAATGGAATTACCTGCGTCCGGATTCAGAGAATATTCTTCTGGGAATAGCAAAGTAGGGATGTTGAGTATTTCTAAGTGGGTATGGGGATCATAGGCGGATCTAGAAATTATAGGCCCCTGGGCCACCGCCATGCAAAAGCCCCCCCCCCCCCCCCCCCCCCCACACACACACACACCACCCCGGAGCTTTTGTTTTTTCTTCCCGACGTGGCGCATACTGTCTGCACACGTGTACGCATAACAATGATGACATATAGGCCTGCGATATTCAGGATTAAAAAATAATAATCAGCCAAAAACTAAGCCAAATAAATGCAAACTGAGGGTTTAAACACTTGCAGTAATGTACCGTATCATGATGGTTTAGGACTTTTGGGGTTATTTTATTGACACAAATGAATAAGCCCATTGTTAATAACAGTGACAAGGACCGTGTGCGTCACTGTTATTCACTGTTACCCCTTTTTTGGGGGACCCTGAGCTTGAGCCTCTTTGCGGTCACGCGGACGCTCAAGCTCAGGACCCCCCCTAGCTCAGGGGCCCCTGGGCCTGGGCCCAACAGGCCCGTTGGATAATCCTCCCCTGATGGGGATGTATATAGTACCAGTGACGAGTCCATACCTGAAGAGTTTCAGGTATGGAGGGCACACATTTAAAGAGGAATTGGTACCAGTGAAGTTGTCTTCTTGCCTTAGGCTGCAGCCAGTCAAGTGAACTGTATAAGGAACAGTGGTGTGTTCTGTATGGGCACCTCAGTACGAATCTGCATAGTGAGTTATGTAACACATTAAGAGGTTTGAGAATGGTTTCTGTGGTGTTCTGATAGACTATATCGGCGTAATCTACAATGGGAAGTAGTACTTGGTTTATTATTCTTTTCCTTACTTCAAATGAGAAGCAGTTGATGGAGGGGTATAATGAGCACAAACTGCCCTAAGTTTTCTTTAAGGTGTTTTCTTTCAATCTGGGGTTTGAAAGAAAGTTCAGGGTCAAGTGTGATATACCAACTGGTATTTAAATGTGTCCACTTTCTCCAGGTGAGAACCATCGTCAAATGTAATTAGTAGATCGGAGGTGTTTGCACTACTGCGTGAGTGGCCGAATAGCATGCTGCAGGACTTCTTTTTGTTCAATAAAAGCATATTGTTTTGAAGCCATTTTTGGACCAGATTGAAATCAGACTGTAAGAGGTGTTTCCACTAGTAGAGACACCTAGATAGAAGAAGCTTATTATGCATGTGAATTAGTGAACAGTGAACACAAATAAAATAAAAAGCTTATTGCACAGAATTTGCTGATACAAGGTGATCAGTGACCATACAATACAGTACTAGTGACCGCACATTCAGGTCTAAAATGCTTTTAGTCTAGTGTGAAATAACAGGAGCAACGTGTTAAGGTTGATGTTAATGTTTTGTCTGAAACTTAAGCATGTTCATTAGTTGAGAGGATGCTAATACACATGTCAATTTGTTTGCTCATATAAATGGACCGTCTCTGTTTGACCAGAGGATGTGAGCTGAGTTGAGAGCAGAGAGAGCCACTACTAGACCCTCACGAGGCTGCCCTTACACTCAACACACACTCCTCCCAAAAAGGAAAACAAGGAGCTGCATTGTTGTGTTGCTGCAGGGGCTGTTTGTAGTCCACTGATGCGATGATCACACTGTCCATCACTGACAGTTGATTTACCCTGAACTCTTTGACCTCCTCTCTGGCTCTGCTGACAACTCCAAAAATCCATTAAATCAATTTTGCTTTAGTCTCGTTAACTGCATAGCCAGCTCTTCAGCAGATGACAACGGTGTATTTGCTGAGAGTTTAATAAATTGTGTGACACAGCTGTAGGCTGAGAATCAATAATCACATGCTCCAAACATGCATATCACACAAACCTCCTGTTGGTGAAGATGTCTGCCCACATGGTGTGTGTGTGTGTGTGTGTGTGTGTGTGTGTGTGTGTGTGTGTGTGTGTGTGTGTGTGTGTGTGTGTGTGTGTGTGTGTGTGTGTGTGTGTGTGTGTGTGTGTGTGTGTGTGTGTGTGTGTGTGTGTGTGCGTGTGTGTGCGTGCGTGTGTGTGTGTGTGTGTGTGTGGGGGGGGGGGGGTGCACGCGTGCACGCGTGCACGTGTGCGTGTGTGTGTTAGGTGCAATCTACTTGTGTTTATCTATGGCAGCCTGGGACAAGTACATAGGTTGGTTGTAAGAGGCTTCTAACAACTTGGGATGCCAAAAAAGCAGCTAAACGGCTTGCACAATTCTGTGCAATCTCTTTTACTTATCGGTCAAATATGACACTGTTACTTCGTCTTGTACCCCTGAAGGGTGTGTGGGTATTTGTCCAAGATTTCTCCTATGTAGACATAAATAAATAAATGTTTGTGTGTGTGTGTGTGTGTGTGTGTGTGTGTGTGTGTGTGTGTGTGTGTGTGTGTGTGTGTGTGTGTGTGTGTGCGTGTGTGTGTGCGTGCGTGCGTGCGTGCGTGCGTGCGTGCGTGCATGCGTGCGTGCATGCGTGCGTGCGTGCGTGCGTGCGTGCGTGCGTGCGTGCGTGCGTGCGTGCGTGCCTGCAGGTTCCAGTAGACGAGGTGTGTGGCTGTCCGTTAGTGAAAGATGTGTTTGAGGCGACTGGAGATTATTGCCGCGTGTCGAAGAGGAAATGTAACAAACATTACTGCTGGGAAAAACTCAGACGAGCTGAAGTCGACCTTGAGAGAGTCCGAGTGGTAGGACAACAATACAACAAAACATTAATTAATATACAATGAAACTTTATTAAAGATGGTGTGCCGTGGTTTTTTAATTTCATGTGTTTATGAGGTGACAGTATACTTCATTAGACCCTTTGGTGTGGTTGTTACAGTAGGTGTCTTCCCTTTGTATTTAGGGTTTCTTCCTGAAGGCTGAAACCTTGACAGTCAATGAAAAAAACTGTGATATAGTGACATCACAACATCATCCCCTCAAACACACACAAATCGGTACACTTCATCTATAGGTTTGTGTGATCAAGAAGTTTGATGTTTCAGATCCAACCAAGTGGCTATGACCAAAGTTTGCAGGCCCTGGGTTGGCAACCAACCCTAGCAGAGACCTGTGCTTCGAGGAGCACACTTTTCTAATCTGGGAAGTTGGGAACCAATTGGCAGTCTATCTTGAGAGATTACGTTTATAATGATTGATGTGCACATGCTTGACAATCAAACTCAGACTGATTATAGAACTAGCAAACGTTGAATAATTAATACGTTAAATACAGTATGTTGACAACTTGTGTCTGATGAGGTTCTGCCAGCCTCTCACTCTCTCACACTCTCTTTCTCTCTCTTGCAGTGGTATAAGCTGGATGAGTTGTTTGAACAGGAAAGGAACCTTAGAACAGCCATGACTAACAGAGCTGGTCTGCTGGCTTTAATGTTACATCAAACTATACAACATGACCCTGTTACTACTGACCTGAGATCCGCTAAAGACAGATAGAAAGACAGACAGATATACTGATTTTTTCTCAGTATTGCATTTTTGTGTCCTCACTCCTCCTTTCTCCAGCCACGATACAGACAGTTCTGCCATCTTGAAGGACTTTTCAGTTTGTAATTTACTTGTTGA
This sequence comes from Electrona antarctica, assembly GCF_951216825.1. Taxonomy (NCBI): domain Eukaryota; kingdom Metazoa; phylum Chordata; class Actinopteri; order Myctophiformes; family Myctophidae; genus Electrona; species Electrona antarctica. Next base: position 17,773,011 of record NC_136807.1, on the reverse strand, counting down.
AGAGATGAGGAAGAGAGGAGGCTCCCCAAGGAGCTTGGAGTGAGGCCACATCAAGTGGATCCTTTGTGGAAGTATTTTGTCAGAACAAGTGATGTGTGGATTCTGCAACTGACCATCTACTCGGGCTATGGGATCTAAACTCTACGCTCTCCAGAAGATACCGTTAAAACAATCACAGCATTTGCAGAATACAAAAGGATTCATCTTGTATTTTAAGATACAAGTGTCCCACTTCATTACATTGGAAGAGAGACACTGAATTTTGCTGTATATCTCTGATGAGAAACAGTGGCCGAAGCAGCTGAAACAGTTCATTCATTCAGCTGTTTTATTAGTTGTAAATTTCACATCCTATGGTAGAATATAGGTTTGTTGTACTTCAACACGGTTCATGTCTTATTTTTTTATGAATAAAACGTACCCCCCTCTGTAAATAGCACACGAATGAATGAACAAATGAACACAAATGTGTGTGAATAATAACAATAGTCCCCACTTCTTCTTTGTGGTATTGTTTTGCTCACATTTGCTTATTTACTCATCCTGACTATTAGGAGCAGTGCCATTGATATACATATACAGTGCCCAAGGAGGGGTTCAGAGTTAAGAGTTTTGCTCAGGGACACTTTGATCGCGGGGGACCTTCTGTTTTCCTAGATGGCCTCTTTAACCATTCAGTTATGGTGGCCTCCAAAAAACGCCCATATGTCCTCCTTGTTGTGTGTAAGATTGTACATGAATCTGTACATGTAAACATGTTGTAAACATTGTAAACATTTCCCACATTTGTCTATAGGTTTATTCATGTGTTGTTCCAATGGTTATGACAGTGTTATTTTATTTATATAATGATATAGTTATTTTTTTATCTTGATGGAGGATTATTTTTTGTATAATATTCTTGTACCCTGGAATGTTGTTTTGTGGTAGTTGTAATTGAACATGGTGCTGTACTTTTACTATTTATTAAAATCTAATATTTATCTCTATGGCTGCTGTAGTCTGTTGCATGCGTGGGAGAGCTGGCTTGTTAAGGGGCCAAGCCCGAAGGGACTTTGGTCTGTTTTGTGTGCTTCTTCTTCTTCTTCTTCTTCTTCTTCTTCTTCTTCTTCCACCAAAAAATGCAGTTCTGGCTTAACCATGCAGTCGTTTTTTGCGAAACTTGGCAATATGGTACATGCAGGGCTATGCCAAACAGTGTTGACGTGAAGCCCACAACGCTATAGCACTCAATTGAAAAATGCAAACTTTGAACAGGCATAGCTCATGAACATATGTGTCTCCTCACGAGGAACAAATGTGGAATGGCGACCTTTGAGATCACCCACCATTTTGAATTATAAGAAACCAGTTAAAATCTATCTCCTCCCAGGATATTTGATCAAAATGCTCGTAGGATATCACTCAACAGCCCTGCGTGCCACCTGTTTTGAATTTGCACATAATGCAGGAGGCAGCATTGCATGCTTTACTGAAAACGAGCGCTTCCAAACTCCAACAAAAAAAAATCACCTGCAATGAATTTCTTGACAGGAAGTAGCTCATAACATATCCAATGTATTTTTATGAAACAATCACTTTGCAGATAGAAAGGATCATTTAAACTTAGCTCAGCTGCAATCTCTCCTATGGTACCGACATCAATACAGTATGGAAATGTGGACAAGATTGTATCCAACGATAACAAAATATTCTTTAGTCTTGGGTCTGAGAGGATTAATAGTGGTCCATGGCTCAAATGCAGAATAAATAATGGGCCTTTATAGGAAAAGGGTTGAAAACCACTGCTAAAGTTTGAAGGTATAGGGCAGGGTGCCCACACTTTTTTGACTTGCTACTTTCAAAGTGATCCGCTCAACAAGATATACCCACCAAAAATAGCAGTGGGCGTGGTTTTCTGGTTCCACAGAAAAATCATCAATTATTTTAAGCCTAGAATCAAGCCATCCAGGATCCTGGTGAATCATGACCATAAAACCTTTGATTCTGTGAAAAAAGATTATTGAATTATATGCTACATAAATACTCTTTGTTTAGCTGTCATTTTCATTTTTTGATTTTTTTTTCACAGAATCAAAGGTTTTTATGGTCATGATTCACCTGGCTTGATTCTAGGCTTAAAATAATGAATATGTTTTTGTAAATCTATATGGGATAAATGAATGGCCGATTTTTCAGTGAAACCAGAAAACTACGCCCACTGGCATGCTCTGCTATGCCCTATATTAGTCAATTTCAACAACAGCATTTGCCAGTTTGTCTCAGTCAGTCTGTCTTGTAGACTGGCAGGCAGCCCAGATCTGTGCTCCTAATTAGGACAGTTCTGTCCAGATCGGAGTCAATTTGTTTTATAGTCAGTCTCTGAACAAGGCTGAAGCCTCCCATAAGTTTAAAATCAGGCAATCAAGGCCTGCCAAAATACATTTTAGTCGACTAAATCAACTGTAGATTTAGTCAACTAATATCTTAGGATATTTATTCGACTGAAAGTACTGTAGACTCAAGGTAAAACATTTCAGATGACTAAAATATGACCATATCTGTCCATATTAACAGAATTTTAGCCAAAGGACTATGACGGTAAAACAAAATCAAAATCAACACTGATCCAAGCGACCGTTGGTTTATGGTAAATGTAACCTCACATCTTCCACCAGGGAGGAAAGCCTGGTGTTCATTCTAAGGGCCGATTCATACTCCTATTTTAGAGCCGAATAAAAGTCGGTTCGGCGCTGTAGAGCCTACAATGTGACGTCATTTGAGGTTCGGGGGGGCGGGTACCGTCCTAAAGTCGGCTCTTCGGTGCTACTGAAAATTTCTGACGAGCCGAAATCATTTCGGCACTACAGCGCCGAAACAGCGATAAAATAGGAATATGAATCGGCCCTAACGCCATTCATACTCTTATTTTAGAGCCGAATAAAAGTCGGTTCGGCGCTGTAGAGCCTACAATGTGACGTCATTTGAGGTTCGGGGGGGGGGGCGGGTACCGTCCTAAAGTCGGCTCTTCGGTGCTACTGAAAATTTCTGACGAGCCGAAATCATTTCGGCACTACAGCGCCGAAACAGCGGTAAAATAGGAGTATGAATCGGCCCTTAAGCCGGTGTTATTTTTTATTTTTTTAAAGGAGGCGGAAGCCATGCAAGGTACCAACCAGCACATCAGGAGCAATTTGGGGTTCAGTGTCTTGCCCAAGGACACTTCGACATGTAGACAGGAGGAGCCGGGAATCGAACCGCCGACCCATGGATCATTGGACCCATGGATCATTGGACGACCTGCTCTACCTCCTGAGCCACAGCCGCAGACTATTTCTGCAATAGGGCATTGATACTTTTACTCAAATGTAAAACATTCTTACATCACCGGGAAATTGGTCTCCAAAATTATGTTTCACTGTACATATGTTTATTTTGATCCCCAGTCTTAATTAATAAACTACAAAAGGTAACATATATACACACACACACACACACACACACACACACACACACACACACACACACACACACACACACACACACACACACACACACACACACACACACACACACACACACACACACAGTATATATTTATTCTATTTTTTGGCTCTGGTGATATTGAAGTAACAAGACCACTTATCAGCTTCAGTTTCATAATGTTCCAGCTCCAATTTTGTCTGCTGTCTGTATGATGCTGCTACTGTATAGGCTTACAGTAGGCCTACTGTAAAAACATATGGGGAAGCAGCAACTCCCATGAGGGTCTGCTGCCACTCAAAAGACATCTCTGTTTGCTGCTGCCTTTGATTGAGTTACTTTTCTTTTTTCTTTTTCTTTCTCCTCTGCATTTCTCCTCTGTATTGATTGATTGATTGATTGAAACAGTTTGCAGAATTACAGTACATTTCGAGCACAAACTCAATACAAAGGCTGTTAACTGTGAGTGGACGACCCAATTAAGCATTACACTTGTTTACAACAGGGTCCACCATGTTCAATTCATTCATGCTATCTTTTACTTATTCTTAGTTTTATGCATCATGCGTCATTGTATAATTGTGTTTTATTTGCTTGATGTATGTTCTGTATAGGCATATAAAGCACATTGAATTGCCTTGTTAAAATGTGCTACAAATAAAATTGCTGTGCCTTGACTTACTGTAGGCTATGAGTTAATTCTCTATCCTGATTTGATGAAATTGGTACCCTGATCTGAAAATGTATTTTCTGGGCTCACAAATACTTATTATGATGACTATGGGAATATATAGTCATATTAGTATTTAAATAGTATTGGTTGAATATGAATATTTAAAATTAACATTTAGCTCATATTACTGAGCTGTTGTTGGGACCTCCCTTTTGCCTTTTGCTTTATCTAGACGATACTCCAGGGAATACTTCAACAGAAGAGGTGAGATGTGTGTGTGTGTGTGTGTGTGTGTGTGTGTGTGTGTGTGTGTGTGTGTGTCAGTGTGCGTGCGTGCGTGCGTGCGTGCGTGTGTGAGAGAGAGAGAGAGAGAGAGAGAGAGAGAGAGAGAGTTTGTGGGGCTCATTGATCAGACAGAGCCTAATCCCATAGTCTGGGGGGACAGTTGCGATGGTAATGGTTCTATGGTTGCCATGGGGATGGGGCAGAGCAAAGCACCCAACCAACTTTTTACAATCCGGACACTTTCGATGACGCATGCGCAGAGCAGCGCATAGAGCCAGCTGTCCTCATGATCTCCATGAACGGTGGGTAAAATATAAATAAAACTCAACTATAAATAGAGAAGACAGTGCTCGTGTACACTATCTGTGTTGCATGACGAGCTGTCAGAGTCATGACTTTAGACGCTGTTTGTGTGTGTCAACGTAAAGAAACTGTCGTTTACACTGCTTGCTTAGGGTGCTAACACACAGAGCTAGCTGTAACGGTAACGTTAACCGCCCCGGCCCGGGACTGAGCTGAGTGAGGCTGCATGATGTTGATGATAGGTAATGTATTTCACAACGGTAACAACTCTTATTACTAATGTTCTATTATAGCTCTGGCTGTTTGTGACAGCTGTGTTTTTAACAGACAAATAAACACCAACCATTTCACAGTGATACAAACCACTATATCAGTAAAACGCTTGGTGTTTATTCATCTCTGGGATGGGTTACATTTGAGAGTTCTAAAATGGATAAATGAACACTGGGGATTTTTACAGTGTGTGTGGGTTTCCCTCAATCATCATCATTACACTATGGCTGGTTAGCCTGGGCTGGCTACGATAGGCAAGGCTAACAGCACTAGCATGCTGCGAGCAGCTGCAGCTGTCACTAAAATGACTCGCATAACCACACACAAACCAGTCTACACATGCACACACGATACACACCACCACAAACTACACGCACTGACGCACACACATGCATCTGGATAAACTACACAGTGACACAACTACATATATATAGCCTACAAGTAACATGTACAGTAGGCTGGGCAATGTCGTCACATGAGACAATTTTGTGGCAGCAGGTGAGGATGTTTTGACAACTTTTCATTATTGCAATAAATTACAAAAAAATCTGTACTTTGTCCTCACTCATTTCCCAATACAGAGGCAAATTATATTACCCCCCCCAAAACTATTTTAAACCTGGTGGTGCCCCTATTTTTGCTAAGAATCCATGGGTGTGACCTGAGACTTGCACATGAGTCATTTTGTGTGCCTTGGGCACAGAAAGTTGTCAACCTCTGGACAGAATTTTGAATATCATGATATGACCTGGTTTTAAAAGCTGTGTTACAGTAAGGCCATAATAGTTTATGAATTTACAGCTGTTCTAGCTGTTCTATCATTTGTCTTAGTTATTATATAGGCATTACAATTACAATTTACAATTTAGGCATTTAGCAGACGCTCTTAATCCAGGCATTACTGACATCTACTGTATTTATCAAAAATGTAATTGGATAAATATTTTGTGAAAGCATGAATTGTCATCCCCCCAATATTGTGATAATGTACAAAAGACAAACATCTATTCAAGCACATAACATTAACTACACAACTATACAGGCTACATAAACTATACACAAACGGGTACACAAATCAAAATGTTAAACCTCACTTCATAACCTCAGTCATGTTTGTTATTTTGTGTAGTGGAACTGTAGATTTGATTGCTGGCTGTGCATTAGTACACATGTTTGCATGAGACTGTACAGTTAAATGTGGTGATGTGATATTGTCCTACTTGACAGCTGTGGCCAGTGGTCCCAGTAGCAACCCCCCCACCACCAGCCAGGGCAAGAAACACCGTAAGAAAGGCAAGAAACACAAAAAACAGACATCAGACCAAGTCCCTTCCCCAGATCGGTAAGCCACTGTGTTATTGAATAATATATACAGCACTTGAATCTCTCCTTGCTGACGTGTGTGTGTGTGTGTGTGTGTGTGTGTGTGTGTGTGTGTGTGTGTGTGTGTGTGTGTGTGTGTGTGTGTGTGTGTGTGTGTGTGTGTGTTGTGCGGCGTGCGCCCATTTTACAATGTTTCTTTCTAACATGTACCCTGGCTTTTGTGTACACCATCAGACACACCCCCTGCCTACAGTATACTAAGCCCATTGAACTTCAAACTCCATTTTATGTTAGACTCATTTACACACACTGGTGATAGATTTTGTCCTTCTACCTAATGGATGAGATGCCCATGTTTTTTTTTCAATTACATTTTTCATTTTATTTATTTGCTTATTTCTGCGTATTTTATTTTTTCCATAGAAAGAGACACGACACGACACATTAGATTAGAAGGACAATATAAGTCAGCAGAACCAGGAACGTGTGTTTTAAATTAGTGTAATTATACCTCAAAGAGTCGCGTTTTTGCACATCAATGCATTTAATATGACCTTGTGCACGTCCGAGATACTGCAGCAATAGTAAAAAAAGTTATGCTGCAGCAGTAGTAACTACATAATAGGATTCGAATGTCCACACAAGGTTTATAATAAATTAAACAGAGCTTTATCACTGACTGCCTGCAAATGTGACATGTAAATCCAGCACATGCCCTGATGATGTAAACTTGGAAAGCATAACAGCCAAACTCCTTTTATGGCAGTTTCCTAACAAAGCTCTTGAAGGCATATTCTGTGCATATAGACAACATATTTATAGTAGAATTTCTTTTTCGCTTTATAGTCTGGGCTGCCGCAGTAATTTTATTTCAGTGGCCAACATGGGCTCAGGCTCGTGTGTGTGTGTGTGTGTGTGTGTGTGTGTGTGTGGTTCGGGGGAACAAACTATCAGCCTTTTGGCTGCCGAGCTACTTTCCGTCTGAACCAGTCTGTGGTTGGGTTGAGTTGGCTACCTCCAGGTTTTGCTGTGACAATGTGCCTTGTATTTGTCATGGATGGAAGGAAATAAACGCTCAGCTGACTGCACAACCCTCTGTATTTCTTTGAGGTTGGTATAGTTCCCGTTCACCAGGCAGTGTTGTAGCCAGTCAGGATGCTCTTGAAGGTACCTCTGTAGAAGGCCTTCAGGACCTTGTGGTCCATGCAAAACTTCTTCGGCACCTGAGGGAGCAGTATTATTGCTTTGCCTTCCTCACCACTTGTAATAATATATATTTATTTGTAACACACTTTATATTTGACACAAATCTCAAAGTGCCATGAATGGCCCACTTTATATTTGACACAAATCTCAAAGTGCCATGAATGGCCTACTTGTGTGCGAGCAGAGCACGCAACTTATCTCTGACTCTTGTCAACTTACTGTCCCTCTCTCTATCAAATATAACAAATAAAGATGAATCAAGTTATTGAAACATCTGAATTATGTCTATATAAATCCGTTCCATTACAATGGTTCTAAATATTTTACGTTCCCTATATATAATTTGAAACTCAATTTAGTTACGTCATCCACATATGTCAGTTTTTACACAAACATACATAATTACGTCATCAGCCAATCCCTGACTGGCCGAGTGACGCTTCGTCATGGGGGTTCAGTGTGTTTGAATTTCCGGATATGGGGGAGCATTGCTGTGGATGTACTGATGGAGGGAGACGTTGTACTCTATCCTAAAGGAGACGTGAAGCCAGTCTAGCGAATGGAGTATGGGTGTGATTATTTATATGTTCATATTTCCGCGCACTCATCAGGATCCTAGCAGCACTGTTCTGAATGTACTGGAGCTTCTGGATGCTCTTGCTAGGGATCCCGATGAGAGCCCCCCCCTGAGGCGCAGGAAAGTGTCTGTGGCATATTTAACTTTAACAAAATAGTTTTGACAGCTTAAATCCACGCGGCAGGCATTACTCCAAGTCTCGACACGCAGCAACAACAGCAACTGCATCCTCTGCCCCTTCACAATAATAAGTGCCTTCCCTTTGCCTCCCAATGCTGCACATTTTACCCAGGTTATTAAAAGGAAATAGGTGTAAGTTGTAACTTAACAGCATGAGAGAGAGGCCGCGTCAACTGTCACCGTAAACCACAGATGGACAGACGGACAAACCATCCATCTGTCTGTAGTTGGCGCCCCCCAGTGGTTGGCGCCCTGGGCAATTGCCCACTCTGCCCAGCGCATTCACCGGGCCTGGTGGTATTCTCTTTGCCTGACTTCCTGTTTTCCATGTTTTTTTTCTTTTTTCAAACTGTACCGAATCCGAACCGAAACTGTGATCCAAAAACTGAGGTAGGAACCTACTGTACATCTTCTCTCCTCCCATCCGCATAAAGGACAGTGGATCTGTTCCCAAGGATTCGGTGGTTGTGGTCCGTGTTCTCTTTTCAGTTGACCGGCCTGAAAGACAACTGACTGGAATTGAAACTACTAGTGAGTAGTAGTGCTTACTCTAGTCTCTGGGTACAGGTGACAGCTAAGCAGTTAGGGAAGTGTAACGCAGCCCTAAGTCACTGAATTCTATAAATAACAATTTCGTGTTTCACCTAACCAGATAAGAACATTGACTCATGCCTGCTCCCTGCCTCTCGACACTGTCGTCATGCATCAGTTCAAGAAGGATGTCATTTCATTGAATTGCATGGTCTGGTTTTGAAGCTCAAAATGGCCACAGCTGTCTGTGTAGTAAATTGAGTTTTAAAACATGTACTGGTGAGCAGGAAAAGGCAACTCACTGGCGGCCCTCATTTATCAAACTTGCGCTGACCAAGAAATTGCTATTTGGACATTTCAAGTTTCAACGCAGGTCTAGTCTCGGTAGTCAAACACAAACATTTTTCAGCTGAGACTTGTAGTGCACAGTATTTAGAGAATATCTGAGGCATCTAATTGCTAGTCGGGAACGATTCAAGAGTGGAATGAATGCCACACCTGGCTAATCAATACCCATTGTGTAGTACCTGGCTGTCTGTATTCCTTTTATGCCCATACATGGAGATCCCTGATGATTTAATCGGTATATGCCCACATAGGTTATGCTCAAATGGCATATCGGTCAGATTGGTGGTTCTGGACAACCGGATCACCATATACTGTATGCCTATATTTTACTACCCCCGGTGTCACAGGGGTGCCAGAGGGTGCCTGGCACCTCAGTTTATGTTCTATGTAAAGTTATGAAAATATGAAAAGAAAAAAACAATTGTCTGAAGATTATAATTGTCATAGAGATCACAATAACGGTATTGCAACAAACGCAGTTTTACACAGTAATATTATATAGCCTATTATCTTGCTCGTTGTCTTTGTCGCAGCTCCAGTCTAATTTCCCAATTTACAATCACCTGCCGGCCGCCAAGCAGTAGTGCTGTTATTCAGCAGTGGCACCACGGACAGAGCTGATTAGTGATTAGAATTTTGACCCTAGTTGCGCCTCGTCCTGACTCCTGTTGTGTTTTGTTGTGGGAAGTAAAAAGCGTGCAAATCAAAGCAAAGTTTGCTCGGTTCCTACTTAAGAATGGACATCAGAAAATGTTTTGGTAGTAGGCCTAATAATAAAGAAAACACTGACTATGTGGCATTTAAGTAGCAGCAGTAGCGATGACAATAATAACACAGACTACAGAGCCAGCCTAGCATGATTCAGAGACCGAAGATCTGCCCTCTCCTCTAGCTGTGGAAGAGCCCGCCACCTCGGCCCAGTACCACTACACCCGCCGCTGGTTGATTTCATTTGGGGGCAGAGAAGCCAGGAGCTACAATCCTGCCCAACTCGAATATTTACAATAAAACACGCTAATTTAGCAGAAGCTGGTTTAATGAACTGGACTGGCAGTGGCTTGAATATTCAGTGGTTGCGGTGCTGCCTTTTGCTTTCCATGTCGGAAATCTCATGGTACTTATTGGTACACAGACGAGGAGGCTGCAACTCTACTGACTGGTTAAGTTGGAATTTAGCTGGCTTATTTTGTTCTGCTGGTTTTATTTCTCATGTCTGTCTGAAACAGGCTATTTTAGACTGTGCTATAGGCTTCATTATTTTTTTCTATTCTGTTTTTGAGGGGCGCTAGCCCCTCCTATATACAGGTTTAATGTTTGTCTTTAAATGTTTGTTTTTAAAAACGCCATTGACAATGAAGGGAAAATTTACGTCATATTGTCCCTCATTACGTCATATTGTCTCTTTATTGTTAATGGCATTGGCACTGTTTGTTTTACATCACCTAATCAACATGAGTTAGACTTTAATATATTAGCGCCCCTCACTTCACATGGGTGTGATTTATTTTTGGTATCATTGTAGCTGTAGCAACAGAATGGTGAACTTGGTGAAGGACTGGCTGGCTTTGTCAATGAGCGAGATGCGCTCTCTGGCCACATTGACAGATGCAGGATTTTATAATGTTGAACTTTGTTGGTTTAGAAAATGTTGTGTCCTGGCTTACTGGCTGGCTGGGCTGCAGTTCAGGCAATCCGTTTTTGATTGATCATTGATGTTTGAATAGGTTTATAAGTTTGCACACTTATTGTACACTACACTTAATGCTTTATGTTGGTTACATGCTTTATAATGTGTGTCCGACCTGGCTGCTGCTGCTGCAGCGTGTAGGCTACACTTAATTCAATAAATGCTGCTGCAGCTGCTGTTCAGATTCAGAAATTCACATTTTTGATTGACTGACAGATTGTAGCTATACCACACTTAAGTTAAATAAATGCTATGCCTATTTAACTGCAGTAAATGTTATTTTATTTCAGCATTCAGCTATTCATTGTTAAATCAATACATGGCAACGGGCTGATTTTTACTATATAAAAATGTGTGCGGAGCTGCGGTCACCATAGAGTAATAAAAGGATAGAGACCGGAGCGACAGCCCCGCCGCTACTCATTTCGATGGAAGTTGCTCAGTGGCGTTTTGAAGCACCCGGAAGAACGGTCTACTTTGCATTTTTTCGATTTGGACACCAAATTTGGTGTCCTCACTGCATTACTGCTATTATTTGTAATGTTTTATGCCTTGCTTTTCTTTCTTTCTCCATTGCTCTGTAAAGCACTATTTTTTTATTATTATTATTATTATTTCATCCTGCAGCCGGCCTGTATACAAGGCAACCACTGTAGCTGCTTGATGTAGTAAAAGCTCAAAATGCTCAAAATGAAATCAGGAAGTAGTCTTTATTGTTGGTCATGATGTTAAATCAACCACCACTTAAGCAACCCTTTAAAGAGTCAACTCAAATAACTAAGACTTATTTTCACAACTGTGTGTTTGACACGCTGATAAAAGTTTTACTATATAAAAATGTGTGGCTGCGGCATCTGACATCCAGCATCTGATCATTTGGATAATAGGGTAAAAGAAGACTGATTCTGACACTTCCAAGTAACTGATTCAGTGATTTCCATAAAGCAGGGCAGAAATGCTCTGCTCAGCACTTCCTGAGTTCCTATTGTTGTCTAAAGGAGTCTGTTTTAGAGAAATACTACATCATATCAATGTTTCTTACTGTACTGTATGTGTCTAATCTTTCAGGTCTGAACTTCCTTCTGCTGAATTGTGTCAACAACTGCTGTCTCTGCACAGAGACTCCACCCCTCAAACTCCACCCCAAAACTCCACACCAGACGCTTCCAGACCAGACTCCACCCCACCAACTACACCCAACAACTCCACACCAGATGCTTCCAAACCAGACTCCACCCCTCCAACGACACCCAACAACTACACACCAGATGGTATCAAAGTAGACTCCACCCCTCCAACTACACCCCTAAGCGTTCTCAAACTCGACGCCACCACTACTAACGAACCCCAGAACAACATAGCAAACGTTCCCAAAACGTACAGAAACGGCACACACTCGGCCACCAGCATAGCCTCCGAGTCTGAGTCTCCAAGTGGCACCCCGCCTCCTCCTCTCAATGGACCTGAGAACCAATCGGGGCCAGATTGTCAACTTGCCTCGCCCCACACATCAACAGACGCAAAGACTATTAATCGTGGCGACAAGTCTCCTCCAAACATAACCCACAGTCCTTTAAATCCCCCAAATATTACCCACGATGCCGCCAATGCCTCCCACACACCCACCCTTCTGACTCTTTCGCAGTGCCTCCCTGACCTTGACAATGACCCCGGTTACCATGATGAGGATCCTGGATACCCCGCTAATGATGCTGGCTACCTTGACGACGACGCCGGTTACCTTGACGACGACCCACCTATCCCCTCGGTCACCTTCACCCATAGCAGCTCCTCCCTCCATCCCTCAAGCCCTCTCTTTCCATCGTTACATGCCACCAACGCCTCTCTGTCTCCCTCCTTCCCTTCACCGCTTTCACAGTCTCCATCCAATCTCCTCTCCTGTGCCTCCGAGTCTTTGGCCACGCCCATCTTAACTTCAATTGGTCTGCCTCCCGCTGTCCCTTTGCACGCCACGCCACCTTCGGCTCTGAGCCCTCCCCCTCCAGACTTTACTCCACCCCCTCCTGAGCTGCTGGGGTCAGATGACGAAGAACAGGAAGACCCTTCAGATTACTGTAAAGGTAATAGATTAATTTAATATACGGTAGTGTATTAACAAGAAAGCATTTAGTTTTTTTAAAGCACTTTTATATAAAAGTGGAAATAATAAATCAAACAATGAAAATAGAAGATTAATCTATTTTTGCATGGAGAAGACAATTGTAAACAAGAAGGTATTAAAAAAAAAGTTTGTATGGCTTTATTGATAGTACAGTAGGTAGACAGGAAATGGGGAGAGAGAGAGATGGGTAGTGACAAAGATCAGGACTCGAACCCATGATGCGCTGTCAGGCTACATTAGATTCTAGGTGCCACTAGTGCCAAGAGAGTGTGTGTGTGTGTGTGTGTGTGTGTGTGTGTGTGTGTGTGTGTGTCTGGCTGAAAGAAAAGTGAGGACGGCAATTGTGATTGGCCGGAATGTGACCATGTATGATGATAAAAGCGCCCTCTCGTCACACAAGTGTGATTTTTTGTGTGTGTGTGTGTGTGCACGTGTGTGCGTGCGATAGGTGGATACTACCCAGTGAAGATAGGTGACCTGTTTAATGGTCGCTACCATGTGGTCAGAAAACTGGGCTGGGGACATTTTTCTACAGTCTGGCTCTGCTGGGATTTACAGTAAGTAGTAATATACAGCATGAATAGTGTGTGTGTGTGTGTGTGTGCGTGCGTGTATATTCTTTATTTTTTGAGTGGTGCAACCACTCCCTTAATTGTTGTCATTTTGTCAATGTATAATTAGAATAAAATATGATTTTTGTGACATTTTAAAGTGTGTGTGTGTGTGTGTGTGTGTGTGTTACTGTGTAGGAGGAAGAGGTTTGTAGCATTGAAGGTTGTGAAGAGTGCTCAGCATTACACAGAGACCGCACTGGACGAGATCAGACTGCTAAGATGTGTACGTACACAAACACACACTGTATGCATGCACACATGCAAAAACACACTGCACGCACACAATAAACACATTGTACACACACACACACACACACACACACACCTTTATGAACACATTTACTAACATATCCAATGAACAAATTCACAAATGTGTGAACTGTACAGTTCATCAGATAACTATCTGTGGTTGTGCGTCTGGATGTGGTGTTTTATTAGGTGAGAGACAGTGACCCATCTGATCCAAAGAGACAGACCATCGTTCAACTCATAGATGATTTTAAAATATCAGGAGTCAACGGAGTCCGTATCCTTTATCACCATCACTCGTTTTTCTGTCCCTGTCTGTCTGTACATATTTTTGTCTGGCACTATCTCTATTCCTTTCTTCCTGTTGATTTATCAATCCTTAGCAGGTTCAATCAAACACTAAACTGAAATTGAAAACAAAAAGTCTAATTGTAATAAAAAAAATTAACAAATGAAAAATAATGACCTTGCTGTGAATCAACACAGCAACCATCGTGCATTTTTCGAGTATTCTGATTGCGTATCATATGCGTATAGTGTTGGAGGTTTTCTGGTTATTAGTCCTGACTGTTGGCACCAGATGTATGTATGGTTTTGGAAGTTTTGGGACACCAGCTGCTAAAATGGATCATCAAGTCAAACTACATGGGATTACCTCTGGTGTGTGTCAAGACTGTGATAAGACAGGTAAGCACACGCATGATACAAATGTACCCCAGACACACCTACACCAGAATGTGAATTTGGGAGACATGCAATGTTCATTGGTGTTTGTGTGTGTGTGTGTGTGTGTGTGTGTGTGTAGGTTCTCCAGGGGTTGGACTACCTACATACTAAATGTAAGATCATCCACACTGACATCAAACCAGAGAACATTTTATTGGACGTTGATGAGGTTTACATAAGAAGATTGGCAGCTGAGGCGACCATCTGGCAGAGAGCTGGAGCTGCACCCCCTTCAGGGTCTTCAGGTGACTGACTGATAGATTAATAGACGACTCCAACTGTTTGTTGCTGTCCTGCAGCCACCAGCACTCATGGATCCATCATCTTCTATTTATTGTGGCCAAAAACAAACCCGTTTCAACTATAAGTGATAATATACATTATGGAGAACTACGCCTGCTTGCATTGACAGCCGTCTTTGTGGAGATCCTCCTGGACAGAGTGTTAATGAGTTGTGCACATTTGGTGAGATTACAATCTGAGTTACAAGTGGATAAATGAACACAACTCCTCAGTGACTGTAGTGTGTACAAACCAAATATACTGTGCAGACATAACCTACTTTAATTTTGCTCGATTGTCAGTGGTAGGGTCTCAAATTCATTGGACTTACATCTCGCATCCGAGGTGAGCTACGCCTCTAGTCCTGATTACCCATTGCGACACATACTTTCCAACACTTATCAATACAAGACGGCGGGTTGGTGTGTGGCGGTCCCTAAACGTGTGAATACATTGCTGCGTGCAAGGATGTATGCACACTATGCACACGGCCAAACTACAGCTGACTGTTAGCTGTTTGAGTCTGTGAGAGGAAATTATTCGGAGCATTTTTATGCTACTTTGAATTCTGTGTGTGGCTCTACAGTATGTGTTCTAATCTGGATAGGAATTTAGAATATCATTTACTTCTGTTCATCACGGATGCGTCCATGAAGGGCAAGTGGGCTGGGCAGGGGTATTGCATGCACACGAAATAGTAATAAAAACATACAGTTTGTAAAAACATTCAAAGAATGTCTTCCTACAGTGTACAAGAACAGTTTGACACCGATTGGTCCACTAGTTTGCAACATTAGCTCCACACACATGGACTGTAGCTCCACACACATGGACAGACAGGGTCAAGAACAGAATCTACGACTCAAGCTCGTCACGGCCTGTCGTAGATACATTTGCACATGAATAGAAATGCAATTCATAACTCACATTCCTTGGACCAGGCCACACCCGTTTCCACCGAACTAGCTTTTCTGCAATTTAGCTACTACTGCTCCTACAGATTTTGTCTAGACATCAAACAAATACACATTGTCTCTGGAGTCATGTGATAAACAGGCATCAATCACATGTTTCATTGTCCATTCTGATTGCCTATGTTTCCTTCCAACCTTTTTGCCTATTTTATAAACCATGCAAAGTAGAAGAATGGAGGGACAGCGCCACTTGCCAGGTTCAAGAGCATTTATTTTAAATAGCAGAGAGCAACGTTTCGGTCTTGCGACCTTCCTTCCTCAACGTTTCTCTCTGCTATTTAAAACAAATGCTCTTGAACCTGGCAAGTGGTGGTGTGCGGGTGTCCCTCCTTTCTCCTAAGTTGTATGCCTCGTCACCATCACACCTGCTCCAAATTGTCTACCGGGTGTGCAGAAGTCTTCTCTCCATAAATAAACCATGCCAAAAAAGCTCAGAAAGATTATGTTGAACAGTCACAAGTATTATAGGACATGTTTCAGTGTTGTTGGAACCTGGTGGTTGTTCTAGTGGAGCACTCTCAGGTCACTGAGGTCAAAGCTATAGGAAGCTGATTCCATTTCCTCAGCAAGACCAGGGTCTTTAGTTTAGTTGACTGAGACATGATGCTGTGTGTTTCTGTGGGAATAGCAGAGTTCCTGACAGGCAGGTTGAGGAGACTTCAACATGTTAGAGTTCTGTCCACAGTGCACTGTGGCACATACCGTAGTGAGTCCATGAAGAATTACTGGTGGAGAGTCAGTGAAAATAACCCAACTACAAGCTCACAGCTCATTATGAGCCAACTCGGCATATGAGTTACACGACTTGGGTAACTAAGACCCCGCGTTGTAAGGAGATACCTCATACCCTCATAGTCATTTGCTCAGCTGATGCCGACAATAACCCACTTCAACTTACTTAGTTACGTTTTAATGTATTCATCGTAATAACAAAAGTGCACAGGGCAGATATGACAAATAACTGAAATATACCAAGAAATTACTGGCATTTACAGTATATAAATGTTATACTAAATAGCGGAAATAGCTGATCTACAAGCTTAAAACACTATGCTATTTCTGCTTTATGTATGAACATTTTTCAACATGGACACAATTATGACAAAATAATTGCGATTATCTCAAGTAATTGCGATTAGACAATTATGTAATAATAATTGTGACAACCCTACTGCTACTCCCCAGTGTGACTGACTGCCAGTGTGTTAGGCAGTCAGACGACCTGTTTTACACACTGGCTGCTTTCAGACCCGTCTTGCTCTTGTCTGCAGTCTCTCTCTTTGAGGGTTTCTAACTTGCTGTTTTCTCTTGCCTGTCTGTCTCTGTTTGTCCGTTTGTTTCTCTGCCTGTCTCTCTTTTCTTGTTCTTTCTCCCCCTTTTCTCAATCAATGCTTCATCTCCTGTCGTCTTTGCTTCATCCCCCATTCCTCTTATCCCCCTGCCTGCAGTTAGCGCCGCCCCCCGGGATAATCAGGTAAGTCACCTAATGTGCTGCATTGTGATTAATTTGCTGTTCATGTCAATGACGGGTGTGATACTAGTTGTTTTCTGCTTGGTTAACTCTTTCAATGTCAATGACGGGTGTGATACTAGTTGTTTTCTGCTTGGTTGACTCTTTCAATGTCAATGACGGGTGTGATACTAGTTGTTTTCTGCTTGGTTAACTCTTTTCACAAAGTGTGCTAGTGACTGTTCAGTGCCATAAGCAGTCAGGTGAGATTTATTGTATTTCTCACTGGCCTTTCCCTCTAACCAGGCTCTGTGGATTTTATCCACACATTTGTGCTGAAATTGCAAAATGTACATATTGGCAAATCTTGTAAAATGTTGTAAGGCCGGTGTACTCACCCTAGAGTCAGTCTAGTTATTTTGACACAACAAGCTGTTAGATTACTATGAAAACCTGTCCGTCCGTCCGGTCAGTCACGCCACCATATATGGCCGTCACCCCGTTACGCCTGGTGACACTTCACGCCACCATATATGGTCGACTCTCCATATATGGTCGACGAACCATATATGGTCATCTCCATATGAAGATCACGACACTGACCTCATCAAACCCTGGAGGGAAACTGGATCATCACCTAGATTTGCATATATGGAGCCGGCCAGACCTCAAACCCTTAGGTGCGATTCATACTCCTATTTTAGAGCCGAATAAAATTCGGTTCGGCTCTGTAGAGCCTACAATATGACGTCATTTGAGGGCGGTACCGTCCTAAAGTCGGCTCTTCGGTGCTACTGAAATTTTCTGACGAGCCGAAATCATTTCGGCACTACAGCGGTAAAATAGGAGTATGAATCGGCCCTTAGATATATGGAGCTGACCTGTTCTTGACATTCCATATGTTGATCCTTCCCCATCCGTCCCCGATGTCTCCCTTTTGACTGATTGATCTGACCCCCCCATGCCCAAGCGCCAGCGCTCTCCCAGCAGTCTGCCGTCACCCAGGTGGATGCGTGCACTGGTTACTGGTTATTCTGAGACAATTAATATCGTCTCAGAATGATTTTGTGCAACCACTATTGGCTTTTCTTTATATGCCTTGGCACAGAGCACATATCTTTGTGTCAGCAAAAGATGATGGCAAGGAACGACTGTAATGTAATGAGTCCCGGGATGCATGGATGGTCTTTTAGATGAGTCGCAGGGACATTTTAGTCCCACTTCAATGACATTAGGAGTCATATTTTGCCTCTCATTTCATTTTATATGGTTATAATGTGGTTGTATTCATGTAGAAAACAGAAGAAGAAATGATTATTATAACTAAAGCTAGCAAAATACACTAGAATAAAAAACAGTACAGTAGTGCATCCCGTGGATGCAGAGGTCGTTTTATTGCGTCCCTTAACTATAAACTGCGTTTTGGGATGCAAAATGCACCCTATTTTGATCTCTGGCCTTGTCTCCTACCTCTGCACATCCTCTCCATACCACACTGCATCATTCTAATGCAGTGGCAATATCAGAGGCAGCGTGCATTGCTATAGAGCATAGCAGTGGCGGTCATTTTGTGGTGCCACAGATCGAACATTAATTGCCACAGATGAAGTTTTCCTTCAACGTTTTCAAAAAGGTGTCTGAAGGAATCCTTTCTCAAGGCTTTGTGTTGGCACAACTTGGCAGGCAAAGACTTCCTGTACCCGTGTATGGAGACACTATTAGTATGTAGTATTAAGTATTAGCCTGGGCAGCATTCCTTTTGGGGTTTATGATCCGGTCGGGAGCGGATGATCTCCCTATGTCATGTTGTAGTATTGTTTTGTAGTCATCAGTCATCCGGAACTTCCTTTCCCCTCAAACCGATTTTTCTCAATAAAAGCTGCAGAGAGCTTTTATTGGTCTTCCGGTTTGAGGGAAAAGGAAGTTCCGGATGATTGTTCCTTTCAATATTGCGTGTTTTTTGTTTAGTTCATGGTTTATTGTTAATATTATGGCATTTTTACCCTTTATCAAGTTTGCTTGTGTATTACAAGGAAGGGTTGTGATACGATTGAGGCAATTAGCAGAAACTCCTATACAGCGTGAGAATTGGCATGAGCATTTGGGGAGGGGGGGGGGGGGGGAGATACAGCTCAGCAGAGAACGTTTTGTAGTAATTTTGATAAATTGTTTCGCTGTGTGGTTTGAGGCTTTTTCTGACTGCAGAGGGAATTGTAGGCACTTTGGTCTTGGTCTTTGTAAACTGGAATTAGCGATAGTTACAGGTTTGCCGTGATCGTTGTTGGATTCACCATTAAATACAAACAAATGGCTTCACAGTGATGCTTGTGTAACTACAGTTGGAGGCCATTGATATTGTCCTTTTCTTTTTGCTGAGGTTTGCAAAACCCATTTTGGGCGGGAACCCCTTTTGGTGTTTTAAACATTGTTATAATTTAGCTATTGAAAAATAGCAGATCTACAAGCTCATAGCGCGCCACCGAGTGGGGCGCTACGAGCTTGTAGGTCTGCTATTTTTGAAAAATCGTGAAAATATTTATTTCAGAAAACTGAAGGATTTAGAAGGATTTTTTTAAATTTTGAGGTCGGGCCTAAATGGGTCAAATGATAAGGGACAATATCGGTGGCACCCAACTGTATACAAACAAATGGCTTCACAGTGATGCTTGTGTAACTAAAGGCTAGTATTCACATTTTTCACAAATAGTCTCTATGTTTGGGCTGTGTTACAGTATGTGCTGTATTGTTGCTTTGCATTGAGCCTCTCTGCATGTGTCTTCTGTAATGTCCCTCCAAAAAGCATTAAACCAAGTACGTACGAACACGAAGGAACGCACGCTGGGAGTCCGCACTGTGCTCTGTCGTTTCATTCACTCTTTCTCGCTGGTATGTGCAGTGAATGAACAGTCAATGAACCCTCTTGAATCTTGAGGATTAGGTA
The DNA here is from genome assembly GCF_951216825.1 of Electrona antarctica. Classification (NCBI taxonomy): domain Eukaryota; kingdom Metazoa; phylum Chordata; class Actinopteri; order Myctophiformes; family Myctophidae; genus Electrona; species Electrona antarctica. Next base: position 17,752,805 of record NC_136807.1, on the reverse strand, counting down.
AAGGCGCTTTCAATACTGTCGGGTAAAACCGACAGCTGAGAACTAGAGTTCTTAAATGTGTGCGTGTGTGTGCGAGTGCGTGCAATATAATGTGTTAATAGTTTCTTATAGATTTGCTCATTTTAACTGGACATCTGTCTGTGTGTGTGTACTGTAGGATGGTAAAGTGACTAAAAACAAGAAGAAGAAATTGAAGAGAAAAGCCAAAAGACAGCAGAGACTGTTAGACCAACGACTGGTAGAGATACAGGTAATGTACAGTATGCTTTTATTACATAACGACTACTCTAGACTACTAGAACTACAGTACTATACAACACCTACCACTATATTACTGAGTAGTACTGCCTGCCAGCCTCTATACTAACATAATATACTACTAGAGAATGAGATGCACGATTAATCTGATTTCTATCTGCAATATCAGCCTTAAAAGTTGCAGTATCAAACGGATATCAAAATTATATATTGGTTTTAGCCAATATTTGTTTGAATGTGAAGCTTTAAAAGCATTTTGTGATAATAATAATAAAACTTTATTTGCATAGCACCTTTCATGACATGAAATGCAGCCCAAAGTGCTTTTACAGAGCAATGAAAAAGAAAAGAAAAGAAAAGCAAGGCATTCAAAATAATAGCAGTAATGCAATACAGTGAGGACATGAATAACAAGGAATTTAAAAGAGCAATGGAGAGAAACTATCTGTCATAGTTAGTGGAACAGATAGATAAAAGTTCTGATATTTCTGTTAGAAATACTGCTTTGCACTTTGGAGGACGATAAATGCTAATCATTGGCATAGAGGATTGACCCTGCAGTATTGTGGCCTGGTATTCAAAGGATGAAAAGCTGCCAAGAGTCAGAGCCTTGAATTTTAAAGTGTCTGAAAAAATATTTGCCAGTCCACCTCCTTTCTTAGACTCGCAAACAGAGTGAATGAAACTAGTTAGCGGGACAGGCTGGCGCTATAGGAGAACAGCTCCATCCGAGCCTAGTGATGATGAAGGCTTCAATCACTGTTTTGAACATGCAATCTAATCTGTCAAACCCACAGATGTACAAATGAAGTGTTACTGGATTCTCATTAGAATGCTTCACTCACTGGTATTGTAAATAATTCTGTTCCAGAGAATGGACGAGGTGGATAGCGTGACCCCGCCCCCAACAGACAACTGCACAAACAGCTGTTAGTACATGCCTACACAACACTTCACAACTACATAACACTACCCACGTTTAATTTAACTTTTGGGTCACGGGCTAAAAAGTTTGGAATACACAATTTCACATTTTTAGATGCAACTACATTAACAACCATAGTACACATTTATAGTATATTATTGTATAATATATCTTAGAATATTACGTAATATATAATTGGTTTATTTTAGATTAATTGAGTTTAAAATAACTTAACTTTAACGTCTTCTGTCACCTTTAGGTTCCTCTGTTGTCAATGGCAACACTTCCTGCTTTTCAGCCAATAGCAAGGCCAGCCCTGAGTCAGCATCCTCTTGGTTGGAGGAAAGCTGTAATGGCCACACCCCTGGGCGGTACTCTAGTCCAGCCTCTGGCTTATCAGGGATATCGAGCTCTGTAATGTCAGCAACCTCTGAGTCAGCACTCTCTACCCTATCAGGTTATTCTACTGGTCAGGACAGCTCGCGTTCACTCCTGTCACCAGGAAGTAGGTTTTCCTTTTTTTTTTTTTACTTTTCTTTTAAATATATACACATTAGCTGATTAGGTATACATATTAGAAGTGTAATGGTACATATATTCATATTGAATTGTTCGGTAGGAGGCATTTGTTTTGGTACGCACCACGAACTGAACACAAAATTACAATTTTGTAATCAAATGTGCAGCACTCAACTATACCAGAGCCGTCTCAGTGGCTCTGCAATCCACTTTAAGCCTACATGACACGGTGGGACGTGCGGTGTGTCACAGTAATTGCTGCTTAATTAAAGCAAACATTAAGTTCTTAGACTTGGCTGCCACATGAAAGCCAGACGTTGGAGGGGCTAGCACCCCTCAATAAAAAGTATAACATTTGAAGTGTAACAGTCTTTGACACCAAAATATTGAAACGTTCATTATGTATTGTTACACCTCTAATGCACATTAATAAATACACACTCGCACATAGAGTGGAGGACAGAATGTTAAATTCCATTCACTGTATCCAGTTGGGGCTTACTTCGGAAGTCTGTTTCATGTGTGTGTGTGTGTGTTCTCAGTGTTTAGTGCAGGAGATTTCCTGTTGAACCCTCTGGATCCCAGAAATGCAGACACACTACAGATCAAGATAGCTGACCTGGGAAATGCTTGCTGGGTGGTGAGTACTGTTAAAGCTACCGCATGCCTCTTGTAGAAACGAAGTTCGGCTTGGTAATAAAAACAAAATTACATCGTTGTGGAAAAAACTCATTGCCTTGCCAAAGTTCATTTCAACAGTTCATTTCACCTACAGGATTTTATAATTACTGTGGCTGAATTTTCCAAGTACATTAGGGGTAGGGTATCGGGTTCGATACCAGTATTGGTATCGGAGCAATCCTACACTTTACAACAACAAAAAACGTATTAATTATAAAATTGATGATGAAATTAATATAATAATAATGATAATCCTTATTTTATTTGTGTATTTTCAGTATAAACATTTCACGGAAGACATTCAGACCAGGCAATACCGGGCTGTGGAGGTTCTGATTGGATCTGAATACGGAACTCCTGCTGACATCTGGAGTACTGCCTGTATGGTACGATGCCTCAAGTCATATTTCAATGCACACGTCAATACATCTTAACCCATTTTGGGCGGGAACCCCTTTTGGTGTTTTAAACATGTTATAATTTAGCTATTGAAAAATAGCAGATCTACAAGCTACGAGCTTGTAGGTCTGCTATTTTGAAAAATCGTGAAAATGTGCAGTTGGGAGTCGGCGGCCAATTTCATAAATTTTTTGGGGTCCTTGACATGAAATATTGAGAACCACTGACATAGAATTCCATGGAATGTAAAGTGCGTTATAAATAAAATCCATTATTATAGAAACATCAGGCCTAAATGGGTTAATATCTGCCTTCTTCACTCTATCACTGCGGGACAAGGCTATTGTCAAACAGATCCACTGTGGAGCAGTAACACAACAATTAGACCCACATCATTATTTATACAAACACAGGCCATGATGTCCTCACTATGATGCAAAGTTCAAACACATTTACAACTCAATGCTGACTAACTGACTGGATGACTGAATGCATTTTTCTTTTTAAATTAATGATGTTGTATTGATTGTGTCATGTATTTTAGGCATTTGAGCTGGCAACAGGAGATTACATGTTTGAACCTCACTCAGGAGAAGATTACACCAGAGATGAAGGTACTTGATTGAGATTCGGACCGCACATCTAAATTATTATATACTATTATATTTTTATATTTTGGCCATATTAACGGATATCTCCCTAATTTTCTTCTGTTTGGCCAACTTAATTTTTTTGGAAGGGTGGGATGGATCGAGGCAATATGGGCAGAGTAGATGACCACATAAAGAAATTAGTCTTATGTTTTGACAGTAGAATAAACCCCTTGGAAGCCTTAGCTTTTAGAACAGTACAGTATGTATTCTTGAGCTTTTTCCTCACAACGGTGACTTTGTCTTTTATCATAATCACAATCAGTTTTAATGTTACTTCCACAGTACACACTAGGCAGAAAGGGGAGCCTAGCCTCAATACATCATATAAATATAAACATCCGACATTATGACATAAAGTTTATGACAGAAGAAAATGAAAAACATTATACTGTAGGTCTCCTTTAATACTGTATAAGATGTATATACAAATGAGGGGGTAAGAGGTCTATGTATGATATATTATACATGCAAATACAAATGTACAGTGCAGCAAGTCATATTAATAAGGTTGAATATTAACATAATGTTTAATATTCGCAGATCATTTAGCTCATATTATTGAGCTGTTGGGACCTCTCCCTTTGCCTTTTGCTTTATCTGGACGATACTCCAGGGAATACTTCAACAGGAGAGGTGAGAGTTGTGTGTATGTGATTGCGTGCGCGCATGTGATTTCATTAAAATGATCTTGATTGCCATTTCTCCTCAAAACAACTCATTAAATGTTTTCTCTCTCATGCTGTCAATCTGTAGGAGAGTTGCGTCATATATCCAATCTGAAGCCATGGGGTCTATTTGAAGTCTTATTGGAGAAATATGAATGGCCATTAGAACAAGCTGCTCAGTTCACAGACTTCCTGATGGTGATGCTGGAGCTGGACCCTCAGAAAAGGCACACTGCTGCACAGTGTCTGGAACACCCATGGTTACAATAATACACTGTACTGCACACACAGCACACACATACTGTACTATACACTGTATACATACACTCCACACATTGTACCACCACACCCAGCACCACCAACAACACTCCACTAACATTACACCAGTGGTTCTCAAACCTTTTAACCGTTCAATGACCCCCACCCGAAAGGGTCCATGTGGAACCCACACAATTTGTACACTCTCAGAGTTAGAGCTGTACGGGTCAAATTGGAACGCCCACGAGGAACCCAGAGGGTCCCTGGACCCCACTTTGAGAACCACTGCTATACACACACCCGGCACCTCCCAACAACGGCACACAGCACATGCACACACAATGACTTAACTGGCTCTCAGACAGACCACTAAAAGGACAGAGGACTTAAAGGAGATCTGAAGGACTTTTAGAAGCCAGTCTGAATGACTATTGAGATAATTGTTGATGTATTCGTAGAATTGTTCATTCTCTGTTACCTTGGAGGCCACATTAACAATGCCTTCCACTAGCATTGCTAACTTTAACAGGAAGCTACCAGCTACCACAACTAGCTACCAGTTAACTACCAGTCTCTCAGGATGAAAACAACCGGTTACTGATCGATATACTGTAGTTGGCTTCTAAAAGTCCAGAGTCTGGTCGCTGTTCATGCAACTGAATGACGATAATGATTAGCACAGCTGTAGAAGCTCCTTGGATTTGTATTTATTATTACTACTGCTATTTAAATCTAAAGTTTAACATACTGAAAATGATTATTATAATTATGAATGTGACATGTATTTATTGTGCTTGTTTTTCTGCCATATTACCAGTTTACACTGTTAACTGTACGTCACACACTGTTAATGTCACAATCTTCTGTTCGACTTTAGTGCCTTGATAACCTCCCTCTCCCAAATACACCAACATAAGCCCCCAAATATACCAACATACCCCCTACTGTATGTTGGTACATAACCCCCATGATGTACCAACATCCAATGGTCCTATGGGACTTAGGAAGCCGACGACACCCGGCCTACAACATACCAACATAACACAACCCCCATAACGCAACATACCCTGCACAACATATTACAGAGTAAGGTGCCAACAGAGACACCATAACCCTCATGATCAGTGGTTTTCACAGTGGGGTATGTGGTCCCCCAGGGGTCTTTTAGGGGGTTCCCCCACAAAATTGAAGCCCAATTTAACCCTATTATTATACTTCTTGTGAAAGTAATTCTGAAAAGTGTTAACACAATCTTCCCCTGGCGCAAAATAATTTGTGGGCCCTTGACATGCAATTGTAATTGAAAGAACCACTGCCCTATGACAACCCCTCCAACATACCGCTCTACCAACCTACCCCCTACAACATGCCACCGGACCCCCCATAGCACACCCAACGGATCCCATACAACAGAACCCCCACACCATTTTCCTCACACAAAAAAGGGATAAACAGAACATAAGAAAGAATATTGTCATTTTTCTACGTGTTTCCGTGTGGAATGCATCTATTTGTGTAGAAAAAATAAAGAGTTTTCTTCCCATTTCAAATCTCAATAAAATGATGAATGAAAATGGAACCATTAGGAGGACCGTTTTATATTGTGATGGTAGATGATATTCAGATCTAACGTATTCCCCATGTCGCTCCCTCTTGTGTTCTGTTGCTCAAATCACTACTACTGTATTGTTTACTTTATGGGGAACGGGAAGGCCTAATGAAGGAATATAACACTACTGTTGATGAACCTAGAATAGGAACAGATTTCTGAACAGACATCTGATCTGAGTGCTCATAGAATACCGTTTACCAATTTGGATCCTACTGTAGGTGTTACTTTGGTGCCATGAATGACCCAGATAAGGTTCCACAGTCTAAGCAGCACCGCTGTCCATGGTGCTGATTGTATTTTCTGTAGATGAATGCTTGCTTTTGGCCAATTTATAGGGATAACAGGTTGGCCTACACAAGGTCAGTGAGTGAAGACTTGACGAGAAGGAGGTGACAAAAACTAAGTTGGTTACACATGAGGTCAGCACATTGGCCTAATTTAGGAGTGTTTTTCGTGCAAAACTATTGCTTGGAATGGATTCAGAATCATGAATCATAAAAAACCTTGAAGGATTACTTTTGCAATTTCTTTTGTGTCAGGCCCTTTTTTTTAGCTTAGATTGACTGGCCTACTAGTCCTAAATGCTTACACCTAGAAACCCCATTCAAACCTATTTAGGTTCATCTTACGGTGGACATGTTTGCCTGAAAAGGAATCTTTGAAATGTTTCATAGTTTTAGAAATATAGTGCTTTCAAATTTGAGACATTTATAATGGGGCTCAATGGCAGATATTGGCATGCCAAAAAGTCACTTTCACCTAGAAACTCCATTCAAACTTTTTAATATTCAGCTTACTGTGGGCACACGTGCTGGAGCTTTTTACTTTGAAATGTTTTGTAGTTTCTGAGTTATTCAACTTAAACGCCCAATGCATTCTCTATGGCAATAGCACAAACTTTGGCATGCTACTAGTCCTACATACTTACACCTACAAACCCCAATCAAACCTATTTAGGTTCATCTTACGGTGGACATGTTTGCCTGAAAAGGAATCTTTGAAATGTTTCATAGTTTTAGAAATATAGTGCTTTCAAATTTGAGACATTTATAATGGGGCTCAATGGCAGATATTGGCACGCCAAAAAGTCACTTTCACCTAGAAACTCCATTCAAACTTTTTAAAATTCATCTTACTGTGGGCACACATGCTGGAACTTTTTACTTTGAAATGTTTTGTAGTTTCTGAGTTATTCAACTTAAACGCCCAATGCATTCTCAATGACAATAGCACAAACTTTGGCATGCTACTAGTCCTACATACTTACACCTAGAAACCCCAATCAAACCTATTTAGGTTCATCTTACGGTGGACATGTTTGCCTGAAAAGGAATCTTTGAAATGTTTCATAGTTTTAGAAATATAGTGCTTTCAAATTTGAGACATTTATAATGGGGCTCAATGGCAGATATTGGCACGCCAAAAAGTCACTTTCACCTAGAAACTCCATTCAAACTTTTTAAAATTCAGCCTACTGTGGGCACACATGCTGGAACCTTTTACTTTGAAATGTTTTGTAGTTTCTGAGTTATTTAACTTAAACGCCCAATGCATTCTCAATGGCAATAGCACAAACTTTGGCATGCTACTAGTCCTACATACTTACACCTAGAAACCCCATTCAAATCTATTTAGGTTGATCTTACGGTGGACATGTTTGCCTGAAAAGGAATCTTTGAAATGTTTCATAGTTTTAGAAATAGTGCTTTCAAATTTGAGACATTTATAATGGGGCTCAATGGCAGCTCTATGGCACGCCAAAAAGTCACTTTCACCTAGAAACTCCATTCCCACTTTTTATAATTCAGCTTACTGTGGGCACACATGCTGGAACGTTTTACTTTGAAATGTTTTGTAGTTTCTGAGTTATTCAACTTAAACGCCCAATGCATTCTCAATGGCAATAGCACAAACTTTGGCATGCTACTAGTCCTACATACTTACACCTAGAAACCCCAATCAAACCTATTTAGGTTCATCTTACGGTGGACATGTTTGCCTGAAAAGGAATCTTTGAAATGTTTCATAGTTTTAGAAATATAGTGCTTTCAAATTTGAGACATTTATAATGGGGCTCAATGGCAGCTCTATGGCACGTCAAAAAGTCACTTTCACCTAGAAACTCCATTCAAACTTTTTAAAATTCAGCTTACTGTGGGCACACATGCTGGAACTTTTTACTTTGAAATGTTTTGTAGTTTCTGAGTTATTCAACTTAAACGCCCAATGCATTCTCAATGGCAATAGCACAAACTTTGGCATGCTACTAGTCCTACATACTTACACCTAGAAACCCCATTCAAACCTATTTAGGTTCATCTTACGGTGGACATGTTTGCCTGAAAAGGAATCTTTGAAATGTTTCATAGTTTTAGAAATATAGTGCTTTCAAATTTGAGACATTTATAATGGGGCTCAATGGCAGATATTGGCACGCCAAAAAGTCACTTTCACCTAGAAACTCCATTCAAACGTTTTAAAATTCAGCTTACTGTGGGCACACATGCTGGAACTTTTTACTTTGAAATGTTTTGTAGTTTATGAGATATTCAACTTAAACGCCCAATGCATTCTCAATGGCAATAGCACAAACTTTGGCATGCTACTAGTCCTACATACTTACACCTAGAAACCCCAATCAAACCTATTTAGGTTCATCTTACGGTGGACATGTTTGCCTGAAAAGGAATCTTTGAAATGTTTCATAGTTTTAGAAATATAGTGCTTTCAAATTTGAGACATTTATAATGGGGCTCAATGGCAGATATTGGCACGCCAAAAAGTCACTTTCACCTAGAAACTCAATTCAAACTTTTTAAAATTCAGCCTACTGTGGGCACACATGCTGGAACCTTTTACTTTGAAATGTTTTGTAGTTTCTGAGTTATTTAACTTAAACGCCCAATGCATTCTCAATGGCAATAGCACAAACTTTGGCATGCTACTAGTCCTACATACTTACACCTAGAAACCCCATTCAAATCTATTTAGGTTGATCTTACGGTGGACATGTTTGCCTGAAAAGGAATCTTTGAAATTTGTCATAGTTTTAGAAATAGTGCTTTCAAATTTGAGACATTTATAATGGGGCTCAATGGCAGCTCTATGGCACGCCAAAAAGTCACTTTCACCTAGAAACTCCATTCCCACTTTTTATAATTCAGCTTACTGTGGGCACACATGCTGGAACGTTTTACTTTGAAATGTTTTGTAGTTTCTGAGTTATTCAACTTAAACGCCCAATGCATTCTCAATGGCAATAGCACAAACTTTGGCATGCTACTAGTCCTACATACTTACACCTAGAAACCCCAATCAAACCTATTTAGGTTCATCTTACGGTGGACATGTTTGCCTGAAAAGGAATCTTTGAAATATTTCATAGTTTTAGAAATATAGTGCTTTCAAATTTGAGACATTTATAATGGGGCTCAATGGCAGATATTGGCACGCCAAAAAGTCACTTTCACCTAGAAACTCCATTCAAACTTTTTAAAATTCAGCTTACTGTGGGCACACTTGCTGGAACTTTTTACTTTGAAATGTTTTGTAGTTTATGAGTTATTCAACTTAAACGCCCAATGCATTCTCAATGGCAATAGCACAAACTTTGGCATGCTACTAGTCCTACATACTTACACCTAGAAACCCCAATCAAACCTATTTAGGTTCATCTTACGGTGGACATGTTTGCCTGAAAAGGAATCTTTGAAATGTTTCATAGTTTTAGAAATATAGTGCTTTCAAATTTGAGACATTTATAATGGGGCTCAATGGCAGATATTGGCACGCCAAAAAGTCACTTTCACCTAGAAACTCCATTCAAACTTTTTAAAATTCAGCTTACTGTGGGCACACATGCTGGAACTTTTTACTTTGAAATGTTTTGTAGTTTATGAGTTATTCAACTTAAACGCCCAATGCATTCTCAATGGCAATAGCACAAACTTTGGCATGCTACTAGTCCTACATACTTACACCTAGAAACCCCAATCAAACCTATTTAGGTTCATCTTACGGTGGACATGTTTGCCTGAAAAGGAATCTTTGAAATGTTTCATAGTTTTAGAAATATAGTGCTTTCAAATTTGAGACATTTATAATGGGGCTCAATGGCAGATATTGGCACGCCAAAAAGTCACTTTCACCTAGAAACTCCATTCAAACTTTTTAAAATTCAGCCTACTGTGGGCACACATGCTGGAACTTTTTACTTTGAAATGTTTTGTAGTTTCTGAGTTATTTAACTTAAACGCCCAATGCATTCTCAATGGCAATAGCACAAACTTTGGCATGCTACTAGTCCTACATACTTACACCTAGAAACCCCATTCAAACCTATTTAGGTTCATCTTACGGTGGACATGTTTGCCTGAAAAGGAATCTTTGAAATGTTTCATAGTTTTAGAAATATAGTGCTTTCAAATTTGAGACATTTATAACGGGGCTCAATGGCAGATATTGGCACGCCAAAAAGTCACTTTCACCTAGAAACTCCATTCAAACTTTTTAAAATTCAGCTTACTGTGGGCACACATGCTGGAACTTTTTACTTTGAAATGTTTTGTAGTTTCTGAGTTATTTAACTTAAACGTCCAATGCATTCTCAATGGCAATAGCACAAACTTTGGCATGCTACTAGTCCTACATACTTACACCTAGAAACCCCATTCAAACCTATTTAGGTTGATCTTACGGTGGACATGTTTGCCTGAAAAGGAATCTTTGAAATGTGTCATAGTTTTAGAAATATAGTGCTTTCAAATTTGAGACATTTATAATGGGGCTCAATGGCAGCTCTATGGCACGCCAAAAAGTCACTTTCACCTAGAAACTCCATTCCCACTTTTTATAATTCATCTTACTGTGGGCACACATGCTGGAACTTTTTACTTTGAAATGTTTTGTAGTTTCTGAGTTATTCAACTTAAACGCCCAATGCATTCTCAATGGCAATAGCACAAACTTTGGCATGCTACTAGTCCTACATACTTACACCTAGAAACCCCAATCAAACCTATTTAGGTTCATCTTACGGTGGACATGTTTGCCTGAAAAGGAATCTTTGAAATGTTTCATAGTTTTAGAAATATAGTGCTTTCAAATTTGAGACATTTATAATGGGGCTCAATGGCAGATATTGGCACGCCAAAAAGTCACTTTCACCTAGAAACTCCATTCAACCTTTTTAAAATTCAGCTTACTGTGGGCACACATGCTGGAACTTTTTACTTTGAAATGTTTTGTAGTTTATGAGTTATTCAACTTAAACGCCCAATGCATTCTCAATGGCAATAGCACAAACTTTGGCATGCTACTAGTCCTACATACTTACACCTAGAAACCCCAATCAAACCTATTTAGGTTCATCTTACGGTGGACATGTTTGCCTGAAAAGGAATCCTTAAAATGTTTCATAGTTTTAGAAATATAGTGCTTTCAAATTTGAGACATTTATAATGGGGCTCAATGGCAGATATTGGCACGCCAAAAAGTCACTTTCACCTAGAAACTCCATTCAAACTTTTTAAAATTCAGCCTACTGTGGGCACACATGCTGGAACTTTTTACTTTGAAATGTTTTGTAGTTTCTGAGTTATTTAACTTAAACGCCCAATGCATTCTCAATGGCAATAGCACAAACTTTGGCATGCTACTAGTCCTACATACTTACACCTAGAAACCCCATTCAAACCTATTTAGGTTCATCTTACGGTGGACATGTTTGCCTGAAAAGGAATCTTTGAAATGTTTCATAGTTTTAGAAATATAGTGCTTTCAAATTTGAGACATTTATAACGGGGCTCAATGGCAGATATTGGCACGCCAAAAAGTCACTTTCACCTAGAAACTCCATTCAAACTTTTTAAAATTCAGCTTACTGTGGGCACACATGCTGGAACTTTTTACTTTGAAATGTTTTGTAGTTTCTGAGTTATTCAACTTAAATGCCCAATGCATTCTCAATGGCAATAGCACAAACTTTGGCATGCTACTAGTCCTACATACTTACACCTAGAAACCCCAATCAAACCTATTTAGGTTCATCTTACGGTGGACATGTTTGCCTGAAAAGGAATCCTTAAAATGTTTCATAGTTTTAGAAATATAGTGCTTTCAAATTTGAGACATTTATAATGGGGCTCAATGGCAGATATTGGCACGCCAAAAAGTCACTTTCACCTAGAAACTCCATTCAAACTTTTTAAAATTCAGCTTACTGTGGGCACACATGCTGGAACTTTTTACTTTGAAATGTTTTGTAGTTTCTGAGTTATTTAACTTAAACGCCCAATGCATTCTCAATGGCAATAGCACAAACTTTGGCATGCTACTAGTCCTACATACTTACACCTAGAAACCCCATTCAAACCTATTTAGGTTCATCTTACGGTGGACATGTTTGCCTGAAAAGGAATCTTTGAAATGTTTCATAGTTTTAGAAATATAGTGCTTTCAAATTTGAGACATTTATAATGGGGCTCAATGGCAGATATTGGCACGCCAAAAAGTCACTTTCACCTAGAAACTCCTTTCAAACTTTTTTAAATTCAGCTTACTGTGGGCACACATGCTGGAACTTTTTACTTTGAAATGTTTTGTAGTTTCTGAGTTTTTTAACTTAAACGCCCAATGCATTCTCAATGGCAATAGCACAAACTTTGGCATGCTACTAGTCCTACATACTTACACCTAGAAACCCCATTCAAACCTATTTAGGTTCATCTTACGGTGGACATGTTTGCCTGAAAAGGAATCTTTGATATGTTTCAGTTTTAGAAATATAGTGCTTTCAAATTTGAGACATTTATAATGGGGCTCAATGGCAGATATTGGCACGCCAAAAAGTCACTTTCACCTAGAAACTCCATTCAAACTTTTTTAAATTCAGCTTACTGTGGGCACACATGCTGGAACTTTTTACTTTGAAATGTTTTGTAGTTTCTGAGTTATTTAACTTAAACGCCCAATGCATTCTCAATGGCAATAGCACAAACTTTGGCATGCTACTAGTCCTACATACTTACACCTAGAAACCCCATTCAAACCTATTTAGGTTCATCTTACGGTGGACATGTTTGCCTGAAAAGGAATCTTTGAAATGTTTCAGTTTTAGAAATATAGTGCTTTCAAATTTGAGACATTTATAACGGGGCTCAATGGCAGATATTGGCACGCCAAAAAGTCACTTTCACCTAGAAACTCCATTCAAACTTTTTAAAATTCAGCTTACTGTGGGCACACATGCTGGAACTTTTTACTTTGAAATGTTTTGTAGTTTCTGAGTTATTTAACTTAAACGTCCAATGCATTCTCAATGGCAATAGCACAAACTTTGGCATGCTACTAGTCCTACATACTTACACCTAGAAACCCCATTCAAACCTATTTAGGTTGATCTTACGGTGGACATGTTTGCCTGAAAAGGAATCTTTGAAATGTGTCATAGTTTTAGAAATATAGTGCTTTCAAATTTGAGACATTTATAATGGGGCTCAATGGCAGCTCTATGGCACGCCAAAAAGTCACTTTCACCTAGAAACTCCATTCCCACTTTTTATAATTCATCTTACTGTGGGCACACATGCTGGAACTTTTTACTTTGAAATGTTTTGTAGTTTCTGAGTTATTCAACTTAAACGCCCAATGCATTCTCAATGGCAATAGCACAAACTTTGGCATGCTACTAGTCCTACATACTTACACCTAGAAACCCCAATCAAACCTATTTAGGTTCATCTTACGGTGGACATGTTTGCCTGAAAAGGAATCTTTGAAATGTTTCATAGTTTTAGAAATATAGTGCTTTCAAATTTGAGACATTTATAATGGGGCTCAATGGCAGATATTGGCACACCAAAAAGTCACTTTCACCTAGAAACTCCATTCAACCTTTTTAAAATTCAGCTTACTGTGGGCACACATGCTGGAACTTTTTACTTTGAAATGTTTTGTAGTTTATGAGTTATTCAACTTAAACGCCCAATGCATTCTCAATGGCAATAGCACAAACTTTGGCATGCTACTAGTCCTACATACTTACACCTAGAAACCCCAATCAAACCTATTTAGGTTCATCTTACGGTGGACATGTTTGCCTGAAAAGGAATCCTTAAAATGTTTCATAGTTTTAGAAATATAGTGCTTTCAAATTTGAGACATTTATAATGGGGCTCAATGGCAGATATTGGCACGCCAAAAAGTCACTTTCACCTAGAAACTCCATTCAAACTTTTTAAAATTCAGCCTACTGTGGGCACACATGTTGGAACTTTTTACTTTGAAATGTTTTGTAGTTTCTGAGTTATTTAACTTAAACGCCCAATGCATTCTCAATGGCAATAGCACAAACTTTGGCATGCTACTAGTCCTACATACTTACACCTAGAAACCCCATTCAAACCTATTTAGGTTCATCTTACGGTGGACATGTTTGCCTGAAAAGGAATCTTTGAAATGTTTCATAGTTTTAGAAATATAGTGCTTTCAAATTTGAGACATTTATAACGGGGCTCAATGGCAGATATTGGCACGCCAAAAAGTCACTTTCACCTAGAAACTCCATTCAAACTTTTTAAAATTCAGCTTACTGTGGGCACACATGCTGGAACTTTTTACTTTGAAATGTTTTGTAGTTTCTGAGTTATTCAACTTAAATGCCCAATGCATTCTCAATGGCAATAGCACAAACTTTGGCATGCTACTAGTCCTACATACTTACACCTAGAAACCCCAATCAAACCTATTTAGGTTCATCTTACGGTGGACATGTTTGCCTGAAAAGGAATCCTTAAAATGTTTCATAGTTTTAGAAATATAGTGCTTTCAAATTTGAGACATTTATAATGGGGCTCAATGGCAGATATTGGCACGCCAAAAAGTCACTTTCACCTAGAAACTCCATTCAAACTTTTTAAAATTCAGCTTACTGTGGGCACACATGCTGGAACTTTTTACTTTGAAATGTTTTGTAGTTTCTGAGTTATTTAACTTAAACGCCCAATGCATTCTCAATGGCAATAGCACAAACTTTGGCATGCTACTAGTCCTACATACTTACACCTAGAAACCCCATTCAAACCTATTTAGGTTCATCTTACGGTGGACATGTTTGCCTGAAAAGGAATCTTTGAAATGTTTCATAGTTTTAGAAATATAGTGCTTTCAAATTTGAGACATTTATAATGGGGCTCAATGGCAGATATTGGCACGCCAAAAAGTCACTTTCACCTAGAAACTCCATTCAAACTTTTTTAAATTCAGCTTACTGTGGGCACACATGCTGGAACTTTTTACTTTGAAATGTTTTGTAGTTTCTGAGTTATTTAACTTAAACGCCCAATGCATTCTCAATGGCAATAGCACAAACTTTGGCATGCTACTAGTCCTACATACTTACACCTAGAAACCCCATTCAAACCTATTTAGGTTCATCTTACGGTGGACATGTTTGCCTGAAAAGGAATCTTTGATATGTTTCAGTTTTAGAAATATAGTGCTTTCAAATTTGAGACATTTATAATGGGGCTCAATGGCAGATATTGGCACGCCAAAAAGTCACTTTCACCTAGAAACTCCATTCAAACTTTTTTAAATTCAGCTTACTGTGGGCACACATGCTGGAACTTTTTACTTTGAAATGTTTTGTAGTTTCTGAGTTATTTAACTTAAACGCCCAATGCATTCTCAATGGCAATAGCACAAACTTTGGCATGCTACTAGTCCTACATACTTACACCTAGAAACCCCATTCAAACCTATTTAGGTTCATCTTACGGTGGACATGTTTGCCTGAAAAGGAATCTTTGAAATGTTTCAGTTTTAGAAATATAGTGCTTTCAAATTTGAGACATTTATAACGGGGCTCAATGGCAGATATTGGCACGCCAAAAAGTCACTTTCACCTAGAAACTCCATTCAAACTTTTTAAAATTCAGCTTACTGTGGGCACACATGCTGGAACTTTTTACTTTGAAATGTTTTGTAGTTTCTGAGTTATTCAACTTAAATGCCCAATGCATTCTCAATGGCAATAGCACAAACTTTGGCATGCTACTAGTCCTACATACTTACACCTAGAAACCCCAATCAAACCTATTTAGGTTCATCTTACGGTGGACATGAAAAGGAATCTTTGAAATGTTTCATAGTTTTAGAAATATAGTGCTGTCAAATTTGAGACATTTATAATGGGGCTCAATTGCAGCTCTATGGCACGTCAAAAAGTCACTTTCACCTAGAAACTCCATTCAAACTTTTTAAAATTCAGCTTACTGTGGGCACACATGCTGGAACTTTTTACTTTGAAATGTTTTGTAGTTTCTGAGTTATTCAACTTAAATGCCCAATGCATTCTCAATGGCAATAGCACAAACTTTGGCATGCTACTAGTCCTACATACTTACACCTAGAAACCCCAATCAAACCTATTTAGGTTCATCTTACGGTGGACATGAAAATGAATCTTTGAAATGTTTCATAGTTTTAGAAATATAGTGCTGTCAAATTTGAGACATTTATAATGGGGCTCAATTGCAGCTCTATGGCACGTCAAAAAGTCACTTTCACCTAGAAACTCCATTCAAACTTTTTAAAATTCAGCTTACTGTGGTTTACATCAAAAGACGAAAATCACCCCGTGACCATGGAATATAGTCCATGGTCAAAAACGTCACGATTTTTCATCACGCTTTTACGTTACGCTTTTTGATGAAAAACGGCATGCTATAGTATGCCGTCCGAGACCATGGTCAAAAAGGATGAAAAACGAGGATTTGAAAAAATGATGAAAATCACTCCGAGACCATGGGGTATCCATGGTCACGGGGTGATTTTTGTCTTTTTTTCAAATCCTCAAAAATGAAAAACGGCATGCTATAGTATGCCATCCGAGACAATGGACTATGGTCCATGGTCTCGGGGTGATTTTCGTCTATTTTTGAAATGCTTAAAAATATTCCGTCACGCTTTTACGTTACGCTTTTTCATGAAAAACGGCATGCTATAGTATTGAAAAAAGATGAAGATTTTCATCTTTTTTTCAAATCCTCGTTTTTCATCCTTTTTGACCATGTGTCGGACGGCATACTATAGCATGCCGTTTCCGTTTTTCACAATTTTTGAGGATTTGAAAAAAAGACGAAAATCACCCCGAGACCATGGACTATAGCCCATGGTCTCGGAGTGATTTTCATCTTTTTTTCGAATCGTCGTTTATCATCCTTTTTGACCATGGTCTCGGACGGCATGCTATAGCATGCCGTTTTTCATCATTTTTGAGGATTTGATAAAAAGACGAAAATCACCCGGAGACCATGGACTATATACTAACTATAGCATGCCGTTTTTCATCAAAAAGCGTGACGTAAAAGCGTGACAAAATATTTTTTGAGGATTTGGAAAAAAATACGAAAATCACCACGAGACCATGGACTATAGCCCATGGTCTCGGAGTGATTTTCATCTTTTTTTTAAATCCTCGTTTTTCATGTTTTTTGACCATGGTCTCGGACGGCATACTCTAGCATGCCGTTTTTCATCATTCTTGAGGATTTGAAAAAAAGACGAAAATCACCCTGTGATCATGGACTATAGTCCATGGTCAAAAATGTCACGATTTTTCGTCACGCTTTTTGATGAAAAACGGCATGCTATAGCATGCCGTCCGAGACCATGGTCAAAAAGGATGAAAAACGAGGATTTGAAAAAAAGATGAAAATCACTCCGAGACCATGGGGTATAGTCCATGGTCACGGGGTGATTTTCGTCTTTTTTTCAAATCCTCAAAAATGATGAAAAACGGCATGAGTATGCCGTCATGGTCAAAAAGGATGAAAAACTAGGCTTTGAAAAAAAGATGAAAATCACTCCGAGACGTTAACGAAGTCCACACCCACAACACCAGAGGGAGTGCAACGAACCATGTACAACCCAGATTCGGCACAAACAAGGGACTAAATTCTTTTCGCTCCTATGCCACCAAAATGTGGAACGCCCTACCAACTGTCATTAAGACATGCGAATCCCTTGACTCCTTCAAAACCGCTCTCAAAGGGCACCTACGGATGGCTGCAATTCGAAACTGGCCCCCGTAAAATCTGAATCCCCCCCCCCGCCCCCCCCCTTTTTTCCCCTCACTGTATATATTTCTTTTCCCTTTTTACCTCCTTTTTGATGAATTCCTGTTCTGTCTATAGAAGTGTCTATTTGTACGTCTCTAAATGTTTTGATGATTTGAACATGGTGGACCCTGTTGGAAACAAGTGTAATGCTTAATTGGGTCGTCCACTCACAGTTAACAGCCTTTGTATTGAGTTTGTGCTTGAAATGTACTGTAATTCTGCAAACTGTTAATAAATTCTTCAATCAATCAATCAAACCATGGGCTATAGTCCATGGTCTCGGGGTGATTTTCGTCTTTTTTTCAAATCCTCAAAAATGAAAAACGGAAACGGCATGCTATAGTATGCCGTCCGAGACCATGGGCTATAGCACATGTTCAAAAAGGATGAAAAACGAGGATTTGAAGAAAAAAAAGATGAAAATCACTCCGAGACCATGGGCTTATAGCCT
This sequence comes from Electrona antarctica, assembly GCF_951216825.1. Classification (NCBI taxonomy): domain Eukaryota; kingdom Metazoa; phylum Chordata; class Actinopteri; order Myctophiformes; family Myctophidae; genus Electrona; species Electrona antarctica. The sequence goes on along the minus strand of NC_136807.1, from coordinate 17,734,262 downwards.
ACTATATGCCGTCGAAAACCAGGAAAAACATAATATAGTATGTGGTTTTTCATTTTCTTTTATCATGAAGTCATGAAAAACGACATACTATAGTATGTTGTAGAAAACCCTGAAAAACGACATACTATAGTATGTTGTATGTTTTTCATGGTTTTCAACGATAAAACAAAATAATGAAAAATGACATACTATAGTATTTTATTTCATAAAAAACACAATTTTTCATATTTTATTTAATAAAAAAAGAAAATCATGATAAACAACAGACTGTATGTCATTTTTCATGGTTTTCGATAAAAGCAGAAATTATGAAAACCATGAAAATGGTTTGACGTTCATCATTTGATGATAAAAGAAAGAATCCCACCCATGTGAATTGAGGGGTACTCTTGTCATCATACAGCATCACATTCTGGCCAATAACAATAGCGTCCTAACTTTTCTGTCCTCACCTTTTATCCTCAATACGTAGATTGCTCAGCCAATCAAATCATCGATATGGGGTGATCTGCCAATCAAATCATCGCTATGGGGTACACACAAACACACAAAGCTGGGCATAGGAGAGGCTAGCGCCCCTCAAAAATGATGCAAAATATGAAAAACGACGTAGTCGGAAACCATGAAAAAAGACAAATTATAGTAGGCCTATGTCGTTTTTCATGATTCTTTTTTTATCATCATCTATTCTGTATTTTCCTTTTAATACTCCTACTGACAATGACAACAACAAATATGCCTGAGAGCAATACTATATCACTGTAAACAACATCAAGGATAGGATAAAAAGGGAAGAAAAATAATAAATAAATAGCGCATGACTGTGCGCTTCTGTAGAAACCTATATGGAGAACCTAACTTATTTTAACCTTTTTTTTTTTTTTTTTTTTTAATGGGTACGGTCCAGTACTCAAGCATGTTCGGTTCGATATCCGGTACCCAAGCATGTTCGGTTCGGTACCTGCTTGGTCTCAAGGTTGGGGACCCACCCCTACTCGCACTGTACCACACTGTACTGTATTCGTACTTTGCACTGTACTGTTTACATGGCCACGCCGCCCAACAGTGCCACCCCAGGGCACATAACGCTACTGCAGCTGTCCGTAATGAAATGGACACATATGGCGGACATACACAGGGACACATAGCAGGTAGTTGGAGCGGCTAGGCACCGCTCAAAATACACTTTTATGTAGTTTTTCATGGTTTTCATAATTACTCGTGGAAAACCATGAAAAATGACATACAGTTGTGATCAAAAGTTTACATACATTTGTAAAGGACATACTGTCATGATAGTCCTGACTTTACAATAATTTGTTCAACTCTTATTTTTCTGTGATAGGTTGATTGGAGCAAATACTTCTTTGTCATACAAAACAATCTTGAATTTATTTGTATTTTTATGAATGTTTAAGGGTTTTTTGAAAATGTGACCAAATCTGCTGGTTCAAAAGAATACATACAGCAATGCTAATATGTGGTTGCATGTCCCTTGGCCATTTTCACCCCAATTTGACGCTTTTGGTAGCCATCCACAAGCTTCTGGCAAGCTTCTGGCTGAATCTTTGACCACTCCTCTTGACAGAATTGGTGCAGTTCATCTAAATGTGTTGGCTTTCTGGCATGGACTTGTTTTTTCAGCACTGTCCACAACTCCACATGTTCTCGATGGGGTTTAGGTCAGGACTTTGGGCAGGCCATTCTAAAACCTTAATTCGAGCCCGATTTAGCCATTCCTTTACCACTTTTGATGTGTGTTTGGGGTCATTGTCTTGTTGGAACACCCATCTGCGCCCAAGACCCAAACCTTTGGCTGATGATTTGAGGTTGTCCTGAAGAATTTTGAGGTAATCCTCCTTCTTCATTATTCCATTTACTCTTTGTAAAGCACCAGTTCCATTGGCAGCGAAACAGGCCCAGAGCATAATACTACCAGCACCATGCTTGACAGTAGGTGTGGTGTTCTTGGGGTGAAAGGCCTCACCCTCTCGCCTACAAACATATTGCTGGTCATTGTGGCCAAACAGCTCAATTTTTGTTTCATCTGACCACAGAACTTTCCTTCAGAAGGCCTTGTCTTTGTCCATGTGATCAGCAGAAAACTTAAGTTGAGCCTTAAGGTGTCGCTTCTGGAGCAAGGGCTTCCTTCTTGCACGGCAGCCTCTCAGCCCATGACGATGTAAAACATGCTTGACTGTGAACACTGACACCTGTGTTCCAGCAGCTTCTAACTCATTGCAGACTTTCTTTTTGGTGGTTCTCGGTTGACTCTTGACCATCCTGACCAATCTTCTCTCAGCAGCAGGTGATAGCTTGTGCTTTCTTCCTGATCGTGGCAGTGACACAACTGTGCCATGCAGTTTATACTTAAAAAATTGTTTGCACAGTTGATCTTGGGACCTGTAGCTGACTTGAAATGGCTCCAAGTGACTTTCCTGACTGGTTTAAGTCTATTATTCGCTTTTTCAGATCCATGCTGAGCTCCTTTGACTTTCCCATTTTATTGTTTGTGGGTTGTGGCCAAATGAGCCCTAAATAAGGCTCCGAGAAGTAAACGCACCAGATGTAGTCAATCATAATCACTCAGTTCAAGTTAAGAGGCCATGCCACAAAGCTAATTTGATTGACACAACTTTCTACATGAGCATGGGACATAATATAATTGCTGTATGTATATTTATGAACCAGCTGATTTGGTCACATTTTCAGAAAACCCTTAAACATTCATAAAAATACAAATAAATTCAAGATCTTTTTGTATGACAAAGTAGTATTTGCTCCAATCAACCTATCACAGAAAAATAAGAGTTGAACAAATGATTGGAAAGTCAGGACTATCATGACAGTATGTCCTTTACAAACGTATGTAAACTTTTGATCACAACTGTAATATAGTATGTCGATTTTCATGGTTTTCGTCAACATACTATGTACTATGTGTCGTTTTTCATTGTTTGACGATAAAAAAATATGAAAATCAGGAAAAAGACTATAGTATGTATGTCGTCGAAAACCATGAAAACAAAAAGTATACAAACAACAGTATAGTTATACAATTCCTACATTGTTTGAATCATAACTCTAGATTTTACTGGGTAGGTCACGTATTTTAGAATCCAGAATCAATGGCCAAACTACAGATGTAGGGGTGCACAGATATATCGGTATTGGTATAAATTGACATTCACCGATGGCAGTAGCCGATACTTATCGGGTTGTTGGGAAGCATACATTGTGTGCTGCCTATGTTGGTGTTGTTTATCTGCAATCTACCAAACTGCAGATTATGAAAAGTCCTTTTTTTAATAATAAAGATGAATTTGTTTCCCTATTGCTACTTCCCTAGTTTATTACTGTCTGTACAGTACTGACAATTTGTCAGTGTGTCTGTCATACAGAGGCAAAGAACCTCAACTGTCTGAGTAACTGGATAAACTTCAAAGTTTATCCAGTTGTTGGTACAGAAATGGATTGATTACAGTTCATATAAATGTTTTAGAGTTTATTTAACTCTATCTTTCACCGCGGCACAAAGGAGCACTCGGCGCAGTGCAACTGTCATTGCCATTTTCCAACCGAGTCGTAACTTTCACGCCTTACTGTTAAAAAGCAGATTGCCAACTGGCGGGAGCTCATCGTATTTGTCTTTCTCAGTGTCCATTCTCCTCTTTTAATTCATCCCTCTCTCGTGTTCCATTAATGTCCTTCTCTTCCTCATTTCTTCTTCCTCGCCACCGTCGTCCATCCATCATCTTCCTCCTGCGTTGGGGGTGGAGCTGGACATGAGCTGGAGGCGGCGCCGGAGCTAACGGAGGACGTGGGCGGGGCTTCACATTCCATCAGCTGGAAGAGAAGAGGATGTGGAGGTCAATTATAGTACAATGTCATTTATTAACCCATTAAGACCTGAGGCCCATTCTACAAACGCCTTCTAAACCAGTAGTTCTCACACTTTCAAGATGTTTAAAAAATGTTCAAAAATAGCAGATGTGCAACCTCGCTGCGAGGCACAAAGTGACGTGTAGGGAGCTTGTACATCCTCTATTTTTGAATAGTCAACGCTAAAATAAAAAATTACGTAAAATGATCTGACAAATCTATCTGACAGATACATACATCTTGATCACACTCAGTTTGCTGCATCATTTCATGAGGCAGGCTGTACAGGATTAATACTGAAAGGTTGTCCACTCTGTAACTGTTGACCGACTGACCTCTGGCTCTTCATCACTACTCTCCTCTTTCTCTGCCGTGACCTTTGCCCTCCCACAGATGTTCTTTTTGGCTGTCAGTTTGTCCAGTGTCTGTCTCACAACGTCCAAGGCCCCCCGTTTGTAGTCCGCAAACAACTGACACAGAGAGACAGCCACCTACCGAGAGACAGGTTACCATAACTGTATCTATAAACTTCCATAATTGAATTTTAAAACAATGATATACAAACTAATTTGACAGATACACGCATTGCAAAGAATAAACACACATTGCATTGCATAGTATCTATAAACATACATACTTTAAAAACAATGATATACAAACAAATTCGTCAGATACACACATTTCATAGAATAAAACAATGACTTAAAAACATCGCTTTCCAGTTGGAAATCTCGGAAATCACAAAGCTACAAGACACTTCATTATACTACTCAGACAGCTAAAAAGTGAAGCAGACAAAAACTACAATACCACATCCACAAACAGTCATTGGTACTGACTTTAACAATATGAATGTGACTAGACAGTATGAGAGTATGAGTGCATCTACAGACTGTATTTTTAATCTATGTACTTCTGTGCAAAATGTGCATGTGTGTGTTGATTGTTTTTTATGCGAGTGGGAGGGTGTTGTGTGTACTGTACTATGATGCGTGTGTGTGCAGCGGTGTGTACCTGAGGCAAACTTGCATCATCCACAACAGTATCAAACTCCTGGTCCATCATAGTAGCCAGGAAGTCCTCTATCTCCCCCTGCTGGAGGTCAGCTGGGATTACCACACATGCACAAGGTACAAAAACAGATTAATTTGGCTGGCTACCATACCATGACAACACTGTAATCTGTGTTCTATGTTCAGAGAAGTTCAGCATGTTTTCTTAACAAAGACAATCTGTAATCTGCAAATATGTAATTTGTACACTCTCAGATAACAGATCCACCAAAGGTCCATTTGGGCCCCTGGTGGGCCCCGGACCAGATGCTCAGAAACAGCACAGTAGGTCAGAGGTTCTCGACCTGTGGGTCGGGACCCCCAGGGAGATTCCCACTAGCCATTTTCTGTTTTTATGATCCGGTCAGGAGCAGATGATAATTTACGTCATGTTTTAGTCTGGTTTGTAGTTAACAGGGCAGAAACCCCAAACCGAAATCAGAATTACCCCAAATAATTCCCAGCGATCAAGGGCATTGTAATTTTAGGGCCTACACCCAATAAAAGCCTTGGCGAGACTAAAAACAAACAGGGGGGACTAAAACGGGACGCTAAAAGATTTTTTTTTAAAGCAGCAACCGGAAAATGACAGTAAAGTGACAATCTAATGCCCTTGTAATACCTCGAAAAGGAAAAGAAAAATTACTTCATCAAAAATAATCAACACAAACCATACCTTAAAAACATTGGCCAAATTGTCAAATAATAAGAAAGAGGCTACATTTGTAAAAAGAAAAAAGAAAAAAAAAGAAATAGACAATCTATCCCAGAACACTGGCAGGGTGGTCTGGGCACCCTGGGCTGCAATGCCAGCCTGACATGGGTACAAATTCCGATTCCGACGACCTTTGATGCATGTCTAACTGTCACACCCCATCTCTCTCCCCAATTCCTACTGTCCTATCAATAAAGACATAAAATAAATGTAAAATATAATAGCAGATCAGCTCACAATGATCAGCTATTTTCACAATATTTATCTGTGGAAGCGAGTCAAATAATATGGAATGCCCCAACTCCTACAATTTTAAGTGCTTGTCAGGGTGGGCGGGTCCCCGGTTCAAATAAAGGATAGATACTGGGGGTCAAAGCATAGGGTTAAAGGGTTACCTACCGTTGTCATGGAAATACTGCTGGATGACATCCACCAACCAATCAGCCTTCTGCTGACCGTACACTCCGCCAAACCCATTATCAACAGCAATCTGAAACATGACCAATAAAACACTGGAAGTTTTGTTTTGTTTGTTTTGTTAATTTACATTTGTAGGTTATAATGGAAATGGTGATGACATCACATGGGTAGGTCTTTTCATTTTGGTAACATGATATATCCAAACTAGGGGCTAGTGGGCAGTGGCACCAAGGAAGAGTGGGCACCGATCGGTGTAATTGGCTAATGTTTTTCCAAAATGTAAAAAAAAAAATATATATCCAGTCATTTTGGAGCATAAACAAAAAGTTATAGGATAAAAGTCTGATAATGATGTAAAATTGAAATGCATGTGCCTTCATTTCAGTCAACTCCCTCCCTCCCCACCAGTGGGACTACAACGTAATTCACTGGAACGGTTCCTTGTTGACAGTAATGTTAATACAATTTTTTGTCTTGTCTTGTCTTGTTTTATGCTATTTTATCATTGGCATTGAGTAATATAAATCTTTGGATAATGTGATAATGATATAAATGTGACTCTGGAACAGCCTCCCATTGGACCTTAGGCTTTATAGCTCCATAACTATTTTTAAATCTAAATTAAAGACCCATCAGTATAGGAAAGCCTTTTTAACCCCCTAACAATGTATTCATTTTATTTTTCACTGACACTGTAATTGTATGCTGCCTTTGTTGTAATTGTTACGTATTAATATCCTGTAAATGAATATGAGAGAGAGAGAGAGAGAGAGATGTTCATTGTAGAGTGAAGTCAGTAGCAACTAGCAAGACAGCAGACAGGTTGTTTGCATTGTTGCCAAGTAGTGAAACACACGCAACGTAAAGCAAACAGCGGCACAGCGGCACTTCAATTACAAACAGGCTAACCAAATAAGCGGATAAAACGGTGTGTGTAATTAACTACCTGTAAAACGGGCCAGTTTTCTACAACAGCTCGAACAGCCTCTATAAACAGTTCACGTGCGTTACTGGGAGCCGCCATGTTGGATCCAGTCATCACCAATAGAAGCAGGATCACTGAGATCCAGACGCAGCCCTGAGCAATCCAATGAAGAGCAGAGCCTGCTCGAACTCGAAGATTAAATAATTTCATACAAATTACCGTATATTTTCTATCATTACTACGGATAAGAAATCGTGTGCATTTTAAATCATAGGAACATCGTAAAGAAAGAAAAATAGAACAGAAAAGCGGTTAGACTCCAGTGTTTACGTTCTACCCCTAGATGTCGCTATAATCCTGCTGTTTTATAGTTAGTAGTAGTAGTAGTAGTGTAGTAGTAGTAGTAGAACAGTCTAAATCGAAAAAGGTTTACATTCAATATGTAATGTTATCAATAGCCTATAAATATCCCATAGCTATAACATCAGGGATCTCCATTTCATTTTTATAGCGCTTTTCCAAGTGCTCAATGCACGAACGCATGAACTAATGGTTCATTCATTCATACAGAGTAAAAGGGACTGCAAAACAGAATCAATACTGATCTGACTGACATCCTACAGGTAGGAATTACTGCACGCACACGCACACACACACACACACACACACACACACACACACACACACACACACACACACACACAGATTCAAGATTGTGGTTGTTTTGCCTTCAGAACACAAAAGTATTTAATTTACTAATCTGCCTCTAATTGCAATTTACTGAGAGCCAGGTTGTAAAAGTGGATATTTTCATTTTCCATGAGACAGCAGGAGGCAAGAAAACAGATGGAACAGCCCAGAGAGACAAACAGGCAAACAGCAGGACATAACAGGACAGATGGAACAGCTCATAAACATTCAAACTATTCAATCACCCAAATGTTTTATAAACTCTTAGACCGCAGAGAAACCAGCATATATGATAATCGTATAATAATCCAAATAGTTACTACAAAAGTCACTAGATGTGTTGTAATGTTGTAGCAGTTAACCTGTCTTCCAGATCCCATGCATTGCAGGCAGAAACTTTGGAGAATTATGTTCAGCGATTCATAGCCTCGGAGGCCGCAGGAGTTTTTTCATGGCTCATCATCCCCTCAGATGTTGCTACTAATGTCAAACTGTTCAGTGTAGTTTAACTGAACAGTTTAACTACTGATGATGATGATGGATGATCATTTGAATAAGTGGGCTTGGTTCCAATTCATGGGGACTGGATCCAGGCTATACAGTTACAATGTAACAGATATGATGTTGTAATGTAACAGTGGTAATGTTTTAATGCAACAACTAAATTAAAACAGGTAAACACATTAACTCTCTATGGCTCAGTCAACAACACACACACACACACACACACACACACACACACACACACACACACACACACACACACACACACACACACAGTATTGTGCAGTTGAATGAAAATATTAGAGCTGTACAAATTCACACACAGATAGCATTGAGCAAGAGCATGCTCCGTTTCTGTTATGGCTCATTTTTCATGGGAATAAAATACATGCAGTTCTGATCACAAGTGTGTCTCTTTTAAACACAACCCTCAATATTTACAGTAACAATAATATACAAAGATTTCTTCTGGGCACGTGCAATGCAGGAACAATACAATAACATCACAATGACATCATTCTGACTAGTTTGGCCAGGTACAATTTCAGTACCATGTCAGTAGTAATTCAGTGCTATATCAATACTATACTGTATAAGCACTATATATCAGTACAATATCAGTGCGCACGCACACACGTGTAACGCCCGGGATTAAAACTCGGGGTCTCCCGCGTGAAAGTCCAATATCTTAACCACTAGACCAAAGGGATATCCCAATGGACCTGGGGAGATATTAGACTCTTGAGGCCATCAGGCTGAGGCTCTGAGCCACTCTGCTACACACGCACGCACGGTGCACTGTAAACACTTCCACCACAAGAGGTGTTGCTGATCATGTGTGTGTGTGTGTGTGTGTGTGTGTGTGTGTGTGTGTGTGTGTGTGTGTGTGTGTGTGTGTGTGTGTGTGTGTGTGTGTGATAGCCTGATCCATAAACAGATTTTGACAGGTGTAAAAAGGATCAGACAGGAGAAAGAATCAATTACAGGCAAGGTGTTTGAGGAGAAGGGACCAGAGAGGATTAACCGTCATTCACAACATGGAGAATGAACAGGAAGCAACTGCAACAACATACTGTATCATGTAAACAAATGACACTATGGCTATGATCAGACCGGCAGCCCCACATCAGATTTGTGGTCTATCAAGATTGGAATCAGATCAGTTTTGGAACACATGGAAACTCTTTTTTTTGCTATCAGGTTTGAACCACATTCCCATGTGGTTTGAAATCTGATTCAAATCTAATTTATAAAGATGCATCTCAGGACACTGAAGCCTGATTTATACTTCATGTAATGGTGTCGCTCACTGGAAATGTATGAAATGACAGAAATACTCACACACCTACAGTATGATGTTACATTGTTATAACCACAGCAACCAGTGTTGTCCCTATCTGCCCCTGTCTGAATATACAAATCTGTCAGATTGGAGGAAAATAACTCTTATTTGCCTGAATGCAATCTCAACAAAGCCCATACACTCTATAGGCCAATATAGCAATCTCTCTGATGTTGACACTGATCGAAGACCTACTGGCACATTATGTACAATTTGTGCATCGTGCAACTCACACGATACATAGATACAAGATATGTACATATCGGCCTGTAAAATAAAGGCATTTCAATTTTGCACAAACCCTACAGCTTCCAGTACCTCACATTAGTGGTTCCCAACCTTTTCTGGATCAGGGCCCACTTGAAAATCTTGAAAGCGTTCGTGGTCCACCCATCTGACCACTTAACACGGCAGCCGGGAGCTGTGTTTTATGTGGTCAGATGGGCGATCTGATTGTTCTAATCAAGATCATATTCCATGCAATGAGCCATTCACAAGATGGAATGGAGACGAGTAATCAGTTATTCCAAAATGGTATCTGTCAATATAAATATGACGACGTGCCAGGCTTTGACTATGTTTCCGTAGTGATCACAGATCATATTGCAGTAATCGCACCGTTTGAAAAGCTCCCTCCACAACACTTCAATATATCCTGGTCCCTACTTGTATCATTAGATAGTCAGACAGTCAGCAGAACACTTTAGTGTTTGTCAGATGGCCTACTTTTGAGCTGAGCAGGATATGATGGTTCTGGAAATTCTATAACCATTCCATGAAGAAATACTACATCAAAATGAGCATTTACTTACGTATCATCTATGCTGGAGTATATTGCAAAGGGAAATTGAGGACTAAACCAAACGTTACTTTTAGCAACTGCAGAAGTCAGTAATAAACAACATTTGTAAAATGCTTTTTGAGCAGGTGCATCGGAGAGAAACTGTAAGAGAAGTTTGTACTGTAATGTACTGTAATTTATAATTGTACTTAATGCAAGGAGTAGGCAACATTAAGATGTATATATAATTGTACTTAATGATGATGTCATATGTTCATGTGTGGTCCAGCTCTATGGAATTATGGAATGCACATGCTAATAAAAAATATTTTAAATATTGCTTTGATGCTCATATTAACTTTAGGAAGTATTAAGTTGTTTTTTATTAGCATATGCATTCCATAATTCCATAGGGCTAGACCACACATGGACATATGACATCATCAACTTGCGACGGGAGCAGTCCCTATTGAGTGAAAGATTCTCTATTTCTGAAAGAAATAAAATATTTATGGTGTTATTATTTTGTAATTTTAGTTATAGAGGGCAAGTATAATGTTTTAAGACATATTTGTCTTATTAGCCAGGGATCCTTTTAAGAATTGATAGAAAGTGTAGTCAAAATAGGAGGACAAACTCTTCACATGAGGGGCATGGGACCAGTCAGTGTTAAAGATGGTGGTTATCATAGTAGCTGTGCTTCTCAATAAAAACCAAAAAATATTTCGTCACTCAATAACATAATTTACTGTCTGGTTTGATTGGTTTTGTTGTTGAGAACTTGAGATCTACTATGCTATATTGTCAGAACTCAACTCTCAGTTGACACGATTTTTGCCTTGCAATACTCACATTCTTCTCCATTACAAAAATTGCAGGTTTTAGTCCAGATCACATTATGGTATGTAAATAAGCTCCAAAAATCCAGTCCTCAATCATCCATGTCTCCATCGGTCTCTCCTGACAGGGTGACACATCAACAGTCAAACTCATCGGGACATCACTGTCTCGTATCTGACTGAACAAAGAGTTTTGTTTCCTGATGTGTCATCATCATGTGTATATCTTTTTGCTGATGTGCTCTTGATGCTTGATGTGCTCCCTGATATGTTCTGGTTTAGATTGTGCTATACTGTAGGTATAATGTAGGTGTAGGACAATGTAGATAATCAATGCGTGTAGTGTTTCAAATGAACAGTCTTTGTGCTTAGGTGGATCCAGTTGATGCTGATACCAGGGTTATGGTTACCGGTAATTGTCTAAATGGACATTTTGTGGTGGTCTGGACAATTTCATTCTCCTTGTATCCTTTTCAGTATCGGTGCACTTTGAAGCGGGCCTCAGATCCATGTCCTGTTCAGGGACCAATGAGGACGGTGTACTGTAGATCCTGACGTAACCAATCAGGTGGAAGCTCCCAGTGGAGGTGTGTGTGTGTGTGTGTGCGCGTGTGTGTGTGTGTGTGTGTGTGTGTGTGTGTGTGTGTGTGTGTGTGTGTGTGTGTGTGTGTGTGTGTGTGTGTGTGTGTGTGTGTGTGTGTGTGTGTGTGCGCGCGCACGTGTGTGTGAAGTATGAACAATATAATCTCCATGATGATGCCTTCAGGTTCCAGTCATTTGATTGGTGGAGGTTTAGTGACCTGCAGAGATAAGAAAATCCATTGGCTAGATGTTAGGGGTCATGAACAGGGGTTAAATTGGAATTTGTAAGGAGGGGGAACACTAAATCCAAAGAGCTTGGAGGGTAGGCCTATAAACAGCCAATAATTGACTACTTATGTAAAGCATAAATTGAGGTCAAAGTTATTTACAACCCCTTTATTCATTTATTCAACACCGTTCTTCTGCATTACATCAGCAACCTTTTCAACTTTAAGTACCGGTAGTAAATGGAAAATGGTGCATTTATATAGTGCTTTTACCCAAGGCGCTTTACATAGAAATGTGTGCATTAGGCTACATTCACCCATTCACACACACATTCATACACAAATAGGAAACCATGCAAGGCACCTGCACATCGGGAGCAATTAGGGGTTCAGCGTCTTGCTCGAGGACGCTTTGACTCTAACTCTGGGGGAGCCCAGGATCAAACCTCACTGTTTTCCCATTCGGCTGTTCTACCGGCTACTCTACCCCCGAGCCACTGCTGCCATCATAGTCCCCAAGTAGTGGAGAGGTATCAAGAGTAAAGTTGGGAGAACCATGGTAGCTTCTCCTCTTTTTGAATACACTCCGGGCAAGGGGGTCCTTGCTAATTGTAGAACCACTAGCCTAGTTGGACTCCTAATAAGCCATATTGTCGTAGTAAATCAGTGTCATACATATTCTGAAAAAATAAAACCTGGAGACTTGACATTCAGTCATTTTTTGGGTCTTATGATCAAAATAAGTAAATTATGGTGTAATCTAAAATGTTCCACGGACACATTTGTCCGTGTACGGACATATTGATGACCCCTGATGGGTCGTATTATGATACAGTATGCATCCTCCATTCATTGTTAACAATAGATGACAGCGTTTCATGTACCCTACACATATATGGTGCTCTTATATTTTGCTTTGTTTTTTCGTTTGTTTTGTTAAAGCTAGTTTGATTCACTTAAGCCCGATTTCCACTACAATGGCCGCACACCACTCCACCCCACACCGCCCACTTAATTGTACCACCGTTTCCACTGCAAGGAATGGGCTAAGTGGTGTCAAAGTGGTACTAAATGAGTGCCTAAAAAGTATAGGGTGGGTCTGAGCTAGGCTAAGACTAACACTTCATAATGCCTGATCACTCACTGACATTTTATTTAGACCAGGATCATCGTTACTGTAATGCATTACAATAGATTATATTTTACAATAGAATCTATTTTAGTGTATTATAATTATCATAGTTATAATCAGTTATAATCCATATAGTGTATTATCATATTGTACATAATACTTTATATTGAATTATAATTAGTTATCTGGGGTACTGCGACGGGGTACTTTATTTGAATGGAAACGGTAGATATTTTGATGTGGTGTGGGGTGGTGTGGTGTAGTGCCGTGATGTGTGGTGCTAATGCTGCAGTCGAAATCGGGCTTACTGAGGTGAAACAAACTAGCTTTTTAACTAGAATGCATGAAAAAAACAAGGAGAGCCCCTTTCTAGAGGGTCGTGGCTGTGATATTATTGATGTGTCGATGAACTGCACTGGAAGATTCATTAGAATGAAGGACACATTGATACATGAGAAGATAAGATAAGAGAAGGCAAGGCGAGTTATAGATATCCTGTTTTAGGAGACCAGATAAGATATCGATAGAAACCTCTAAGCCTAAGCGAGAATGGATCATCACCTACAGCCACAGGAAGTATCCATCCCATAATAAATGGTTTCTGTGCAACTCTGGCAGCTGAAGGTCAAAGGTCAAAATTCTACAATATCACAAATTAATAATTCATAGACACACATGTGCTGTGCTGTGTACTGAAATCAATCAAATGTTTACTGTCCGGACGAGGAGATTCTAACCATTTAAGATAATTTCCATCCATTCCAAATAATCTGATATTGGAGTTCAAATGTCACCATACAATGTTTTACAGAAAACAAGCACCAGCTGCCCATGATAAATCCTCTTTTGGATGAAAATCCCAGTATCCTACTGGGATATAAAATATATTCATATATAATCAACCTGTGCGCTTTAATCTTTGTATTGGATATTTCTGAAAACCTCACAGGAGAAGCTTCAGTAGGCCTACACTTGCTTTCCATCTTCACACACCCTGTCTACACTCACCACCCTAGGGCTTGTGTGCCTTGTCATTTTGCCTTGTGTTTTGCTATAGAGCTTAAAATGGACAAAGAAAAAACACTTAGAATTCAGCAGCAGCATAATAGATAAGATGACATACTCCAAACAGAGTTGGTGCCAGCTGAACCAAATTAATGAAGTCAATGAGTTACTTTACAGAGAGTGACAGTAATAGAGAACTGAAATGACCCCGAGGTGATCTAAAGGTTATATAAGCTAATGAATGAGCTTTTGAAACATGAATATACTGTAAAATGTTTAATTAAAAGGCAAAGAGAGGACAATAAGAGATACATTCTAAAGCAGAGGGCCTCAGAGCATAATCCAAGTGAGCCGCAGAGGTGCTGCCCAAATAGGTGAAACTTTTAATTAAAATACGTACATTTCTTCATTGAGACATTTCGTTTTACACATTTCAATTTTGCAGACAATTTACAGTCATAGCTTAATCAAAGGTTGCCTATCAGAAGCACACATACCGTGCCATTAAGTATTATTAACAAGCTTAAAACGATGATTTGCAGGCCTGTCATAGTGCTGGTCAGCAGCTAGACTGTGGGTACATTTCCAAATGCAATGGAAACACTCAGGAAACAGTCACTATTAAATCTGAATGTAGACAAACCTAATAAAAATATATAATTGAGAGCATATCCAGATTAAGGTCTTGTGACTTTCATGGTGGTGGAAATACTCATACATGCATTTATCACCTCAAGAATGGATTATTGCAATAGTATATCCTCCGTGGCATATTCATCAAGATCCTACATCAATTACAATACATCCAGAACTCTCTTTCTTTTCTTTTCAAAATCTTTTTATTTCCGTTTTAGCTTTTAGTATCAGTGACTGAGGTAAACAAACGTAGCCTACTGTATGAATCAGAGATCGTGGGCAGACATATTAAATGAAAAGACTGTTATTGTGCAAAACATGCCCCTTCAAGACAAAAGAAAAACATTTTCTCCCCAATTTAGTATAGCCAATTCCCAATTCCCCAGCCTCTCTACAAGTACTCCATCTCTGCTAACCCCCACAATCAGTCATTGGGAGGGTGAAGAAAGCCTCGGGTCTCCTCCGATACCCGGGCCATCAAGCCAATACATCCAGAACTCTATCGCCCAGTTGTTCACCCACTCCACCATAGACCATTTCAGTCACACCTCGCTGAAATAATAAATGTGCATACTTTATGAGTGCTCCAGCATTTGAAGTGCAGGTAAAAAGCTTTGCATATATAATGTTTCTGTCCTAGATGAAAGACTGGAATTTAAACTAACCACTGCGCGTCAACTGGACTTTACTTGCCTCCATCAGATCAGAGTTCTCCACCTACCAACATGTCTGGTGACTAAATTCAATGTATGGGCTATAAAATAAATCCTGATAGGATTGGCCTAAAGTTTAGTTTTTTTAATTGCCAAATCAGATCAGCTCATACATGTCTCCTGCCTGCCAGGATTTGATGCAACGTCCTATACATCCTATGCATACTACACAGAATAGAATAGGACAGATACCTCTAGTTTGGTGTTTCATTGCGATCGGTCTGGTTCAATCTTTGTCTCTCCATTCTGTTTGTCTATAGACTTGGTGGATATACTGGCGGCTGCCTGGACTACTCCCTGGAGAGAGATGAGGACAGGACAAGATGGAGAAGAAGAAGCAGAATCAGAGAGATGGAGAGAAGGTTAGATCGTAGTCTATTCTAATAGCAATGCAGTTACCCGTCTGATTAATATACATTCTAATAAAGAGTATTTTATGTCACTCGCCAGCACAGTTGTGAAGAAAAATCTGTATTTTTCTCGTTTTGTTTTTTGTGTCTTGTCGTTTTCCAGTATGTCTTGTTTAAATAATAATGATCATAATTATAATCATAATCACAATAATTATAATAATAATCATAATCATAATCATAATCATAATCATAATCATAATCATAATCACAATCGCAATCGCAATCATAATCACAATCATAATCATAAAAATAAGTGAGATTGTGATACTGATGTGATACTGATGTGATACTGATGTGATACTGTGATACTGATGTGATAATGTGTACAAATAAACATATCTTAAAAAACAAACAAAAAAATACCCAGCACCAGCCAGGGTAAGCGGTAAGCACAAGGGGGTTTCACCGCGTCTCAAGCCTATTTTAGGCTGGTCCGGTGCATCTCAGGAGCAGTACTGGAATATGAAGTAGAAGGAAGGCACTGGAGCAGACTGGAGCAGACTCGGACAGTTATAGCCTTTATTTAGCAGGGTGCACGTCCCGAGTCTGCCCCAGTGTCTTCCTTCTACCACCAGCCAGGGTGCCTGCACATTTTAATTTAACACCCGCTTCAAATGTTATCAGCCACAGCAGCTGTAATCTTTACTTCTTACGTTACATACTTACTTACTTAATCAGCATCATTGATAACACCCAAAGCGTTAAACTTGCATTTCCCCATTGCTGAGCCAGCATGGTTTGCTTGCAACGTTGTGTTTTTGAGTTTTTACGTCTCCGCATTGCAGCCCTAAAATCACAAATCAGCCCTTAAATCGGAACTACTTTTGAGTTAAAATGCAGATCACAGCCACATAAGACCTCTATCGCATTTGTTATATGGGATTCATTCATTCTGTACTAGCCTTGACTTCCTCGGGACCAGAGTGAACCCTAGAGCCTCCTCTCTGCCATTGATTGCAAGTCTCAGTGCATGATCCATCACTACAACGAACAGGAAGGGGGCAAGAGTGTCACCCTGTATAGGACGCCTGCTAGAATCTCAAATTCTTCGGTGTCACCGTCACAGGTTTGAACCTTGGCTTGAGTCTGGCTGTAGCTTGACTCTATCATCTGGACCAACTTTTCTGGAACTCTATAGGCACGTAGAATACTCGACCTCGACTATGTAGACGACATCGCCCTAATCTCGGATACAGTTGAGAAAGGAAGGGAGCTACTACTGGCAGTAGAAAAGGAGTGCAGGAAGATCGGCCTCAAGCTAAATTAAAAGATAACAAAGGTAATGACAGTCAACACCGAGGACAAAACCTTTGCCACTGCAGACGGGACGGTGCTCGAGCGAGTCAAGGACTTCAAGTACCTCGGGGCCTGGACTGCCTCAACTGAATAGGATCTGAAGGTTCAGAGAGCACTTGCCTGGAAAGCCTTGCACGGGATGAGGAGAGTGTGGAAATCATATATGGGAGAAGACCTTAAGAGTTCATAGCTACTGTGGAGTCAGTACTGCTGTATGGGGCCGAGACATGGACCCTTACAATACAACAGGAAAAAGCCCTGGATAGAGTCTACACAAGAATGCTACAAATGGCACTAGGTGTCACATGGACGGACCGCATCAGAAATGTGGACCTCTATGGGACCTACCACGGGTCATGGACAAAGTCAGAGAGAGAAGGCTGGCAGGGCACATGCATCAGGCACCCAGAACTTGAGGCAAGTAAATTGACCCTATGGGAGCCAACCCAGGGCAAAGCCAGGAGGGGAAAGAAGCGTACCACCTATGTAGAAGTGCTGCGGCGCGACAGCTTGGCTGACAACACTGAAGAGCTGAAGAACCTTATGTTGGATAGGAAATTGTGGAGGGCAGCTATCTAGGAATCCCAAGTTGGTATTGGCTAGACCTCACTCTCGCCGCAACTAACTAACATTCATTCTGCCCCAGATCAAATTTAATGTCCTATAACTTAACTAACATACATTTTAAGCCTTTAAGGCCTTGCATTTCACAAATGAAATTCAAGACTTTTTAAGGCAAAAGTTGTGGATATTTGCGACTGTTGGTCACAGATTACTATGAAAACCCTAACTGATCAGGCCCGAGGCCCGGCCTGGCCCGGCCCGGCCCGACAAATTAGCATAGATGTTAGGCCCGACCCGGCCCTAAAACGTCGGGTCAGGTCGTGTTTGGGCAGAATTTGAGAACTCTACACAGAGTAAAAGTGAAACGCCAGTCAGCAGTGGCACCATCTTCATAATAGATAAATACACAAACAGACAGAACAGAACTATTATTTGTATTATTATAAAAAAAAATGCAATGTATATATTTTCTTTTCATGGAGCCCGAGGCCCGGTCCGGCCCTACTGATTAGCATACAATTTAGGCCCGGCCCGAAAACGTCGGGTCGGGCCTGGGCGAGTTCGGGCAGAGTTTGAGAACTGTGAGTGGGGGTACATGCCATGGCTGTCGGTGATACCTTAAAGCTCCGCTTCCTTTTCTGAACATTCTGTTCGGGGAGAAACAGAATGACGTAAACCTTAGGCATATAGAGCATCCCCAACGACACGGACGCACTCAGAGACATGGACACAGTCAGAGTGGTCGTCTGGATAAACATCTGGAGAGAGACAGACAGACGGATAGAGAGACAGCCAGACATGTAGACAGAGACAGAGAGGTAGACAGACATAGACATTGTCAGTGTGTCTCTCCGAATCAACATCTATTGAGAAATGGACAGAATGGAGGTACAAAAAGAGCAGAGAAGAGATGAAAAGAAGAGAGATGAAAAGACAGGAGAAAAGAGGAGATGATATAAGCAGTGCACACGCACGCACGCACGCACGCACGCACACACGCACGCACGCACGCACGCACGCACGCACGCACGCACGCACACACCAACAACGTTCTCTAATTGTTATTTAAAAGTTGTAATAGGCATAATCGCTTTGGCAACGTTGTTCTAAACATTTATGCCATTAAAACTCCTGAATTGAAAACTGAATAGCGGAAAAGAAACGACAGGGCTGCAGTTTATCTGTCAGCCTGCAGGTTATTCTGTAACTCCAATACACAATAGACTAGTAATCAGTTACCATGGAGATGGTGGGGCGCTGAGAGGAGAATAGAACAGAGAAGAGGAGAGCATTGGTAAATCTATTTACAAACTAGAAAAAGTGCCCTTCTGGGCACAGGTCTCCACCAGGAGGATAGGAGACGTGTGTGTGATGTTTGGCAAAATGTTTAGGAGTAATATAAGTGTGTGTGTGTGTGTGTGTGTGTGTGTGTGTGTGTGTGTGTGTGTGTGTGCGTGCGTGCGTGCGTGCGTGCGTGCGTGCGTGCGTGCGTGCGTGCGTGCGTGCGTGCGTGCGTGCGTGCGTGCGTGCGTGCGTGCGTGTGTGTGTGTGTAATCCTCTCCTAATACTCACATTTCTGCCAACTCCCTCCTTGTCCGGGATGCTGTACTGTATGTCTCTTATGCTTATGAATTGAGCTGTTTAACATGCATTCATCCACACCGGTGGACAGTATGAATGTGTAAATAAAGGTATCTCGTCCAGACACGCTGAAGCGCATTCATGGAGTCATGTTACATTTTTTAGGATGTGAGCAGACCAAAGTTTTGTCTGTTCTCAAACATCCCTTTGAAGTCTGTGACACAGCACAGCTTTTAGACACCCCATCTCCCATACAACTTACTGTACATCCCATTGGAGACAGAGACAACAAAACAGAACATTTCCGGCGTGTGGATGAGAACAGGCTGTTTCACACTGCAAGCGCCTTAGGGAGCTTACTCTCTCTCCGATCTCGGCTTCTCCAAAAACAAATTACCATTTGGGATGTGAACGATTTCCGGGTCAAGCTGGAGGGCCGAGTGAGCGAGGGAAGATTAATTTGTCGCTGCACATACTCCTATGGGATGGGGTGGGGAGTGTTGGGCGGGAGGAGTGCGACGGAGGTCCTCCCGGTGAGCTCTCCTCACAAGCAGGTGAGCCAGTTTGGATACAACAGCAGTGAAAACACACAGAAATCATGTGTTTGTTGGAGGAATACATTGGCATAATGACTAAATTGGGGAGAAAGGGGGCTTAAAAAGAGAGATAGTTTAAGTTAGTTAGTGTTGGTTTCGGTTAAGCCCAAACCACACCAATGGGTCTCCAAACAGTTGCGAGTAGATGCATGTCATTGTCGACCCATTGGTGTGGTTTGGGCCATTGAATTGAACCAGTTGAATCACTTGGGTCGACTTGGGTCGACGTGCAACAGGGCATATCACACCGCTGGGACGAACGCTAAAAACCGTCTCGTCCCGTCTCGACCCTTTGGACTTTAGTTAGACAGTGACATTTGAATTTACATCAGAGAGTGTACAGTTAGTTTGGTTACTTTTGTACACTCTCAAAGTAAAATGATCCCTGATAATTTTACGGTGTAGTGTAGTGTTAGATTCCCACCTTACCTTCTCAGTAGACTGAGCAGTACCAAAGAAAATGGGTACGAAGGCCAACCAGATGATGCAGGTGGTGTACATAGTGAAGCCGATGGGTTTGGCTTCGTTAAATGTCTCCGGAACTCCTCGACTCTTCACCGCGTACACTGTGCACGTTACCTAGCAACAACAGCACACATTCCTCAAACACACATCCACACATCCATCAAATGATACTGAACCAATACCAATATCAATAGCTGGTGAAAAACTGTCATTTGTTGCACTACTGTATTAATATCATCATCTTAATGATATATTAATCTTACTATGACTACTATTACTGTAGTATTAACATAACAAATTATAATCTCTCCATTACAACTAGTCTGTAGTTGTTAGAACAAGTTATAATCTCATCGTATTAATTATTCTGTAGATTATATAACAAGTTATAATTTCTCTATCTGAACTATTCTGTGATCTGTTAGAATACAGATATTTCACCATCAGAACTAGTCTGTAGATTTGACCAAAAGTGATAATCTCACCATCAGAACTATGCTGTAGCTCAGACAGCAGATTAATGACAGGTCAGACATGTCACATTTCAACACTCCTCTGGCAAACTCTGGGTTAGGTGGTCGCTGCTCCTCATAGTCTACGGTGGCGTGGGGTGGAACTACAGCAAACCACACAAACACACCAAGAACCTAAAACACAGGACACAACCACACACATGCAAATGGAGGATCCATTAACAACAGAAATACAATTTTGCGTGAGTGCAGCCTACTGTATATTACAGTACGTGGTGTGTACTGTATAGTGTGTGAGTGTGTGAGTGCGTGCGTGCTAAGGATATCCCCGGACATTCGGGGGAACCTTCGCTCGTTAGGGTTGGCACTCGAATCTTAATTAATGGGCTTGAACCATTCGTTTTTTAAAATTATTTTAAAAATTATTTTTTCCCCCCTTTTTTAACTCGAAAATATTTCTCGGCGAGAATGCGTTCATGTTGTGTTTACATGTTACATGTTTAGATGTTATTAATAATCAGGGGGGCACACAACCGATGCGCCAGTGTGCAGTGTGCCGCCTGGAGTTACAAATTAGCACACTTTTTACGCCCTACCCAACCCGAAAATGTCAAAAAAAAGAAGAAGAAAAAAAGGTCCATATATGGGCATTCCCAGACCTGTTGTTTCAGCGCGACCTCGCCCTCAGGGCGTCTTACTGGTACAATATAACTTCAGGGTTTTTAACATTAACAATACTATAATAATAAATAGGAATGGAGAACATAACATTTTTAGGCTGGAAAAATGTAGTAGTCAGAGTTGGAGCTCGAAGGTTATTTTTCAAATTAATTAGAAACGAATGGTTCGAAGGTTCGCTCGAAAATTCCTGCCGAAGTTCGAGTCCTAAAAACAGGGTTAGGGTACAGCCTTAGTGCGTGCGTGCGTGCGTGCGTGCGTGCGTGCGTTTGTGTACGAATGACTGAAAAAGCAATATGGGGTATGGGGGGGGGGGGGGGGGGGGGGTGTTGCAATATACATGATAGTTAATAAATAATAAAATGTATTTTATTCATAATTTGATGTATTTTATTATATTAATAATGAAAAAGAACACTGTCTTCAAATGCAGTGAAAAAACTTTAATAGGGAAACAGCAACGTTTCGGCCTATGCAGCCTTCATCAGGCTTATAAAAAAAATATATATATAATAAATAATAATAATATGTATTTTATTATTAATAATAAAATACATGATAGTTAATAACATTATATGTCAGTCAGACAAACAGATGGTCACCTTATAGGCATAAATTAATGAGTTGATCATTAGTTAGGTAGTTATTTTAGTACAGTTTTACCTGTACTGATATTAGTATGAATGTGATGACGAGTTGAGAGGTCGGACTGATGAACTTTGGAGGAGTGACAGACTTCTTTCCCTGTTCAAAGATTCTGTAGATTCTGTTGGTTTTGGTCAACATGGCCGAGTACGTGATGGCCATGCCAAGACCCAACAGCAGCCGCCTGAATGCACAGACCACAGCACCAGGTTCAGCGATCATCAGGAACGTTATCAGGTAGATTAGAAAGATACCTGTGGGGGGAGGGAGAAAGAGAGAGAGAGAATGATTAAGTCTGATTTATACTTTGTCATAACACAATGCTCGCTCTGTCTGTCTGTCTGTCTGTCTGTCTGTCTGTCTGTCTGTCTGTCTGTCTGTCTAATGAAATTAATTTGGAGTAACACATTTTTTTGAGTTGAAGTCTATTTGTTTTTTCATCACCTTTAAAGTTTCAATGTGGGACTTATTTTAATGAAATAAAACGTTACTATAGCCAGTCGGTATGGTAGAGTATGTTAATTGTGACTATAGGTCGCAGGTTACTATGAAAAACTGCAAAATCTGTCAGTCAGTCCGTCCGTCACCCCTCGTGACACCCTCCATACAGTATATGGCCGTCTCCACGACACTGATGGAGCCGGCCAGCAACTCTACATCTGACCTCAAACCTCAAACCATTAGATCTCCATATATGGAGCTGACCTGTTCTGACATTCCATATGTTGATCCCTCCCTACCCGTCCGGCCCCAAAGTTATTAGCACAGCTGTGCCCGGCAGCTGGAGTTCTCAACAGGCCCGAAAATTAAGGCCCTACCTGGGCCCTAACTGGGCTGGCCCAAGGCCCCGCCTGGAGTTACAAATTAGCACACATTTACGCCCTACCCAACCCGAAAATGTCAAAAAAAGAAGAAGAAAAAAAGGTCCATATATGGGCATTCTCAGACCTGTTGTTTCAGCGCGACCTCGCCCTCAGGGCGTCTTACTGGTACAATATAACTTCAGGGTTTTTAACATTAACAATACTATAATAATAAATAGGAATGGAGAACATAACGTTTTTAGGCTGGATTTAAAGTAGTCAGAGTTGGAGCAAGTGTCAGATCTTCTGGAAGTTTGTTCCAACTATGCGAAACAGAATAGCTAAATGCTGTGTCGCCATCAACTCTGGGAACAGTTAGTAGACTGGTCCCAAGCGTCCTGAGATTTCTCAAGGGTTCATAATGTAAGTCAGTGATTTAAAGATGAGCAGCAATATTTTATTCACTAGAAGTGGAGCGTGCAGATATCTGAGAATTAAGTGTTATGCATTCAGCTTTCTTGTTAGAACTCTAGCTGCTGCATTCTGGATGACATTACTGTAGTCTGACTTACTAATTTAGTAAGTCAAGACAAAGGAAGGTTTTTATTTTCTTTAAATAATGGGGAAAAGAAAGAAAGAAAAGTTCATGCTATATCTGTCTAAAAATGAAACAATGTTTCCTTTCCCAGAAAAAGGGAAAGATAAATCTGGTTAAAATAGTTAGATGTGTGCCAGAGGTAGCATGATACATGGTCATGTACAGTATGTCCATACACCATTTTTTTTAAATAGTTTTAAAGCATGAAAGTGATGGGAAAACAACCCAGTTAAGGAAGTAACTCAAAATAACGCTTTTGGCCCCAGTCTTTACTTCACACTTACATCCCACTTACACAAGTTACACTTATATACATATTTGACCTTGTCCTTGTAGTTGGAGGAACACATACTGAATCATCTCCTATTGGGAATAATCACTGCAACAACATTTGTTCTCCTGTTGTACAGTAATGCTGAAATTAAGTAAAAATGTACCTGCAGTTGTCGGGGCGACAGTGCCATTTGTCAAATAGACTAGTAGGCTATTATTGTAGGCCTACCCTACTTATATACTTATATTTCTGGGAAGAACTCTACTATTATTAAATCACTTTTTTAAGCTTTTTTTTTTTTTTTTATCCAAACATATGCCGCAAATTTGGTGACGTGAACTTCCGGCGTTACGTGAAAATGGGTCGGTGGAACAACCTATGTACTTGCGCCTCCCATATCCCCTAGTAATAACAGTTCATAGTAGCAGTAGTATAGTACCTACCTGTTAATAGTACATAACTCAGTTCTCTCCCTGACGCTCGAACGATGGGCGTGTCGTTGTACTTCATGAATGTGATGACCACACAGGATGTGGCGATGATTCCTAATATGGCCAAGAAGGCGGGGACTATGGCCCACGGGGAGTGCCATTCCAACTTGATGGTTGGTGTTGGTCGGCAAGAGGTCCGGTTGAGGGAGGGGCGCATATCAAACGGACAGCTCTCACATGTGAACTCATCTACCTGGTACTGGTAACCATCACATAACTGGGAGAGGGTCATAGAAGAGGGAAAACAGGGGAAACATATCGTTGCTATCGGGTAGAAACATTGAAATCTCTGTATTTCAAGGATTTCCACAGCGACAATATATTGTAGGTGTGACGTTTTATCTGTCTGCATGCAAATGGCTATAGTCTTCAAGAGACATAAAGGTGGCCGCACACAGTAGTAGCCCAAGTGAGATCTTGTATTATGGACGCAGAGAAATAGAAACCACGTTTCGGCAGACAACTGCCTTCTTCAGGGTATCCCTTCAGTTATCTGCCGAAATGTTGGTTTCTATTTCTTTGCGTCCATAATAAAAAGCAATATAAAGTAAAGTATTTTGCACACCTATACAAAGGCGACAGGTGCGTAGGACAATACCAGACGAGGGCCCCAACGTACCGAAATAAAAAACT
Organism: Electrona antarctica; assembly: GCF_951216825.1. Lineage (NCBI taxonomy): Eukaryota > Metazoa > Chordata > Actinopteri > Myctophiformes > Myctophidae > Electrona > Electrona antarctica. Next base: position 17,709,307 of record NC_136807.1, on the reverse strand, counting down.
TCATCAGGTTAAAATAACCTGATGATGGTCTAATAGATCGAAACCGAAATCCCATTTCCCACAATTTTCTTGCATTTGAAGAGTTTTTTCTTTCTCTCCATACATTTATTTATTCTGTCCATAATACAAGATCGGCACTTAGGCTAGTGTGTGCGGCCACCTTGAAGACTAGTCATTTGGATTCTTCTGCCATGGGCTGGTACCACTACAAGGACCTTGGTGTGCAAACTGTGCATAGCATTCCTGTGCATACTTATCCGAATGAACAAATATGCATTTGTGTGTGTGTGTGTGTGTGTGTGTGTGTGTGTGTGTGTGCGTGCGTGTGTGCGTGCGTGCGTGCGTGCGTGCGTGCGTGCGTGCCTGCGTGCCTGCGTGCGTGCGTGGCACTGTACGTACCTCACAGTGCCAACAGCAGGGAACTCCTTTCACCATTTTCTTACGTTCTCCAGGAGAACAGGGGAAGCTACACACAGAATCTGGAATCTCCTTTTCTCCACCAGACCACTGCATCTCCTCCACCTATATAAAGTACAACACAAGCAGAACCTATAGGGATACTTAATGACATGTCTCGATTTGAGCGGAGGCTAGGAACAACTCATGAATTCAAGTTTTCAACTCAGCGTGGACTTGTGGTACCGCATAGTAAATCTGTCTGGGTCCGGTAAATATTATTAGACGCTTTTTTCCCTCTTTCGACACTTGAGTCTTTCGCTCAATTTATTTGTCCTTTTCATCCACAATACGCCACTGACAATATTGTGAATCAAGCTCTCAAGACCTTTCTGCCTACTTCTCTTTAATATTTCAGAACTATTGTGACAGCAGTAATCAAGCGGGGTTGGAGTGTCTATTTCGAGGTCAGAAAAGTTTCTCATCTTGGATGTATCTCCACACACCTCCAGGGGGCAAGGTCCCTGAACTGAGAATATTTAAAGCTGTGATATTTAAATGAGGATTGTTTTCAGTCACCACATTCATCAGCGCCAGGGGTCAAGACTGATCACCAGGCCAGCTTGTGGTGGACATTTCTGTCTAAATTCAATTTAGACATACACAAAAAGCCAGCCCTGAATGACCAAGTCTGTAACTCTGAGAGTGTACAATGTGACGGGTTCGTTTGGTTGCAAGGACCCTCTTAATATTTGCAAGGGGGTCGTTGCAAATTAAACATTTGAGAACCACTAGTACTAGTTGGACTCCTAATGTGCCATAGTGTCATGGTAAATAAGTGTCCTGGAGACCTGACATTCAATAATGGGGTCTAGGTAAAGGTAAGGGTCTCTAGTAAAAGATAACATCTAAAATTTGCCACATTTGTCCGTGTACGGGACCCCTGATCAGCGGCCGATCATTCTTATAATTGGTCGTAAGATTTCTGCACTTGGATCTGTGTCGGTTTTCCTTAACTTACATTGAGTCTCAGATTGTTGGTCCACTGTCCAATGCCATGGTAGCCAGGATGACTGTGATTGGTCATCTGAAACTGAAAGATGTCATATCTACCAGGTGCATCTCCATTTTCATTGAACACGACACTTGTTCCTGCGCTGCCTATGCACGCACCCGCACGCACGCACGCACGCACGCACGCACGCACGCACACACACACACAATGGAGATAAGACAGGAGAAGAGTAGTTATTTTCAGGGAAATGTAGAGCGCCTCACTGTGCGTTTTCACACATTATTCTGCGACATAATGACAATTTCTGAATTTAGAATCTGTTATCACACTACATTAAGTTAATCTTTTGTTTCTGATCAATTTATTTGATAGTGATAGTGAGACAGGAATGGTGGGGAGGGGGGGGGGAGAGAGAGAGAGAGAGAGAGAGAGAGAGAGAGAAAGATAAAGAGGGAGGGGGGGCATGGAGTAAAGAGCATTGGGTTGGATTTGAAGCCAGACCATCTGTGGAGAGGACGAGAGAGAGAGAGAGAGAGAGAGAGAGAGAGAGAGAGGGGAGGGGGGGGACTTAATGAATCCCCAGGTGGGAAATTCTGGCAGCATGACATGACACACCCGTGTGAAGTGAGTGGTGTAACTCCGTGTGGGGGGGAGTTCCAGACCCACAGGAAAGCACCCAGGGTGCCGGCCCGATTCTGGCGAGCCGCCCCGCATCCGAAACGATTGAGAAATGACAGAGTTACCGTGTGGGGGTCCCTCTACTGTACTGTACTGTACTGTACTGTACTGTACTGTACTGTACTGTACTGTACTGTACTGTACTGTACTGTACTGTACTGTACTGGCACACCCGAAATCACCATATATACAGTGAATATGTGCATGTGTGTTTGTGTGTGTTAGGTTGCACACAGGTGGTGAAAAACAACCATGCTGTTTTTGTGCTCAAACGCACCCACCCACCCACACACATAGCTCCGTAAGGGAGTGGTTGCACCACTCAAAAACTAAGCAGGGGACAGTACAAACAACACTCTCCTTAGTGGTTGTGGATGTTATCAGACGATTTAATATCGACATCGACGGCTGACATCATCAGCCCTTATCAAGACCATGCAATGGAGCCAGTATGGACATTTCCTACATTACTGACGTTGTTGTCAGCCTAGTACTATCCTTCACAAAATTACGCTCGCTCACTCACTCGCTCACTCACTCACTCACTCAAGGCCAATTCATAGTCCAGTTTTCAGTGGTTAGTAAAAACAGAGAAATGTGTTGTGTGAGCGGAGACCACCGCGGCGTGACGTTATGTTGTAGTTTTCGGTGGTCACCTCTTCACCAAAAACTGGACTATGAATAGGCCTTCCCTCCCTCCCTCCCTCCCTCCCTCCCTCCCTCCCTCACTCACTCACTCACTCACTCACTCACTCACTCACTCACTCAAACAAACTATCACATCACTGCACACAAACTATATTAGCCACGCTCTTACCAAAGAAATATTTATTATGCATGTGCAATATCTATTAATTACAGGAATCTCTCTACAGTAGGCTATATATATATGTTCTTCACATTGAAATTGAAAGGATGAGCGGATGTCCACTCTGATCGGGCACGTGTTCCGAATTGTGGCAACCCCCCAAACGGACCATGCATAATGTCTCTTCAATGAGCTCTGTACGATGTCAATATCAGAATCTGTTTAGTCAGTTCGTTTCTATGGAATGTTTTGATGTAAAATCGAATATGAAAAAAAATATCAAATCAAATACAGATTACAATTTCAGGTATAGTCCATCTGGTTGCACATGTCAATACACAGAGGACATTTATTTCAGGTCCATGTCATGTCCAGGTCATAAATCCGATGCTGTGGATGGTTGTGTACTTTCCACATTCACGATGAAGAAACATTCCTCATTGACTCATTGGGGTTGAGGAACCGGGAGTTCAGTGAAAGGCTGTCATCTCAAGGTAGTGATGAAATGACACATTGTCACATGCAGTTACAAAAGTGGATATATTTGGCCTCACCCGTCCTCTGGAACAGGCCTTGAGTACAATATGAACCTTTCCAACTATATTGTATTCATAGCCTGAAGAAGACATACTTTGTCAAAATAATAATAAAAAAAAGTTATTGCATTGTGAGTACGAGCTGTGCGACCTCCTTTCTTTTGATACACCATGGTTGACAGCTGGGTCCTTATTTTTCAACATAATGGAAAAAATTAACCCCACCACTTTCACTTTCACTTAAAAAATGTTCAAGCTTGCAGATCTGCTATTTTCGCTAATTAAGACGAAGTAGGGCATTCGTTAAAAACATAAACACAAGGTTTCTGATACAAGGATACAAGGTTTCTGCCCGATAGCAATGGCACGAGACACCTAGGCCTGGTGTGGTTCTCCGTGATTCTGTACATACACATGAGGACTAGGACATGTGGTGTGGTGATGCATCAACAAGCTCCATTATTCTCTGAAAGAAAGGAAAAACAGTTATATTTCAGTATAAATTCTTTTTCGTCTATGAATAGCTGCATATGAAAAGATGACAATATCAAAAGCTTACCAGGACACCCTGCTGTCTCAGTTGGATCATGTCATGCTGACATGATACATTTGCTTCATCCTCACTCGATGCTTTTTAGGGAATCATTTGGTGGTTAAGCTCAAGGAGCTTCATGTTCTGTGTGTTCTGTCCATGACATTACTATTCTGTCCTGCATTACCTTGTCGGGTTTATTTTGTAATCATGTCTGGCTTGCTGTACATTATCCAGCTTACTACACAGCTACTACGTGAATTAAATCAATAATATAACGAATATAACAAAGTATTGATTTTACTATTAGCTTACAAGCTTCCGAAAGAAGATAACTGTTCATCATCATCAGCTTCTACGACTAGAACCGCATCAGTAGCAACATACAGAGACAGAGGCAGGACAGCTGTTATTCTGCAGAAGTCCTTAATTGACCAATCAGAATTAGTGATTTATTCAACAGACGTCATATATTCACACTACACCTCCCACACCCTTTATTGCTCCTCTCTCTCTCAGACAGCTTTACTCTTCATTCTCTCTAGTCTAATCTCTCCCTCACACACACACTCTTTACTCTCCTGTCCTCACTCCTCAACTCTCCTATTCTCGTCTCTCTCCTCACCCCTCTCCCTTTGTGGTTTTGCCAGATGTTTCACTTCAATTATTCAAACCCAGTGGATAACACACCCTTTGCAACGTCAGAACAAGCTCTGTGTGCTCTGTGTGTGTGTGTGTGTGTGTGTGTGTGTGTGTGTGTGTGTGTGTGTGTGTGTGTGTGTGTGTGTGTGTGTGTGTGTGTGTGACTGTCTGTCAAGAGAGATGGAGACAGGAGGAGTGACAGAGAAAGAAACAGAGATACAGAATGACAGAGACAGCTAGTCACTGATTGCTGTAGTCTTCAATGTTTTCTCCCCATTCCAGGCAACAGTCTTCATAAAAAATAGATCCCCTGTTCTAAACATAGAACATTCCAAACTACAGCTTCCTGCAAACAGGAGTAACGGGAACTACTGTCTCTGTGTTCTAATGGTCAGAGGTCATGATGGGTTTAGATTTATTGATTGATTGATTGAATACTATATAGAGCACCGAAGTCTGACGTCACTTTCAGTAGAGGGCACCAACACACAGGTTTATAGGTTTTTTATTTGTATTGAAATCTCCATAGGGCGATTTTATGTCGCTTCATATAAGAACTGTGTTTGAAAAATAAACCGACCACCCCGGCGTTTCTGTCAGGGGAGTGGCTGTGCGTCGTTAATGATGTCCATTCATATTTGATACAGCCAGTTTCTAGAGAAAATGGAATTAATGTGACCGCAAAAGACTTGAAACTACATATGAATGCAATGTCGCTGAGCATATACGTCACGCCCAGCTGTCAACATATTGCGTTCCTGAGATTCCTCGTTGACGTAAGCTCAGCTGGTGGTGACTCGACTCGTACTAACCACGATACATTATATATCAATAAAATAAAAATAAAAATAAAAATAAACGTAATTAACATTCAGTTTCTGTTGTGCGACGGGCTGCGGGCAGAAGCAGCCTACCCGGAAATGTAGTCTCTGGGTTGTTTGGCTCGTTTCTAACGCTTATTTTGTTACTCTTTGGGTATATTTGTACATTTCCACCTTCAGTCGATGCTTCATATCCATATGAGTGAAAAGGCCGGGGTGATCGGTTTATTTTTCAAACACAGTTCTTATATGAAGCGACATAAAATCGCCCTATGGAGATTTCAATACAAATAAAAAACCTATAAACCTGTGTGTTGGTGCCCTCTACTGAAAGTGACGTCAGGACTTCGGTGCTCTATTAGAGAGAAATGTAAGCAGGACGGTTATACATTTGGGCTATATAATGATAGCACGCTATCAACACTAATTCCAAAATCTACTTCTGTACAACATGAGATCAACTTTGAAAGTTTGAAGTAATTTATGTTTACCAAAGACTACTATATTTAGTATCTTATCATAAAGTGGATTATTTGACAATTAAAATTTGACCCGGAGGCCGGAGCTGATAACCAACCCCTACTAACTACTAGCCTGGTAAACCATCCCGGTCGCATTCATTCACATTAACATGGGTCTTCTGCAGACCAGTCTGGCCACAAGTGCTGGGTGGCCGTTTTGCAGCAACCAAAAAGTGGAAGAGCCAATCAGACAGTTAGGAGTTGAGTAGTCTCACCTACTCCACTATTCCACAATCTCCAAATGCTATATAGTCAGAGTCTGGAACTACACCTCCCGAAATCAGAAAATATATTTTAAAATATCTTTATTTTTTATTTCCATTTCTGCTAAGCAACGACTTATATATGCTTAGATGATTTTGATTTATAATAGGATAAATTTGTGCGACTGTAAAGACGAAACAGAATAGGGAGGAGGCTTCAAATCTGCTTTATATTTTAATCGTGATCAGAGCTTCCGTGCTCCAGACTGTATGACCAGAAGCATTTGAATATTGTGGGAAGCAACAGTCGGGCCTCGCGACACTAGGGGTTGAGTGTCTTGCTCAGGAACACCTTGACACATTGCCAGGACTGGAAATCTAGCCTGGGACCTTCTGCTTCCCAGACGGGCTCTCTACCCATTCAGCTATGGTCACACCTGTTTAAATGATCTATTAACGAAAGGCACAAACTGCGTCGGGTACCATCACCATTAAGAAGCAGCTGTGCCTTCATCATAGCGCAATGGTATTTAACTCATTCTTTTGAGATCGTTGAGATTGAAACCCCCACTGCCAAAGGTCTTTGGACGCCTGTAGTTTTTACGCTATACATGGCCTTTATTCGCTAACCTATGAGTCAGTTGACTCTCATTGAAACCAGGAACCAGGAAATTACGTGATCACAAAAAAAACAGCTGCCGTCCGCTCCCACGTGACACTTTTAGAAAAGCTTTTATCTCGGCTTCTGTGTCTCTGTCCGTGTCGGTCAGCATGCTATTTTCAATGGACCCTAACTACTGAGCGGATGGTCGGGTTGAAAACCTGTGTGTTTAACAACGATGGTGGGATCGATCGTACTGGAGATACTGGTTTGGTCACACAACCTCTCAAGACAAATCGAAGCTGGAAAGAGTAGTACGTCGCGCATCAAAAACCATTGGATGTAGCCTCCCTACACTTTCCTCACTCTATTCCACCAGAATAATTAGGAAGGCAAAAAAAATCATTGCAGACAACTCTCACCCTGCACATTACCTCTTCAATCTCCTCCCATCAGGCAGGAGATATAGAAGCATCAAGAGCTCAACATCTCGCTTCAGAGATAGCACTTACCTCGTAGCCATTAGACATCTGAACTAGATGTATGTATATGTAGCAATATGCATAGTGCACTTTAAAAACAATGTAATTCCCTATGCTGCTGGTTTTTGTATTGTATTGTCCTTTTTGTTTTTGTATCTATGGTTGTCTGTATATGTTGAGTATGAACCAAGACAAATTCCTATCAACTTGTTGACATGGCAAATAAATTCTTGAATCTTGAAAAAGTATTCTGTGACTACTGGTACGGTAAGGAAAAACACTGGCAAGGGGTTAATTATTGATTTATTTACTCCGGCAGCGAATTTGGAGGACGTCCTGCAAACTGCAGAGGAAGTTTTAATTCCACAATGTGTGGGTGGAGCATTAATTGATACAATGATGTCAGCAGACGGGGATAAATAAAATCACATCATGGAAATGAGGTGTCCAAAACGCAGTGGCTGTGCTGCTGAGACCAGAATCACTGCGGTCAGAATCACGATATGCCTCATGCCCAAGAGACATCTGTGATGTCTTGACATATCAACCTAACATTCCTGTTCTCAGTTAATAGGTTATTCCTTTAACTGAATTATTAAAGCATGACAGAGATGCAGCAGGATCTGTTTTCCATATCCATGGAAAACTGATGGAGGCTATGGATTAATGACATTCCTAAACGACAAGAGGTATTCGAACACATATTCTATCAGCAATAAAATAGACAGGCTACTTAGTGAAATGTATGCCTTCTTCCTCTCCTTTCTCTCTCCCTCTCTCTCCTTGCCACTTGTCTTTGGAGACGCATAACAGCAGGAACTTTTTGTTGTAATTATTATTAATCGGATTAATAAAGAATCAAGTGCTTGAAAAACATCTGCCGTTTGAGCACAAAAATTATGTTTGACGAAAGTACATATTGGAATGGCAAATTGTTGATCTTAAAGCACATATAATAAGGATAATATTGCCCAGGTAATAAATACATTTTTCATCCTCAATGCAGAGTCTCTCAAACATGTCACCTTATTGTTGAACATGAGTGTTGAAATTGGATTGATTGCCATCAGTGTGCATGTATTGAACCATCTAGGCTCATTTATCCCAATAATGCGTTGTCTAAATATAAAAGGCAGAATCGAAAGGCAGAATCACAGAATCGAATCATATTCATATGTTGCTCAAAACAATATTGAAATAAATCTGATCACTGATTGCATACCGATATGCTTATAGAATAGGTGTAAATTCCAAATTCTTACCATTGAAGCTGACACTTCTGATGTAGTCGAGAAGCAGCGGCCCCTCCACAGGGTCCATCTTGGAGCAAATAACGCCCGGTGAACCAGGGCAAAGGTCAGTGTGCATGTTGTGGATGGCATGAGCCATGGCATAGACAGCGTCTATGACAAACTGCACTTTACCTTCCTGTTCATAAGGTGAATCTACACCTATCCTCTCATTTCCTGGAGACAGACAGACAGACAGACAGACAGACAGACAGACAGACAGACAGACAGACAGACAGACAGACAGACAGACAGACAGACAGACAGACAGACAGACAGACAGACAGACAGACAGACAGACAGATTTAGATAAAGTAATAATAATATCTATTATTATAGCACTTTGTAATAAACGATTTCAGTCCATTGAGTAAAGTCTGTCAAAACAGAACAAATACAATTACAGTAAAAAATGTTAAACCCAAACTATAACCGTTTCATTAAAAAGAATGGAACAGTTATTTAGGACTGTCTTAGTTGACCAATAGTCCTGGACTTTATCGATTCATTGATTAGTTACAACAAACCTACAAATTAGATTTTGCCAAATGCAAAGGTCCTACTGTCACGTTCGTGACATGTTTTGGATTTTCATGTGTTCCTTGGTTTTTAGTTAGTGTTTTACTTCTTTGTGTTACTGTGATTTTGTAGTCTGTATTTTCCTTGTTTCGTAGTTGCAGTTCTGCTTTACACTGTGAACCTTTATTTTGTAGTCTTGTTTTGTGCCTTCCTGTCTGCCCCTGTAGTTCTGTTCCTGTCTTGTCTCACTAGTCCTGTGATTGCCAGTGTTTCCACCTGTGTCCCCTTTGTTCCCCAGCCTATCCTATCCCAGTGTTGATCGTCAGTGGTGTTCACCTGTGTCTAGTTATCCCTTGTCTATTTATATGCCCTTGTGTGTTCAGTTCTCTGTTGAGTCGTTGTTTCTAGTCGCTGTGTTCAGTCCTGTTTTTGAGCTGTTCCTAGTATTCGTTCCTTGTGTTTCCTCGTGCCTGTTACCCTGCATTGTTAATAAAACCTGGATCTTGCACCTGAATTCTGCCTCCGCTGCTACTGTCTGCACTTGGGTCCTACACCTTCTCTGCCCGGCACCGTGACACCTACCTGTGCATTTCTTCCTCTCTGGTTCCAGTTTCATTCCTGCTCTGGTCAGCTTACAGCGAAAGTCATCCTCCCAAAACTCAGCAAACCAAATATTTCTTCTGTTGTTTTCCAGAGATCTAGTCATGAAGTACTGATCAAACCCTGCACACACACACACACACACACACACACACACACACACACACACACACACAGTCAGGGTGACTTAAGTAGAAGTGTGTGATTTGGCTCTGCTGTGTGCTCTCCTCTTTGTGCTGGACCTGGTCTTGTGGCTATACACACAATGCCAGAGAGAGACCTGGCGCCATGTTGTAAACTTATAATAAAGGATTTGAAAAGAGAGCAAGCAGTAGACTCAGCCAGACAGGGAGGCAGCGCTATATAGATGGCACATTGTGATCAATAATGCGTTTACTAAATTAGTTTACTAAATCATGGATCTCCAACTTTTATCACTGGTTTCCGTAAGAAAAGAGATTTGTGGAGAATTAAGACAGAATGAGACCTCTGAGCTGTGAATGTTCTGTGTCGAGGCAGCTGCAAATCAGGAGCGCATTCTTTTATCAAACGGATTTGCATTACGGGTGATTTGAAGAGGCACTTTCCGTTGTCCTAAACCACATTGTATGTATAAGATAGCAAATATATGGAAAGCGCATCAACACGCCTACAGACACACCTCCACCCGCAAATATAGGAGTCGGCAAAAATGAATAGTGGGTTGTGTGGCCGCAAGATAACGTTTACGCATAGTGGAAGCTCCTAAATGCGTAATTCACGGAAAGTGTTTAATACTTGCAGGTAAGGCATGGCATACGTTAAAGCCCTATAGGTTAGAAATAAGCCACGTAGTATAAAACATGTTTGGCTGGCCGTCTCACTCTCACTTGCAAACAAACAGTAGCGCTGCTACACACGGGTGCATGTGTTTGTTTCCGACGTACTAACAGTCCGACAGGCATTAGTTGACACCCAACCTCAAACCCTAACCTCACAGGGAGCCACGGGTGAGTTTTAACCAGCAACGCATGTGTCGGACAAATACCTGTTGGACTGTTACACACAATCATTGCACCCGCTACACACACGGGTGCAATGATTGAGACGCTAACGTCCCATAGCCTGAAGGGACGAGTCGACATACAGGCTTCCGTTTCAGACTGAAACTTCAAAATAAAATGACCAAAAAAGCCATCGCAGTCTGACTTTAAACAGCTTTACAGTCTCAGGTTTCCAGAAGGTGTTGCTCCAGTTCATTTTCTCATAGCTTCATTTGATCGGCTTGGCATCAGATTTGAACAGGAAAAGGTATGTCACCTTGTGGAAAGCTGGGACTACTATATGCACGCCACGGAGCCTATTACAACAGAATTGCATCATTCATTCATTAATGTACCGTCTATAGAAGCTCGTTTGGGCAGGATGGTCACTGCCCCTTCAGCAACATCTTCTTGGTCGATGACTGGAGAACTCTTCGCTCCCCAGCTGTCAGACCCCACAAACAGGAAGTGACCTGTCAGATTGGCTCGCTTTGCTGCCTCCAATACCCGCCTACATGGAAGAAATTAGAAATTAGTATAAATGAAGTAAAGAAAATATATTATTTATATAAAATGTTCCCGTTTCTTAACTTCTCAAGTAACCTCGCCTCACCAGGCTTTCCACCACCTCGGAGGAAAGCCTGGTCTCTGTTTCAAAAGTCTGTATGATCCTGTCGGGAGCGGATGATATCGTTGTAGTATTGTTTTGTAGGCGCCAGGCAGGAACAACAGGCGGCAACTTCCCTTTCCCTCAAACAATAAAAGCTCTCGTAGCCTGTAGCTTTTATTGAGAAAAATCGGTTTGAGGGAAAAGGAAGTTGCCGCCTGTTGTTCCTGCCGGTCGACTATCATCCGCTCCCGACAGGATCATATACCTAAATGAAATGGTGCCCAGGCTACTTCTCAGTGGCGTGCACAGATAGACACTAGGGGGTGCTAGAGCACCCCCTGCCCTTTTGGCAATGTGCCCTTTTAAAAAAAAAAAAAAAAAAAAGCTATGAGCTTGTAGATCTGCTATTTTTCAATAGCTAAAGCATAACATAATGCTAACACCAAAAGGGGTTCCCGCCCAAAATAGATTAAGGCAACCGGCCGGTTCCACGCGCTGCACAAGGTGCCCTTTTTTTAACTTGAGCACCTGCCCCTCTAAATGTCTGTGCACGCCACTGCTACTTCTCAAGTGATTTTGAGGCAGAAACAAGCTTTCATTCAACAGGTAGAAGCTGCAATGACTTTTTGGCAGGTACTGTGTCAGAGGCATAGATCCCAAAGAAAGCTCTCCAGACAGACAGACAGACAGACAGACAGACAGACAGACAGACAGACAGACAGACAGGCAGGCAGGCAGGCAGGCAGGCAGGCAGGCAGGCAGGCAGGCAGACAGACAGACAGACAGACAGACAGACAGACAGACAGACAGACAGACAGACAGACAGACAGACAGACAGACAGACAGAGGTGTACACACATACTTGATGTCGTCTTCATTAGCGAATATAATAACTCCTCTGGCGTTGGATGTTTCCATGAGTCGCTTTATGATTTTATCAAATTCTCCTGGTTTAGGCTCTCTGGGGATCTTCATAGACTGGGCTATACACACTCCACCTACACACAAAATATGATTTCATCAGGAAACTTGAAAGTTGACCATGCTCTGCAGCCCTCACATGAATGTTGAAACACAACACACAGAGAGAGAGAGAGAGAGAGAGAGAGAGAGAGAGAGAGAGAGAGAGAGAGAGCTTGACTTCTCTCGATCGTACTGTGCCATTCGCAAAAAAGCACAAAAAATTGAAATGTGTAGAATATATGTAGTAAAGTACAATAAAATAGACCCTACCAGCCTCTCTAGATATCTGTATGAAGGCATCTACGCCACTCTCCCCATAACTTCCTTCAGAGGCGAGTGTTGAGACGTAGTTCCAGCCCAGAGCTTTCACTATGTCCAGCATGGCCTGGGCCTGATAGGAGTCCGGAGGAACCACCCGGGAGAAGAAATCATACCGGTTGTTATCACTCAACTCTGGTGCCGTAGATGCATAGCTGATCTGAGGAATCTGGAAACACGATAAAGATTACAAGTTAACAAAGCTTTATGAATAAAAAGGAAAATTAATGGTTATGTAAGTGATATTTTTAAATTAAGTGTTACTGTGTAGTGTGTATAACTAGTTATGATTGTAATTGTCGCATGTATGGTAATTTCATTGTTTGTTGAGTATAGAGGGGTGGAGTCTCTCCAGCTCTTTAGTATAGAAAAGAACAGAAAATACATTTTCAGGTTGTGATAATAATTCTATCCAATAAGGGGATAGAACTCACACAGGAATCAGGATAAATTATTGAAATTGGAAATACTGATAAAATAATAAAAAATACTAGTTGGAAATGGAACACTGTAATGTAAAATTGAAGCTGATACATGGGATCTGTCTTGAAATTGTTGAAATGACGAGACCTTTGTTACTCAAGGTCTCTTCTTAGATACGGAGAGAAACACCTTTCTGCCAGTCAGTCACTCTCAACATCTTATCAACAGCTTAGTCTTCAGGTAGATTCACTATTTGAACATTACAGCCTATATGTGATATCAGCCTAAGTAAAGTATGGGAAAGTCAGATTATTACTATTTACAAAATGAATGTACACACCAGGTCTTGAAACGGATTAAATGAACAAAAATGAAAACCGAAACAAACTTTTTTTTCAAGAATGAAACTGAAAAAGAGAATTGAAAGTTAAAATCCACAGCAAAGAAAAATCACACTCTTATGAAGTGAGCGGCACCTTTCATCACAATAGAGGGTATGCATCATACCCTCTATTGTCTATCATACCCGGAAGATATGCGGGAACACCTACGGAGTGGCAAAATAAAACCTTTCTGGCCTAGACAGCCCATACATCCAAACAGTAAAGTCCTATCTGATTGTATTAAACGACGTTAAACAATGTTAAACTCATCATCATACCTCAGCCAATCAAAGTCATCAATTGCGTGCTCAGGCGCATAGGCGCCTGATGCCTGAGGGCGAGAAGCCCAAAAGGGCGAGGTCGCATGCAGATGCGTGTGCACGCATCTGCATGAGTGACAGCAGACTGCTGGGCGAGCGCTGGCGCTTTGGCATACGCTGGCTGCCGGTCACGCTGCACTAATAACTTTGGGGCAGGCCCGTTTAGAGTTTAAATGAACAGGTATCAGTCAAAAGGGAGACATCGATGAGGAAGGACGGATGGGGAAGGATCAACATATTAGAACAGGTCAGCTCTATATATGGAGATCTAAGGGTTTGAGGCCAGATGTAGAGTTGCTGGCCAATAATATATTGATGACATCAGGGATCTCCATATATGGGCTTAATATTGATGACATCAGGGATCTCCATCCCTGAGGATGTCACATGATGTCACGTGCCCAACCAACACACTGACGGGAAATGCACGATTAGTTAACTGCGATACACCTGTGTGAAGTGAGTGCTCTTATCATCATACATCATCATTCTCCATTCATTATCAATGGGAATTTATTTTGTGTGGGACATTCCTTGTGTAGGACAAAAATAGCCGATTTGCTCGTCCACATAATGACGTGAATTCTCCATTCATTGTCAATGGCATTTAATGTTTGTGTTAACACAAAAATAGCAGATTTGCTCAGACACATATGACATGAATTCTCCATTCAGTGGCAATGGCATTTAATGTTTGTGTTAGGACAAGAATCTACACTATAGCTAGCTGAATATAGGAGGGGCTAGCGCCCCTCAAAAAAAATAAACATTATCTTGAAATATTAGGCTGTTGCCTTGCATCCACCATTACAGTCATCAAGGTACTAGTTTTTGATTCATATCTAAGTTACTCTCTACTGTAGGGTCAATATGCTGGCTGTATAAACCTAGCTACAGCCTATCCTTTTATGTACACTATAGTGATAGTTAATTTGGTTTGATCCATCCCTTCAGATGGCTTGGATTTCTAACCACGCCCACATGTGTGTAATCACACCTACTATACAGTAGATGTGCAACGTAACATTGAGGCCATGGTTGCCATTTTCAGCACTGTCTGGAATTTCAGACAGCATCATTACAATAGGTTGGCACTGTCATATCACGGCAGCTAATGAAAGAACATCAGAATGAGTGAAGGAATGTAGGGCAGAGGAAACACACGCCTTTTAAAGGATATTAATGTCACTGACAAGTAACTGACAAGCAATCCATTTTAATGTGGAGCTGTCCCTTCCCTTCCATGATGCCTGTACCACGTCCCACATCCTTAATGCACCCATGGCTCAAACATTTGGAGGCGTTCCAGCTTTCAGCCCTGATCACAGCCTATAAGATATCCATCCGCAGAGCACTGAGGATATGGTTTTTATTTACACCGTATAATGCCAATAATGCAATAATGTAGGTGGGGCAGCGAGAGGAATTCTTATCATTCTTAATTCCCAAGGTTGAGGTACTAGACTGCCCATCTAGGCTTTGATACAGTATCACCCCTGTGCAACTACCTCTGCAGGAGCTAACTTTTAAAAAGTACTACTATTGTTCATAGAAACTCTATCCTGTTGTATGAACTCTTCAACTTATTGGATATTGTTCCCACACCACAGGAGGTTCTTGCTACTTATGGCCCTACTTTCCTTTCCATAGTCAATAGTTGACCAACTGTGGTATCCCACCCGCATGCCATTTTAAGCCCTTCTTTTTCCACAGTTGTATAAACAAAAAATGTTAGTGGAACAGTATCCTTTCTGTTTTTCTTCTGTTAAAGGTGTTATCATTACTCCTAGACCACCCAAGGTAGTTAAAATGTGCGTGTGTATTTTTCACAGTAAGCTGGAAGCTGGACTCATCACATATCAGGACCATGTACCTCCCATCGCTTTGACTATATTGAATTGCATAGCTCAAAGAATATTATATGTCAATGCATGCACCGTAACAACCAGGACATGTATATTGAAGAGAATGTAGAACTGCTTGATAATCTATGTAATCCTCCCATCATGTAAAAAGCTAAAAATAATGACTTACACAAGCATTTTTGTTGTGAAGCTGTTTACTAATATGAGTAATGTTTAACACAATCACTATTTCCATTTGGCAAATGGGACATACTGGTAGGAAAAGAAGTGCTTTGGTGAAATAAAGGTGTGTACTACAATATAGTACATTTAATGTGCAGCAGGAGATTGGCTGATGGATATTCCTCAACTATGGAATGACTTGCCTGACTCGCAACATCCGTAACTTCTCTTAAATCTCTTTTTCAGTAGTTGGCTCACATTTTGTCGATTTTTTTGGTTTGACTTACAGTCTTGACATACACCACAGTCCATAATAACACGTGTACACTGGTTTCCAGGATTATGTTGTGAACAATGTTGAACCCTCTGAGGGAACTGTGTCAAACAATCACATTACCACCACCAGGAGTGTGTGTGTGTGTGTGTGTGTGTGTGTGTGTGTGTGTGTGTGTGTGTGTGTGTGTGTGTGTGTGTGTGTGCGTGTGCGTGTGTGTGCGTGTGTGTGTGTGTGTGTGCGCGCGCGTGCGCGAGCGAATGACTGAAATAGCAGAGATAGAAGGAAAAGAGAATATAGGGTCAGAGAGAGGGGTTGGTAGAGAGCGGGAAAAACAGAGAGCGAGAGACAGACAGAGAGAGACAGAGACAGAGACAGAGGATGAGATTATGAATTAGCGGATTTTTTGTCAAATGAAACCGGATAGAATCTATTTATCTATAGAAAACATATTGACTTTAGTTGTCTGTCCCAATACTGTCAGCTACTGCCGTATATCAGACCATGGACTGATACGGCAGTATTGATATAAAAATAGAAAATACACAAAAATGGCATCTATTGATAGATAATGTCCTCATTGAGACCACAGGATGCCCTCATTAAACCATGCCCCCTTTAGCCCCAGGCCCCACAGCACTTACAAACCCACCGGATTAAAAAATACCCTGCAATATGCCCCATCGTGGTGACATGGCATAGAAGACCTGTAAATCTGTGGATTGCCCTGGTCTGATACGCCGACATCTCCCAGCAACCATCCCACCTGACATTCTCAATGCTGCGTCAACATTAAAAAAAACTTGATGATGACGATGACAATGATGATGAGACTAACCTAGGAGGCTAACAATCAATATACCGTATGCAACAGAGCTGAGTAAATAAAGACAAGCCTCATTGTGTAAGCACTATGTTTTGCAGACACTGTGAAAGAAGCATGTGTGGGATGTGGTTAAACTGAATGTGTATCGGTTTTCATACCGTTCTCTGTGGTGAATGAGCAAATTACCCGCTGCCGCTGACAGATAAATGTAAAGCCTTGCACAGCTCAGTATTGCACAACTCCACGATTAGATCATCATAAAAGTACAATTCTACTACCACCAAACAAATGAATAACCAAGGCACTATAGTTTGCTTATGCATTCAATATTTTCAATTCCTTGAATGGAATGTGTTATTTCTGTAATAAATTAATTTTCTAACTACAGTACTCATTTACAATAATGTAGTTACAAAAACGTTTTGTAGGGGATTAAAGTCCCAACGAGTGGTGTGGGAGGAGCATATCATTTCAATGAATGGGGACATAATTTGCTGGCAACAGGAGGTGACATTTGATAATGTCAGTGGGGCCGGCCTGGTTCCAGCGAGCCTTCCCGCGTCCGGAACACTCGAGAAATGACAGAGTTACCATGTTGCAGCTTTCCATGCTCGGACGGACACAAAGACAGACACGCACTGTATGTACTGTACGTGGACATAGGGACAGGGACACACATACAGTAGCTGCGTAATGGAGCGGAGGCACCACTCAAAAATGTACATCCATAAATTATGCCATTCACATACTGACTCACATACTGATTCTGAATCACTTTAGTCATGTAGTAAAATATGCAGCTATATCTTTAACTGTTCTAAGTTGTAGGATGTCAAATCAAACATTGAGCCACAGGACACAACATGCTTATTAAAATAATTAAACATGATCTATGCCAGTGTTTCCCAGCCTTGGGGGGTAGGGCTCCAAAGATCATTATTGTCTCCACCAGGCCGAAGGCATGGGGAGAGAGTATGTTTTGCACTCCGTCCGTGTGTGTGTCCGTCCTTCCGTCCTTCTGTCCTTCCGTCCGTCTGTGAACAGCTAATCTCCGGCACCGTTAACCTGGTCGATGCCAAACTTTGCACACACACTCCCTGGATGCCAACGATGAACCTCTGCCCCACATTTTCCAGAACGGCCTGTTATAGCGCCACCATGAGGCAGCTTTTCACATTTTTTACCTAAAACTGCACCGATCTGCGTGAAACGTTCCATGCACACTCCCTAGAGGCCAAGGATAAACCTTTGACCTGCATTTTCCGCATCTGCCTTTTATAGCGCCACCAGGAGGCCGACTTTTGTAAAACAATTTTTTTTGATATTACTCCTCCAGATTCTGTCCAAAAATCTCACAAATCGTTACACAGTATCTCTATGGTCATGTGCTCAAGTCGGATCTGTCCGATATTTCATATTCCATCCTAATTGGCTATAATTGGCTTTCACAATTTGCAAGATTGCCCCGTTTTCAACAAAAGCCTCAAATCATGAACGCAGCATGCAATTTACGTGAAATCTTTCACACATTTTCTTACTAGGCTGAGGAATATATCCCACCCTTTTCACATTGGCCTGTTATAGCGCCACCAACAGGTTGATTTTTGCAAAACACATTTTTGGAACAAAATGCCTCAAATCATCCAATTGCCATCAAAGGCGTATGAAGAAATGGCACCCTTTTCACATTGGCCTATTATAGCGCCACCACAACCTGACCTGCCCTGGTGGAGACCTGTGCCCCGAGGGGCACTTTTTCTAGTTAAATATTATTTTTGAGTGGTGCAGCCACTCCATTGCGTAGCTATGTGTGTCCCTGCCTGCCTGTATGTGTCTCTCCAAGCATGGAAATAGCGTTATAACGTTTGCTGACCACCAAGTGTCACTGTTGCGCAGCCACACACACACACACACACACACACACACACACACAGGCCAGGGAGGTGGGCTTGTACAGTACAGTACAGTACGGTACGGTACGGTATGGTACGGTACGGTACGGTACGGTGCGGTACGGTACGGTACGGTACGGTACGGTACGGTACAGTACAGTACAGTACAGTACAGTACAGTACAGTACAGTACAGCACCACTCATTTTTTAGGTTGCACAAAACAACACTTTCCTAACCTAAGTAAGTCCTTGCTTTTATCCACTGTCTCTGCATGTGTGTTCTCAATGTGATATCATTCCAATTCCTCATACAGCATCTGTTTTCTTGTAACTTTAAAATAGCTAACTCCCACATGTAACATTTATAAATGTCTGAGAGACAGAGAGAGAGAGAGAGAGAGAGAGAGAGAGAGCATGGCCGGTGTGGTCCTCAGATTTTGTCACATGTACAGTAAGAAGAGGGGATCCAAGTTTTTTTTTAAAAGAAATTGGGAACCACTGATCAATGCACTCTAGTGACAGAGTATATGGAAATGCAAGGAGGTAACTAGCAGATACATTTTTTTAATCTTGAAAAATCAACCTCCTGGTGGTGCTATATAACAGAAGCACCGTATAGATTTCAGGCATTTTGTTCAAAGCGGGCCACTACTGCAAACTTTGGAAGTCAATCAGGATAAAATATGAAAAATCGGATAGATCTGCCTTGATCACATGACTATAGAGATATTGTGTACCAATTTGTGTGAAAATCAGTAAAAATAAAATTGGCCTCCTGGTGGCGCTATAACAGGCCATTGTGACAAATTTGGGTCAGAGGTTCTGTTCTGGCCTCCAGGGAGTGTATGTGTATAGTTTCACGTCGATCGGTCCAACGCTGTACACAGTGCAATTCCGCATGCATCATGGAAGGAGGCGTTGCTAAATAGTTGAGAAGCCAACGAGCTCTGGCCATTCAGAGGCTGGCAAATGGTAAATGGTAAATGGTGCATTTATATAGCGCCTTTATCCAATGCGCTTTACATAGATTGTGCATTACATTCACCCATTCACACACACATTCATACACTGATGGCAGCGGAAACCATGCAAGGTACCAACCAGCACATCGGGAGCAATTTGGGGTTCAGTGTCTTGCCCAAGGACACTTCGACATGTAGACAGGAGGAGCCGGGATTCGAACCGCCGACCCATGGATCATTGGACGACCTGCTCTACCTCTTGAGCCACAGTCGCCCGCTGGCGGGGCGGGGCGGGTCTTTTCGTAACCCAGATGCAGAATGTATTTACGGGGCGAAAACATAGTCTCGACTACGCCTTCGGCCTGGAAAAGGCAATAAAACACGACCCAGAGCTTGACTTCAGCCGGTGGCGGTGTATCAATCATGTGCATTTGTTTGGACTAGCTAGGGTTTTCCTGCACATCTCCTGATAACAATAACAACAGAAAAATTCTAAGCTCATGAAACATACCGGAGATGATAGGCTTGGATAGCAGAGTAATAGTTTATGTATCATTCGATTCCATGCTCACCATGGGCAATATGCCAGACTCGTGTTCACTCAACATCATAGGATGAGTGTACCTTTCATAGACCAAGACAGAGAAAAAAGGAAACTAATACAAAAATAGATGGCATTTTCATAGACCAAATTGTCATGAAAGAGCTTGCATAAGCCACACAGCAGGTGCACGAGCATCAGACACTGCTCATGTGGAGAGCCTAATGTGAGCCCACAGACCCACAATCCAGCTAGATGACAGAAAGTATAGTGCATGGATATACACCATAAAACCTAAACCAGCCAAGAGGAGCAGAGTCAGGTTGAGCCAGACTGCATTGCTGAATGCTGATGAATACCAGGTATCCAGAAACCTAGATAAGATCCTGCAGATAGCAATGGGCTGGCAATGGGCTGGCAGGCCACGATCAAATAAAGAATATAAATACAGGATTACAGTAGATGCAGAATTGCAGATCCTCAGATGCAGTGCTGGACAGCATCCAATTCAGTAGGCTGTGAAACTTTACATAGGCTACTTTAAAACAACAGATGCCACAGACAGATGTACTGCCACCTTGGCAGCACATCTGGACTAGTATTATAGTTAATTGTATTTCCTCATTCGAATGTAGGGTAAGTCCATGACTGTATTGTACTCTACAGTCATGTCGTGGCTAAAACTTGACAATATCAAATGATTTAGCAATACTTGGGGAATAGCCCTCTCCCCAACCCTAGTCATGTAGCCCACTGATTCCCACATCTGCCTTCTCACCCCAATGCTCATACTGTCCCTGCGTGTTAAAGGGAGTGCAGACTGTGCCTAGTGTACCACGTTAAACATGAATGAATCAATTTGTTAATTCCCCTAAATCCTTATTATCTATTGTCTATTCTTCTGGCTCAACTTGCCAGACTGTTCCATGGCCAGCCCGTGATTGGCTCCCACGCTTAGAGAGCATTGTGGGAAAATAAACCATGCTGACAGCCTGACACACACATGTCACAAGCCGGCATCCATGATAGCAATGGGACTTATAAAGGCATACAGTATTTTGATTGATCAATCAATCGAAAATGTGTCATATATTTGCCTTGTTCCAATAGTATTGTGGCAGGCCGCCCATAAGGCTCTCACAGATTATGGGCTATGTTGACATTTTGACCATAGTACATTGATGGCCAATGGGAGTAATATTTTTGTCATACACATTCCAACTAAAATCTTGTCAGTTGATTTGCATGTAACGTTATTATTTGTCAATGTGCTATACATTGCAAAATGTCAACATAAAGTATAATTTATATTATAGTATTGTTACACCTGCTATTACTACTATTATGTTTGTATATTAAAGAATGTTATACCTGCTATTATTATTGCTGTCATCATAGTTTTAACTATTATATTCTATAGCATCTTTTGCTCTCTCTGTCGCTCACCCTCTCTATCTCTCTCCTCTTCCCCCTGACAGATGGCCGCCCCCCCTAGAGACTTGTTCTGCCTGAGGTTTCTTCCACTTAAGTTTTTCTTTGCCACTAAAAGTAATGTCATGATACTGACGGAAATAGATGGAAGTTAGCTGGCTAATTAGTATTATTAATAGCGTACTTTATCTGTACAGTAAACAGTACACGCTAGTGTGTACACTACAGTACTATTATCACACAAGGTTTGGTGACACATCAACTGTCACACTGTTTTATGACAGTTGGTGTGTCATTTTATTTCTAAATATTTGGAGAATAAAAATGTTAACATTATTAGAAAGCGGAGAATCTCCAATTTCTGAAATATTTTCATTCTAGACATCTCTATCGAGCAATCAAAACTACTCACCCTGACAATAATAATAATACAAAGGGTAATAATAATAATAATACCTCAAACAGGCGTAGAACATTGGCCACCATGATGGAGACAGAGCTAGCTGATGCCCCGATCACACCCACCACTCTCTCAGGCTTCCTGATGATCGGCGGTAGACCATTAGAGCAACGAATGTCTGATATGTCCTTCTGTATTAGAGCCTGGACGAAGGTCAGAGACTGCTCGAGGGCGTAGGTGTCTCTCGAGCAGGTGTCCAGGATTCTGGCTCCAAGGGTAATGTTTGGGAGGAGGTCTGGATCACTGTTGATCTGGTCCAGAGCATACAGCATGGCCTCCAGACGATGGACTCCTTTCTCCTTCTTCACTTCTCCACAAGGAACTCCACTGAGACCCCGAGAGTGGACAGGAAATAATGCCCCCAGCGTTATGTCGCCGGGCATTTTGATGGAGTGGGGGGAGTGGAAGTGCTGGTGGTGCTGGTGGTGGTGGGGAACAGTCGCGCCCACAGGAAGAGCCTTCTGACCAATCAGCAGCAGGACACAGAGGAGGAGGCGGCGGCGGTGGGGACAGGTAGGTGACTGACTGGTAGGACATCCAATCCAGAATACGTTGTGATGATGATGGTTGATGGTGGGCAGTGATGATGTCATAATGAGAAGACAATTTCTCATTCTACTGCAGCACACCTGAGAGCAGACATCAATGAAACAGTCAATGATACAAATAATTAAAATCATGTACCAGTCATCCTAACCCTAACCCTAGCATAGAAAATTACTAATTTAAGGCCTGTGGCATCATAACATCTGTGGTTATGAAGTCATTTGAGAGACTCGTTAAGGAAGAGCTCTTGTTAAAAACAGAGTGTTACCTGGACCCTATGCAATTTGCATACAGGGCTAAGAGAGGGGTGTCCGATGCTACAGTACCATCACCTTACTGAACCTTCTATTCAAACACCTGGAAGTTAGCAAGAAACATGCTAGGCTGCTTTTTGTTGATTTCTCATCAGCCTTCAACACCATTCAGCCACACATACTAGTTGGAAAACTAGCAAACAACTTTGGCTTAGACCCTGGTATTATTGGTTGGGTTCTGGATTTCCTCACAAATAGAACCCAGAGGGTAAGGGTGAATGGGAAGCTGTCTGGTGAACTAACATCATCCACCGGTTCACCCCAAGGTTGTGTACTCCCCCCACTCTTATATATCCTGTACACAAATGACTGCAGACAGACACATTATTACATTTGCTGATGATTCTGTCATTGTTAGTCTGTTGGGTGATGGTGAGGTCAGCCATGGCCCAGTTGTGGATGATTTTGTTTCTTGGTGTGAAGAGGCATTTTTACAACTCAACGTCACAAAGACATGTTCATTGATTTTCGTTGATGTCCACCTGCTCCTCAGAGCAGTGTTATTGATGGCCAGTCAGTAGAGTTTGTAACTAATTACAAATATCTCGGAACCATAATAGACAATCGTCTCAAATTCGACTGCAACACTGAAATGGTGTGTAAGAAAGGCCAGCAGCGCCTCTTTTGTCTAAGGAAGTTCACTGATGATTTTATTTTATAGATCCTTTATTGAGTCTGTCCTCACCTTTGCTTCCATTTGCTGGTATGGTAACCTCGGTGTCAGACAGAAAAATGCCCTTAACGGGGTTGTTAAGGGGGCCAGCAAAATTGTGGGGGCAAAATTCAGCTGCCCGAGTTATATATATGATGAGCAGGTGCTAAAAAAAGCATCATGTATTAGAGCAGACAGCAGGGAATATGAATTCCTGCCATCCAGCCAATGGTTAAAGACCCCTGTTACAAAAACCAACAGGTACAAATTTTCATTCATACCTACCTCCATCCGAGCCATCAACAAGGGAAGCAGGAGGAGGTAGATGTAGTTACACTATGTGCACTTTAGCCCTAGTTGCACTTTATATTTAATGTAACATCTGTATCTTGTGATAATGTATACGTATGTCTGTTGTTGTTATGTATGTTCTACTGTTTGTAATGTCTTGAGAGCTTTTATTATCTGCTGTAAAACGAAGTGCCCAGTTTGGGACATATGAATAAACTTGACCTTGACCGGCTAATGGTGACGATAATGCAATTCAACATCAACACAAATAGAGCGTACCAGTCCCGCCCCCTACCAGGGACCAGTAAATGATTCCCGGTTCATTTTCCTCATAGACATTTCAAAAAGTATTTATTTAAAGACCTTTTAAGCCTCGTACAAAGCCAACTCGAGTTGTGACAAATAATGACAACAAAAAATTAGAAAGAAGAAGAAAACGGCAGGTTACAACACTTTTTTTTGTTGTTTTTTTTCTTTGTAATTATTTGTTCGGCCCAAAATGTTGTGTTTGTTGTCATGATTTGTCACAACTCGAGTTGGTTTTTTCCATGGCGTAATCGTCTTTAAATAAATACTTTTTGAAATGTCTATGGGAAAAATGAATGAGGAATTCACTTCTGGTCCTAGCGTCGTCATGAAAGGGGGCGGTTCTGCGACGCTCTATAATCATCATGACTGACAAAAAAGTGACATGTGGCCATTACTGATACATAAGAGCAAACAAGAGACAGTTTTTATCCTCCCTTCCTAGACATAACAGTACTAGTTTGTGTTTTGCCATCATTGTAAAAGATTAAACGCTATTAATAATCCAATAGCAATAGAATCAGCATGGACAGGGGAACATAATATAAACTAGTTCAACTATTTCCGTTCACCAAGTCGATGTTAACTTTTCATCATAAGCTAGAATACAGCTGCTGCCCTGCTCACAATATTGACAAAAAGACCCAGCAAAAGAATTGACCAAAAACAAAACAACATGGCATGGCCAATTAAGCTACAGTACCACCTGAAATGAGACTTCAGCAAGTGAACTCAAGTCAAACGTTTCTCAAAGACAACAAAATACTTATTTACAAAGGGACAGATCAGATCAGTGTAAACGTGGTGATTCTTTTTACTTACATTTTTTTATCCCACAATTTTGTAACCCATTCTTCACCCCTGTGTCAATTATCTAATGTGATCCTGGGCTCCACACACCCTCCGCCAACCTGGGGAGAGCAACGGACTTGAACTCATGCTTCCTTCATGCACGAGTGTCCAAATTGCTCCTTTACACCTGACAGGGGGAGTTTCCCTGGTTGGTTGTAGCGCGTAGAAGGAACACGTTATTCCAACCAGTTCCTTTCCCCTCCATTAGGCGCCCCACCTGACCAGGGGGTGGTTTTTGTGAGGGTACCTACTACCTACTACCTACCCTAGGAAACACGGGGTTAGGATTCTATATACAAATAGAGAAGTGACACAACATGTTTTCCTGAATTATTGAATATAATATGAAGGAGTTCAGTATATGCTGTAAGGTAACTTGTTTATTTGACTAGGCCGGTGCCCGGCTGTAGTCGGTAGGTAACGATGGAAGTTGGAGATCCATGCCCCACCTGGCTATGCGATACCCGTTGTATCTGTATCCGTTTTATGCCCATACTGAGACTTCTATATCTTTCTCTCTGTGTCCCTTTATTCCTATACTGTATATTGAGTTTTGTTTCAGGCATGAATATGAAGCGTTGTGAGGCCAGCTCCATATATGGATCCAGAGCCCGGGCAGAGGCTTTTGTGCTGGTTCTGGACAACCGGCTATGCGACAGACTCGACACCGGGCACTCCCTGTGGTGCTGTGGAACTCGTGTGTCGAATTTGAAGCCGGTGGGGCGAATGGTTTTCGAGTTACGTGGATTACAGCAGGGCCGGTTCTAAGGAGGGGGGCAAGGGTGGGCACCCAAATGTGCGTCCTGCCTACCTAATCAAAGGTTATATATATATATATATATATATATATATATATATAGAGAGAGAGAGAGAGAGAGAGAGAGAGAGAGAGAGAGAGAGAGGGGCAGAGTAGTTCCGGAGCAATGGATTGTGTGGCCTTGCTCATTCCCTGATGGACTGATCGAGGGTAGCTACTGGGACGTAAATCGGGATTTGATGTTGGTAGACCCGAAACCCATCCCCCATACATCACTGAGGATACGTCCCAGGTGCATCCATGCGATGTATTTTTAGTTATAGTTATTCTATTTATAGTGACTCATAGGAATAGACTATGTGATGACCGGGTATAGTCTGGTGACCACCGGAGAGACGGGTGACAGCCGGAATGTAGACGGCAACCGGGTGAGCAGTATGGGTTAGCACCCCAGCCTGTGTCCTTCGTGAGGAGGAAGCCCAACAAACCTCGGGAGGGCCATTATAATCCACCACTCCTGAATTAAGTGCCTGGTGCTGGGAGTCTGGTGCAACGCACAGGTCCTGGGCCTGGTGAGAGCAGGAGTGGACCTGGTGAGACGTAGGAGGGGCCCTGGCACGGACGATCATCTTTTAGGGAACTGTGTTGCTGTCAGACAGATTAATATATACTAGCACGACGATCATCTTTTAGGGAACTGTTGCTGTCGGACAAATTCATATATACTGGCTCGGACGATCATCTTTTAGGGAACTGTGTTGCTGTCGGACAGATTAATATATACTGCATAAACAATATAAAAGCATAATTATCAAAAGGACAAAGGACACTGTACTTAAATCATCTGCAATAAAAATCATTTGACTGCTGATATTCACAGTTTGACGTAAGACAGTCAATAAAAAATAACAATTACTTGATTACAGTATTCCATAATAAGTTTGTTTTGGCCTTGCATGGTAGCATGAACTTTATGCACCTCACTGAGGCACTGGACAGACTCAATCAAATCAATCAAATGTTATGGAGAATATTTATTTTTAGCCAATATAAAAAAATACCACAAAATATCAGTACCATATATAATTTCTGATTGGGTGTGCAGCATTTTTAGAGAAATTTAGAGCATCTGATTGCCAGTTAACCGACAGGGTGCTGATGGAAATTGGTTTACTGTTGGTTAAAGAAGGAGAAGATAGATAGATAATCTGATATGATGATCGCATAGTTTTCTATGCATTTCGGGGGGTTATTACGCTATGCGGCGCGTGCAGGGATGCCCCCCCATTAGGCCCATATATTTGTCCTGCCCACCCTAGTGGGCCAGGCTACAACCGGCCCTGGATTACAGACATACACACGTAAGTACGTACGTACACACAGAGACTTGGTGCATTTATAGATTTGATTTGATCGATTGTCACATGCTTAACCCATTAAGACCGAGAAAGCATCTGTGTCATCTTTGATTTTAGCCATACATATAGCACATTGGTTGCCTATACAAAAAATAGCAGACATACAAGCTCATAGAGGGTCACTTTGTGCAGCGATGAGCTTGTAGATCTGCTATTCTTGAAAAATCATCACGATTTGTGCAAATCTTTGAATATAAATACAGTATATATTAAAAGCAAACATTTGTATCTCAAATCTTTGTTTCTGGAGGTCCAAATGCCTTTCTAAATCAGTAGTTCTCACACTTTCAAGTTTTCTCAAAAATGTAAAAAAAATAGCCCCACTTCGAGAATGACTGCTGTAGACTTTGTAGAGTACAACATATAGAAAACAGAACATGGAATACAGAAAAAGAATCCCAGAGAATGCATGCAACACAGAACACAGGACAGCATCAATAAATAACATCCTGCTACTCTCTCCTCATCTTAAACCTCCTCCTCTTCTCCCAGGATCATAGTGTGTGGCGGCCATGACTCTGATCCTTGTACACTGAGGATCTTTTTGTACCCCATGATCCAGGGTCTGATCCGTATATAACCCAGCAAGCCAAATTACGTCATGATAACGTAATGATGACGTCCTCCAGTGACTCCGGTGACGTTCAGGACAAGGCCAGATCACAGCCCATATGGGGATGATCTTTACGTCATTTCCAGGACGTCTTCACCAGATTAAATAATATAGCTTATTCTGGGCCAGATCTGACTAGTTATGATATGACTTAAATTGATCTGGCCTCGATCAGACTCTCTCTGATTCATCCAGGGACGTCCGTCTTAGTGGGTAAAATTTATGTTGGTTGAAATCAGGTGATATTCTGGACCATCGAGACGTCACTGATTCATCCAGGTCCTGACCGTGCTTGCTGGGAAAAGTTAATTGAGAGTATTCATCTTTTAACTAAAACCATGGGTGAAGAAAGACATTATATTGGTAATATGTTCTCTTCTCCTGGTTTTAGTTGAAATATGAAAGGTATTACTACCTTCCCTACATTGGTTGCCTGATCTGTTTTGGGAATTATTTGCATATTTTATTGATTACATTTAAGGCACTTCATGCATGGCCTGGTCCCTTTAATTATGGTGCACTTTCCTCAGGCAGGAACCTTCTGGCTTATTCCTGAGTCCAGGGTAAAGAGAACGGGTGACCATTCATGCCTTTGCTGTCAGGGCCCTTAGACAGGATACATCATTGTTTTCTTTCAAAACCCTCCTTAAAACGGACTTTTATAAAATATTTGTATAGTTTGATTCCCGTATTGTTCCCCCCCCCCCCCTAAATTGTATATAAATGACTATCTTTCTCTCTCACTCTCTCTCTCTCTCACACGCGTGCGCGCACACACACATTTGAAATAAATGCAATTTATAATACACTCATTTTGACAACATATAGTGCAGAAGGCTACAATTAGTTACATATTTTCGTATATGTAGGAAACAAGCATCAATCATGCATCAATCATTCTACCAAATATTAAACCAATAACAATTAAGTATTAAAATTCAACAACATAAGTTTATGTGTTTAGTCTTTACCTATTAAAATACAAATAATTTAGGCTATGCCTTACCGGGACAGACAGGACGTGACTTCTGTTCCAAACCGGTCCGGTAGGCTACATACAACTCCAAGTCTCCAGCAGCACCGAATCCCAGTCCAGACGCGCGTGTGCTCAGGTTTCACTCTCGCACAACGCGCGTGTGTGCGTGAGTGCACGTGTTTCGCACCACCAAACCAACCCTAAACATTATGTTCCGAGTTGGCGACTAGACGAATCGTAGCAGGCGTATGGGTTCTTCTTGTGTTTGAGTTCTCCCCGACTGAAATAACCGTACCTACAGCCTCTAGGTTGAATAACAGACTCGCTCTGACTCTGATTCTACCCAGCAGAGGCTGGTTGCAAAAAGGTGAATATGAATTATGTATTTTCTTCTTACTTCCTTTTCCCCCCTTTTCTTTTCTTTTCATAGGGAAACTTTCTGGCTTTATGTTGCTAGCAGCAGCACAGTTGATAAAGTCACAAGTGTGCATTAGCCTACAGCCCTGGCCCCTACACTACTACAACTTCAGTCAGTTGTGGTCAGTCTACCCTACACAGTCTACCTGAGAGTGTGAAGCCACAACATTCGACGGGTCACCAATTTCGTTGTAACCGCGGTAACAGTTTAGCCACATTCACCTCGTTAAATCTAGCCTACTATTAACACCGCCCACGATTCTATCTCTCTCGCCCTCTTATGCTAATTGAAATCGTAGATTAAAATACACGCGCGCGCGTGTGCGTGTACACACACGTGTACACACACACACACACACACACACACACACACACACACACACACACACACACACACACACACACACACACACGATATTCATTGTGTTGGCTTTGAGCAAGGCACTTTACGCACCACCCACCCCAGTGGCCAATGCATTCGCTGGCAGGCAGCTGGTCCAGGAATTCAACCATCTGGTCAGCACCTCTGTTAGCTTTAGCCTGTTCTACACTGCCACCTGTCTGTGGTCAGACATACAGCAGGGACCTTTTCTGAAACCTTAGGTTTAGATGATGATTACTGTATGCCTATTAGACTAGGCTACTAAATTTTTATGCTGTTTTGATTGAAATGTTTAATTGCTCTGACTTTGCTTAGTTCCAACTCTATGCAATATAGGCCTACTTATGACTAAAAATAACTGTATTGGGCCATTTACCTGCAGTATTTGGTCAGATTTCATAAAACGTACATATACGTTTTATTGTCAGAAAAATAATTAATCTGTGACTTCTGTCTTCCAAGTGTCTCCTTCTCAGCGTTATTCTCACACCATCTTCTTCTCAAGCTGTCCTGTCCTGTCTCCCCTACACCATCTCCCACTGCAGCTATCCTACCATCATGTCTAAATTAAGTTCTTTTTAAATCTGTCCAGACATAAATAACAGAGTTGGGAAGTTCAGCTCCATCAGGCTGTTAAACCTCCGGCTGATAATCCACTAATGAAGCTGACCTCATTCTGCCACAGACATAGGGAGGGACACACAATCACTTTCACCTGCATTCATCCATCTGACTGAACACAGTCCTACAGCAGTGTTTCAACCCTTTTCATGTAAAGGCCCATTATTTATTCAGTATTTGAGCCACAGACCACCATTTGATGACATTTAGCCTCTTAGACCCAAAACTAAAGAACATTTTGTTGTCGCAGGACACGATTTTGTGCAATTCCATGCTGTATTGATGTGGCATCATTAGGAGAGATAACAGGCAAACGTTGATCAAAACAACAATTCTTCAAATGGACCCATAAGGGTCCACAAATGCGGGTCCATTTGTTTTCATGTTACACTCTCAAGAGTTAAAGATCTATAAGGATCAATTTGGTTACCAACTCTCCATAATTTAGCTGGGGACAACCTGGAACCCTCTCAAGGACCACTGGTTGAGAACCACTATCCTACAGCAATATCCTCCTACACTTAATCCAGTACAACTACAGTTGCTCGCATCACTGGGGTACAGCGCCATGTAAGACAGGGTTACGAAAACTCAGTTCATTTCATGGGGCCAGTCCAATGGCGGCTCTTCTACTCTACATAGACTTCTATTGAGAATGGTGACAACAAATAGGGAGTCCTGGACCGGAAGTAGGCAGAAATGCATTGGAATCAGGCAACAGCCCAGCTTTAATGATCTTAAATCCCTTTATTTTAGATTGTTTTGTAGTAATCGTACAACATAAACATTACAGTGACATTAGTTGTTACTGTACAATATTTAAAACAGTTGGCATGTTGCGCACATGCCTAAAATGTATCTTATTTGCGCCGCCCTCGTTGAAAACAATGTATTTCAAACTCCAGCTTGTCCCTCTCCAGGCTGCATGAACAGCGCTCGAGCGCTCGGTTTCTGCCCCCTCAATATTGTAACTCTATTAGATGGCTCTGCTGGGGTAGACCTCCCTTGCTCAGAAATGTGGTTGTGGAAACAGGTGACAGACTTGTTTCTCCAACCTCATGAGCTGATACACAAGTAGGTAGACAATCACATAAGAAAAACAAATTGGGACACGGGAAAGACAGTATCCCCACAAAAAAAAATATTTTCACCTGTTGCAATGCAGATAATGTACACTTTGTAAGAGTTTTTAAATGTTTTTGACCGGTGCTAACCGCTCCAACACGTGGCTTTGTGTGTATGTCGTCTCGTGGGGCACAAAACGTTCGAAAACCACTGGTCCAAAAACTACACGCCGACACTCGCCTTCAGTTCGTGTAGAATCTCTGAGCCCCTGCTCCAGGTGACCACTTTGGCCTTTAGAGACATAACATCGTCGTCTTCGAGTTTGACCAGCAGCTTTTCCAGGGTGAAACCCTTCCTGGGCATCACCACGTCACTTCTCCTGAGACAGAACGTCGGGCAGAGGTCATTCCCGCCGTCGCCCACATAGAACATCTGGCGGTACTCGATGCCTCGCTCTGCCTGCTCCGACAGGTACACCTCCAGGACCTTCCTCTTGCAGAGGTTGACGGGGCACCGGGTGCAGTCGTGCAGGTGGTGGTGCTGCACCTCCATGTAGCCGCGCTCGTCAAACCTCGCTGGGTTAGTGAACACCTGGTCTATGGCCACATGGACGCCCGCGGCCTGGAGGATCCAGTCGATGAAGATGGTGTTGGCGTCTGAGATGACGATGCAGTCGATGGTGCTTTTGTGCTCTGATATGAACATCAACAGTTCGGTCATTCCGTCGGTGAAAGGGATGGTCTCCATCACACTGCGGACGCTGGCTGGACTGATGGCCTGGTCTCCTATGTAGGTCATTACTCTGCCCATGTATGCATTCCACTGGCCTTTTTGACAAGAGTTTGTTAGTGAATCGGGAAGGGATTGATCCGGGAGACACCTAATCACCCAGGTGTCACTGTTGTCATCAACTATAGTGTAGTCAAAATCTAACACGACTAGGGTCTTCATGGTTCTTGAACACAACCCAGTGAGGCACCCGTTAACACAGTATTAATAATGTTAACTATTACAATCAATAAGTTATTTATAAATGTGCACCGGCCTACTCTGGAGCGATGCAATACCTGTTGTAGACCTACTTGTTGTCGGTACCCATTCTACACGCTGTCGCCGTACCTGTACTAGTCACTACCATAAGACCAATCGACTAAATATGGACATCCCTTATGTCGTCAAAAATGCTGACATCATGTTGATGACGTACATGGTCATAAATGGGAGACAGACAGACCCACAACCAGATATATTTTACATAGAATGGTCATCTATCGTGTACACCACCACTTATAATGGTGTATCGGCAGAAACATGACACAAAGCTCAGCCAATCTGAGAAGCTGATACTGTAGGTCAGGGGTGGGCAACTTTGACGATGGAGAGGGCCGCTATATTTCCACACTCACTCCCTAGGGCCATATATTACTGTCGTCGCAAAAATAGCCGATCTACAAGCTCAAAACGCGTCGCACTGAGACACGTTTTGAGCTTGTAGATCGGCTATTTTTTGCTATATTCGAATTGAAATGTTGAATTATTTGTTGCTATTTTTGAATTGGAATCCTGAAAATTAACATTTTTATGTAATTTCAAATGCCTTTAATTATACTTGTGTTGAGCATTGAGCTACTCATTTAGACTGAAGTAATAACAGCGGGTCATGATTGCATGTTGTGGAATAGTAACAGCTGAAACCATTATTATATCAGTGTTCTGACATTAACCTGAGGGCCACATTAAGTGAAGGTGGGGGCCGCATGTGGCCCCCGGGCCGCCAGTTGCCCACCCCTGCTGTAGGTCATGTTGGCCAATCAGAGATGCACCCAGACAGAAGAGTCAAATGCAGTTCAAGAGATGCACGCACATCCAAAAATATTTAGACAGGTGCTGGATCACATTGGCAGCACTGGAGAGGGGAAACACCGTCAGCCAGAGCGTGGGAGTCTAACCCTGTTTCGAAATGAGCTAGAACTCTGGGAGATGGATTGCTGAGGTGGAGCACAACACCTACCATCAGTTCCCAGTACTTACTACTTACCACACGAGTTGAGCTGTGCTACTCATACACAGAGTTGAGCTGTGCTGCTCATACACAGAGTTGAGCTGTGCTACTCATACACAGAGTTGAGCTGTGCTACTCAGGGTACCTACCCCCTCAGGTGTAAAGGAGCAACTTGGACACTCAGGCATGAAGGAAGCATGAGTTCAAGTCCGTTGCTCTCCCCATGTCCCCCATATATGGGGACTAGGTTGGCGGAGGGTGTGTAGAGCCCAGGATCACATTAGATAATTGACACAGGGGTGAAAATTGGGTTACATAATCGTGAGATAAAAAATTAAAAGAAAAAAAAAGAAAGACGAGTGCTCTACCGACTTGAGCTACCTGGACAGTGGACACCCAGTATTTTTAGTACTAGTATTATTATTTAGGTAAGCCCAGTACTCTTGAATCCAGTGCTGTACAGCTCCAATATTAATCAGAGTAGCATTTTGCCACCTTGTGGCAGAAAAGAGAAATGATAAAAGACCAAGAGGAACAAATAGTTATCTATTACTACATTAATAATGTGTACAGTACTGTATATTCATAAAAATATATAATACACCATAACAAATTAAAACAAAATGTATATACATTGTTCAAGACTTCTTATTGAACAAAATTAAACTCATGAAACTCAAAAAATATTTCAACCTTGAGAATAAAATAGACAAACATAAATTTGTATTTTTACCATCTTTACTCTTTTTTGTAAACTGTAGTAATACAAATACAATATGTAACTAATGCATTAACACTTGTAGCAAGTACTGTATGTAAAACATATAGTACTATCTGTAGAACAATGCAATACAATTACTAATGTATGTCAGCAATGTAAGAAATATCTACATAGTATTGTATTTAATAATACCCATTACAAAACATTCAATAAATATTTTCTTCGCAATCTTTTACAAACCCAATTTTACCCAAATGGTGGTTTAAATATATAGCCTGCATGTACAGTATACAGTAGCATACGTGAAGCAGTCTGTGGTCTATGTACTAGTCTGTGTAGTGTGCTGGTGCTCTAGTGACAGATGAACCACTCTGACAGCAGGATCAAACCACGTCAAACAACAGATGAACAGATTTGACCATGTAAGCGTTTAGACAGATCAGATGTGACATATATGATCAAGAAAACATTTGTTTTGCATTTAGACAATGATACCAACACACATACATTACCCACACATGCATGCATGCATGCATGTGTGCGCACACAGTTTGTGTTTGGTATAAATACTGACTCACTGATTTCTTACTGTCTTTCATTAGAGTCCACATCCAGCAAACTTTACACCATTTACAC
Source organism: Electrona antarctica (assembly GCF_951216825.1). Taxonomy (NCBI): domain Eukaryota; kingdom Metazoa; phylum Chordata; class Actinopteri; order Myctophiformes; family Myctophidae; genus Electrona; species Electrona antarctica. The sequence continues at coordinate 17,674,642 of NC_136807.1, read as the reverse complement.
AGGTGCTGGACAACAATATTTACAATGTAAAGAAGGGAAGTCCATACGCACACTGCAATGACCGAAGCTCCCAGGATTCAGGAAAGTAACAACAACGTTGACAACGTTTCAACCCAACATGGGTCTTCATCAGGTCTCCCTCACTGTCGTTCATTCTCTACCCGCTCTCGTTTATTCTCCCTCTCTCTATCACTTCTCTCAATCCTTCTCTGTCTCTCCCTGATAGATAGATTTCTCCAGTCCGTCGTGCACAGCTGTATATTCCAGGTGAGCTGTGTAGAAACGGCTGCTGTACTTACTGCTGTTTCTGACATACTGCAGGTAATCTGGAGTCCCTGGACAGATGACATTGTCAGCTAACAACACAGAGCCAGCAGACAGAAGACCACATGTCTAGAATGAGAGGAGATAGACAAATATATTACTAAATACATTTTGTTGAAGCCAGATCGATGGCACTGACACACTGGCATAGAATTATCAACCACAAAAATCGAATTCCTATATTTAAGTTTGTTGGTCGTAGTGGGTGAAACAGCTCAGAGATGCAAGAACAGTGTTTGCAAAACAAAATACTTTAGTATTTATGGATAATACATGAGCAAATGTGTGTACGACGGTAACCAACAGTAAACAACACATGGTATAATTATCAGCTAAGTCAGTTTAAAAACACATACATTACTCACTGTAGTATGAAAATATTGAAATTCAATTGTACACAATTCCCTGATCCAATACATGCTTTTTGTGCACCACTGCTCTAGAGTCCTCACACTGCAGAGCTGCTTCAGTTGGTTGTCTACTGTAGCTGGTTCAAAATAATGCTGTGATGGATCACAGTGTGAAAACCTTTTTTTGCCCCTTGCTTTTTGGTTTGTGCACGTACATCTTATTGTGAGCTACATCTAAAAGCCGTCTCAACAGGGACTCCTCACCGGTCATCAAATTATTGGCTCAGGAATGTAACAAAAAAACAAAAAAAATGTCAAGGCTTCTTCATGGGGTGTGTAATTGATATAAATCTATTTGGGTGGAGTACTCGTTTAAGCTGCAAGATGGACTATAAATGTTAAAGCTTGGGTCATGATCATTGTTAAGGTCAACCTGCGGCTATGGGTCTGGGTTTAGGGATCAGGGGTAGGAGTTATGCACAGTGTAGTACCTCCAGTAGTTTGAGGTCAGGGAGGTAGCGGTCTTTCCAGTGATCCAGGAAGACAAAGTCAAATGTTTGAATACCAAACATGGCAGTCATCCTGGGGATCAGGTCACCTGATGCTCCCTCCACTAAACACACCTGACAGCAACACAAACAAAAATAGTTTTTAATTAGATTAGATTCAACAATATAAAATATGTGATATTGTAATGGCTTCTGAAGTGAGGTTGTTCAATTTTGCATAGGGAAATGATTTACACAGGTGTGGTGTAAAATTATTTTGGAGAAAATAACAGTACAGTATCCTCTGTACCTTAATTTGCCAATGTATGAGAATTGAAGTGGGTCAGGCTGGATGTGGTATGCGAATTACAGGTTTAGTGGGTCAACGTGCCTGCCCGGTACTGTAGTTACAGTATTTGGATTTTGGGCTTGGATAACTGATCGTATACTACTGATTTGTAAAAGAGTGTTTTAAATGTAGAGGAGTTGGAGTCCTTCAGAACGTTTTGTCATCTTCACATTGACAACTTTCCTCCCCTAGCCCGTATCCCTGGAGATACGGCAGCGTGCCCTCCCATCCCATCCCAAGATGCAGCAGCTTGTCTGATATATGGCATTGACATAATGCAGTGTCTATGTACAGTATATGTATGTCTATGACACACCTGGAGAGGTTTGTATTGGGCAGCTCAACTGGATCTGAAGATCTGAAGATCACTGAAGATTCCTCCGGGGAGGAATCTTCAAATCCCCGCTATGAGGCTGGCCAAGCCAGACCTTCCAGCCATAACCAGTCTTCTAAGCACACTCCAGCCCCCTGACCTTGTCCTGAAGCCCGGCATGCTGGATGACCTGACGTGCCACCGAGGCACACTCAGGGTTCATCTCCATGGTGATGAGCCTGGTTCCTGGTGGTAACAGCTTGGCGATGCGGACTGTAGAATAGCCGCAGTATGTCCCCAGTTCTAAAGCTGTCGATGGATTGGTCTCCAGGACAACTGAATCCAAGATAGCACCTGTGGGTGTGCGTGCGTGTGTGCACGCGAGAGAGAACATCATGTTCATGTACAGCTGGCACAGAGATACAGTAGAGAACACATATGGGGTCTCCTTTATCCACAATACTGCTGCTAAACACAATCCTGCCAGTGTGTGTGTGTGCGTGTGCGTGCGTCCGTTAGAGAGACCTTTTTCATCTCCTACGTTCATGGCCCATTCACTGTTTGTACAGTAGTGATCCACAGCAGAGATGACACTGTCAGGATTTCCTTTGGTTGCATTTCTCTGCACAGCCTGAAGGATGCGCTGGAAATATAAAACCATAATGTGACGTTATTGTCTCACTGCAACCTGAACCGGCCTTGTCGCAGTTGTTGGTGTCAACAATTACAATCATACTCGCTTACACCAGGTGTGCATAAAGTATAATAACCGATTTTCTGTGAGACATACCCATTTGAAAATGTTCCATAAATCAGAAAATAAATCTTTACAATGTGGCACGAAGCGACACGTCGTGAGCTTGTAGGTGTAGCTATTTTCACTAGTATGCGTCCCAGGCAAACATCTAATCTCTCTTTTGGGTCACAGACTAAAGGGTTTTGGAACCACTGCTGTACATAATACAAACTTGCATGAAGATGTGGCGATGACATGGATTTCTAAACAAATTCTTTCAATGCAAAATGCTGCATTCAAGATCAGGAGAGTTCAGAAAAAAGAAAGGAGGGCATTTGCATTTCTTTCACCATAGTACATGCTGCATTCATGGTCTGGAGAGGGCAGTTGTTTTTACAGACAGGTAAAAGGGCAGGGGCTGAAGCCCCCTTTGATGAATATGTGTGCATGACATACAGTGCATACCTGGGGTCGAGTCTTTCGGGTCAGTACATCCAGAACCCGTTCGGTGATGCCAACATGCCACAACAGAGCACATTGTGCATTGGAGTGAACCAACCATCTGAACAGCCCGTAGAATCCAACACATACAACCACCAGTATCAGTGCCACCAACATTCTGGTCCCACTGGGAGAGAGAAAACTACATTAAACACACTCCTCTTTTATTTGGGAATGCTATTTTGACATTTGGTATGTGTGTGCGTTGCTAGAGGTATATACAGCCACAGTTGAGTACAATACTGAATTATTCAGATTAAGTCATTTTTTCCCCTGCTGTTATTGTTGCCTCAAGTGTAGCAGCTGGAATAAGCCCAGAGGCAATGATAGGGTGCAGCAAAAGCTGTTTATTCACCAACACCAAAGAATACAAAAGATGGCAAAAATGACAAAATCTCCTAAAACAAGAGACACGTGCGTGATGTCCAGCTCTGTTCCCCAGAGGGGTTTGCAACACTACACGCGATTTGTTTTTGTTAGGGTACCGCACAGTACGTTCATATTATTTACTACACATCAAATTATTTGTGAGAGCAACAGGTTTCAGGATTAAGTTTTGCCATACAGACACCATGTACATTTATTGCACATTACTCCATAGGATTCTGTTAGTTAGCTAGTCTTACCTTATAGCGAGAAGAGAAAGGAGAGAGCTGCTTCACTGCTTTTCCTTCTCATGAAGAGCTCAACACAGCAAAACATATCTTTCTTTCTCTCCCTAGTCCCTCCCTCTAATGCTCTGTCTCACATTCTTTTGTCGCTCTCTCTCTCTCTCTCTCTCTCTCTCTCTCTCTCTCAATGTCCCCATTCAGGGCTCCCTCTGAGAGCTGGCAGTGCTATATAAATAAACATGCCTTTCCTTCCACTTTTATTTCTATTTCAGTAAATGAGAATGTTTTGCCATTAACGTTGGCTAATACTTGTATTTTGGAGGACTAATGCGCATCACTACACACACACGTTTGTTTTGTTAGAAACACTAGGTTAGTTTACATTGCTATACGTTATTTGATTAGCAGCCTAGGTGCCCGGACCACTAGGCCGGCTCGGGGGCCAATGGTTTGTTAGGCAAGCATGTCTTACTACACATACTGTAGGTCGGTTTACATTACTACACAGCACAGGATGTGGAAAGATAGGAAAGTTAGATAGGAAATGTGTAAAGCAATTAGTGTTTTACACATACAATATTTTTGTCAGATAAATAGGCAGGTTTACATTACTAGGCCTACATAATATTTGTATTTGTTATACACAAGGTATGTTTACAACTTCACATGATTATGTGTTTAAGACACTAGGTGCATGTACAACACTACACAGGATTCTTTCTCCCCATCTCTCTCTCCCTCTCGCGCTTTTGTTTGGCCTGGCTTGGTCTGCTTTAGATACATCCCTGTTGTTGACATAGGGTTTGGAATACGGTACATTTGAAGCAGTAAGGCCAGTTTAGTCTGGGTAGTTTGGTTGAGATAGGCTTTGAAAGAATGTTTATTTATGTGTGTGTGCACGTGTGCATGTGTGCGTGCGTGTGTGTGTGTGTGTGTGTGTGTGTGTGTGTGTGTGTGTGTGTGTGTGTGTGTGTGCAATGCACAAGCCTGACATTCAGAACAGCTGTAGGCTACTGAGGCAGACCTGCCATCAGAAATATCCATCACTCACACACACACACACACACACACACACACACACACACACACACACACACACACACACACACACACACACACACACACACACACACACACACACACACACACCAGCAGGGGAAGGCTCTCTCTGTTGCTGCACTTAGTGCACTATATAGCAACATTGGATGGTCTGTTCAGCAGGGAGTGGAACTAACTGGAAGGGACGGGTCCAAAGGGATAGCATGTTTCTCCACACATGTTATTCCCTCTCGGTGAAGCTCCACACTGTCAGCTAAAAGAAGCTGACAGCGTATCCTAGGATACCCTCTGCAAACCATGATCCATTGATTGATTGAATACTTAAAAGATGATATTTACAGGCAGTACAATGAGTTAAAATTACATGCCAAATGGATGACACAAAATGCCAGAGGCTTGTTTCCATTGTGGTCCATTAAACATTCAACACTCAAGCAACTGGACAACACAACAGATCTACAAAAACAACTATACAACAATACTAAGGAAGGGTGTAATAGGGGCCATCCAAGTTCTGGAGCTGGCAGGAAAAACGAATTACACTTCTTTAGGTTAAAAATGTAAATGTATTCCTTTTCAGGAATAACAATAACCCAACAGCGTCATCTGGTGGCCAGAGAAGTAAAGTATCCTGTTTAGTAGTCTCCACTCTCAGAGTCCAATCCATCAGACAACAATGACTGATGTTCTCAATTGTAACAATGAATATGGTTTCTAATTCTAACGTGTGCTGGTTCTTTATTCCCCCGACCCTATTTTTTACACAAACATGCACATGCTGACAGGGTTAATTTCGCGTAGGTCGTCGACGTCGTAGCCATCTTTCCCTACCCTTCCTCCCTTCGGCTTCGATAATGGTACGGTCCGTGTCCTCCCATCTGACAGCTTACAGCAGAGAGAGAGAGAGAGAGAGGCGAGCACTGTATTATTTACCTTCATCCACAAACGCACAACCTGCACGTCTTCTTCAACAGACTGGAGAGAGCGTATCGCAGCAGTAGAGACTAGGCTAGGCTACAACAAGACAAGTATACAAAGCTATACCAACGACGAATCGGTTCATGCAGTAGCTGCTGCAATCCGTTCTGATCTGTTTGCACCGATGATGAGCTCCATGGGGACCGACAGACAGAGATAGACAGACAGACTGACTGACTGACAGCGCGCGGTCATGGCTGAAGACTTCTGGGACTAAAAGATTACATACAACACCACGCTATAAAGACAATCCCCATCCGGTGAGTGAACTACAACAGCCTGTACAGTGCGATGATGAATACGTGTGTGCCATTAATTTAATAACCACTTCATACGCCGTAACGCCGTTATAACTGGCCATAATATCTTCTTACTGATCGAGTGGCATTATGTTGAAGCTCTGTAACGTACGTCTTGCAATGTCCAAATTAAACTGCAGATACGTGTGTTGTGTCCGTTGCCGACAATTAAGCCAGCAGCCTGCTGGTTTAGCAGCATTTGGACTTGTATTATTTATGCCCCTTTACCTGTATGCTTAGCTTATTGCTACCGGTTAACGCGTATTGTGGACACTGATTGGCTGGCAAACTATATAGCTAATCCTTATTGTAGATGTATTGATTGGTTAGCTTGCCAGCTAATTGTTACAATACACTCACTGGTTGGCTAACAAACGAGTTTAAAGTTACTGTGGACCCATGGTGATTCTACAAAATTATACATGGGTGGCATGAATTATGTTATGTACCATAATAATATATTATATTTTGTTTGGTAATTACGTAGGCTATATATAACATTTTCCACTGATGGTTATTTTTTATACAAGCCAGATGGTACTGAAAAGGTCAATTTATGTGATAATACCAATGATAATACATTCCTATTTCCTATTTGAAATTTCCATGAATTAGACCTACTGGTATTGGATATGAGGCTGTTTATTCTGTTGATTCGGACACACTGGACACAAGGGACAATATGCAACAATGGAATCTTCAGGGGTATGAATGCTATGCAGAGTAACAATTGGAGTCAATAGAGCCAAAGAATCTCATAGGCCGAGTGTGTGGGTCAGAAAGGCTACACACAACGACACAAGTTCATTAAAATACAGACAGAATTCCAGTTAAGTTAATGCAGTAAACTTTCCATGCTTTCCAACTAGTTTGCGCTTCCTGTGTCTATTTTCTCTCAACCAGCAGACAGGGACGAGGGAGACAGAGAGCAACAGCTATTCCTTATAATAGCTCATTCATTTTGATGCAGCTTTTGGCTGTATCATTTCAGCAAATGATAGGCATGCTGCATGATAAAAGTTGACCGTTTGATTTGTATACAGTTCATATACAGTAGGACTGTCACTGCTGTACAGGTTAGACTACTTATTTAATGTATGTATATAGGCTATATTTTCAAGGAACTGTCCATGGTGCTGAATACGTCACACACTAAGCTGAAGTGTACACACACACAGGGGTGAAAAACTTGCTCAATGATCTGTAAAGTGTTAGGGTTCATATGGGCAATTGTGCTAACTAGTTGGGTGATTGCTTGTTAAAAAAAGTAAATCTGAACATGCTACCGAGCCAAAAAAAAAGCTACATATAAGTGGGTGATGTGTACTCATTCTGCACATATCATCCAAGATCTAGATCTTGTTCTGCTCATGTACATGGCCTTCACAATAGAAGTTACTGAAAACCAATCTGGGAACCCTTTGGCAAAAAAGTGGAAAAAATATCTTTTCCCCCTGCTGGTTGCTGAATCTGTCTTGAGAGATTACTGAAAACTGGCATGAGAAATTGAGTACAGCTGCCCCCATGTCTCAACCAACCCACTACAGTAGATCCTTTTTTAAATTGTTTTAAATGTTCAACTTCATACTTTAGTGGGGAGCATTATGCCACAGCCAGTTGGTGCATTACTCTGCATCCGCATCAAATCCGACTCCTGTCATGACTCCCCTCTCTCTGCTCTTGGTTTCCCATCTCTAAATAAAGCATAAAATGCCAAAAATGTACATGTAGAAAGCACCTACTGTATGGTTGACAGAAATAGCATCACCATGACAACACCAGAGGCAGAAACTAATATAAGCTCAGTAGCACAGATTACCATTTGCTTTCATTTAAAACGGCAAAGTGATATACGCGAGTGCTTCTCAAATTATCTTTTATAGGAATAGTGTGTGTACTATCCATTGTACTATATGTCTGACACAGAAATGACCAGAATGTAATCAAAGAATGATTACCTGTACAGGTGCGCTGACACCCCCAATGGAGAGTATGAGGAAGATCAAACGCCAGCTGTCAGGCACCGCAGAGAGGGGTGGGGCAGGGGTTTGGGACAGGACCATCGGCGAAACAGCCAACCAAGATGTAACATCACACAGCGACACCGGTAACTACATAATACACACACATACACATTTTAACTCATTCACCATTGATTCATTGTTTTATTTCTTTGATTGGGTTTGCTTTTTTTTAAGCCAAATTCCAATACTCGAATTTCTCGCTTCCTCTGTCATCTGTCCTCCAGCATGGCGGTGTTACGGTGAAATTGGTGACCTGCCGAGATATGTGACCATCTTGTGGACTTCACAGAACTTACATGGTCTTTAAATGCGTGGCCTAACTTGGTTGAACTCTGCTAATAAACAAACTGCAATGATTTACATTCGGACACTTATGTGATGTTTACACGATTGTCAATTTTGGCAGGTCACCAATTGCACCGTAACACCGCCATGCTAGAGTGACGGAGTGTGCGTGAGAAAGACGAGTGAGCAGAAATTGGATTACTAGAATTCAGCTTTAGGATTCTTCATCCTCTCACCTTTGTCTCTCTTTTTTCTCCTTTCTCAAGAGGTGGAGTCAGGAAGTGTTTTAGGTCGAGGAAGTTCTCTCCACTCTGTCCTCCAGTCATACAGTTCCTCCCTGAGGAGACCCAGACGCTTGGGTAGAAGTCTGAGCTCCTTCCTCCACCACAGACTAGGTACTACTACTGTATACTGTACTACTTCTATAGAGTGTCTGAGTGGGTAGAGAGGCCTCCTGGGAATTGGAAGGTCAGTGGTTCACCCCCTGTTCCACCTGGTATATGTGTTGAAGTATCCCTGAGCAGTCACTTAAGTCCTAGCCTCGGGACCGCAGGCGTTTTGTTTTCAAAGGAACAAAAAGCCTGGGTGAGCGAAGCAGGAAAAGAGGCATAGGAGTGGGAGTGAACCTTGTATTTCGCTGAGTGCAGAGGGGCGTCACTCCAAATTTGGTGACGTCAATATTCTCCACTGCGTTCTACTGGGGAGGGGAGGGGAGGGGAGAGGAGTGGGGGAGCGGGGAGGGGAGGCCAGCTCATACTGTAGGTTGGTGAACTGCGCTCGTTCGTTCCACCCCTCTATGCCCAGAAAAGCTCTCTTTCAGGTTACTTAACCCCTAACAGCTCCATACAGACGCTGTATTAATGCTGCCCACTGCTATAGGATTTTCAAATGGATAAATTAAACTAGAGCCCTATGAAAAAAAGCCCTCTTATTTTTGTATTCTTTTACCCATTTCTGCAATTACCCTGTGTGGGTTGACCAATAGTTTGTCAATGCCAGTAACTGACTGCCTGCCTGCCTTCACATGAAATGCACATGAGCGACAATCCCACTGCAAACAGCCAGTGATGTGCTGGTATCCCATTTCCTCATTTTACTTTCTCAGCAAAAACATATTGTATGATCTCGTTATCCCACAGCCAGCGATGCGCAGTCATTTCAGATTTGACTGGACAAAGACGTAGGCTTCTCTGATGCTGGTCTTTGTTTTTGCTGGTAGAGCTGTGATACAGTATATTGCTATACTATATTGATACTGTGATATCATCTGTACCGTAGCATCATGAAGTAGCTTAAATGTGGCCTTTTCCTGTTCTTAAAGCCTGGATTATAGTAAATTGATTATATTTTCTGGGTTAGGGTGATGTGTTAAACACAATTTTCTCATATCTACATTATGAATGATGATAGTATAGTATTAGTAATGATGAAGTATTGTTACTTGTAAACCAGTAGTCATCCCCAAAATATCGTCACATTGTCGATATTGAGATTTTATTGTGATGTTTGATTATGTCCACTAAGTGTATGTATCCTTTGTGTGTGTGTGTAGAGATTGTCCATGAAGATGTTAAAATGCGTTCTGATGGGGAGAGTGATCAGAACTCAGATGACCACAGTCCTGTTAGACTCCGCCTCCGCAACAAGAATACTGAGGTACACACACACACACACACACACACACACACACACACACACACACACACACACACACACACACGGAAACTGTACTAGTAAAAGTACAGTTTCTTAGGTACAATTAGGTATTTATACTTAACTTTACTTGAGTATTTCCAATACTTTTACTTCTTCTCCACTACATCTCGGTTGCAAATACTGTACTTTTACTTCACTACATGTAGTTACTAGGTCAGTTAAAATGTATGATCTATATTGTGTGTGTGTGTGTGTGTGTGTGTGTGTGTGTGTGTGTGTGTGTGTGTGTGTGTGTGTGTGTGTGTGTGTGTGTGTGTGTGTGTGTGTGTGTGTGTGTGTGTGTGTGTGTGTGTGTGTGTGTTTTCAGGACATTAACAAGCGTCTATCATTACCAGCTGATATCAGACTCCCTGATGGCTACCTGGAGAAGTTTAACCTGAAAGAACAACCTCTTAGTAGAAGACTACGGCGGGTTTCACTGGTATCTACAGTACTTTACTCTGCTGTATATCCATTCAAATCAAATTAATCTATTCTTAAACATAAACCACATCACCGGAAGTAAAACACTGGAACTTACATTAAACCAAGTTCAACAGACGCATGGCAAACACACAGCAAACACATAGGCCTGCTGTGCATGTGTTTTAAGAAAAAGGGACAATGGGAATCCTGGGCCATTTTTGAAACTAGCTCCTCACCACTCGCCCTATACACTTCCACTCGGTTTGAGCATAGATATATAAATAATAGAGACGCAATGCAATGCAAGTGGATGGGAGGGGAATTCCGGTGCCGTCTCTATTATTTATATATCTATGCTCAAACCAAGTGGAAGTGTCTAGGGCGAGTGGCGAGGAGCTAGTTTCAAAAAGGGGGCAGGCCTGTTTGTAGTGGGAGGAAGTGAGAGGTACCACAGGTACCCCTGAACCATTGTGGAGTCTCCTTGTGGAGCGGAGGGGAAGTGAACACACTATGCTGTATTCTACATACGCTACTTACTTGTCATTACTTTAGCATTACATGTCCCACACTTCAATGAGCCAATCTTGTGATGATCTGGAGATCATCTGATACAATCTGTATTTGACCATCTCTAGCATTTAACTGTCAAAACAAAAGTCGAAACTGCCCAATGCTGTTTGCTAGTTCCTGTTGGCTAGTTCTTGTTGCATGAACTTTAATATACCCGCCTACAGCAGCTACTACCGGAGAAAAAAACAAGATAATCATACCTTTTGTCTTTCTGCCTGTCTGTGTCTTATTGTCTGTCTTCTTTCTGCCTGTCTGTGTCTTATTGTCTGTCTTCCGCAGTCAGAGATTGGTTTTGGGAAACTGGAGACTTATGTTAAGCTGGACAAACTGGGAGAGGTATATGACTGTTACTTCTGAACCTACACGTCTGACTCCTTACACTGACACCTGACCTTTAAACCTTAGAGTTTTACTTGCATAATCTTGTAGTTTTATCATTAACTCTCACTCTGTCTGTCTATCTCTCTAGGGGACTTATGCTACGGTTTATAAGGGAAAGAGTAAACTGACAGACAACCTTGTTGCTCTGAAGGAAATCCGATTGGAACATGAGGAGGGAGCACCCTGCACTGCCATCAGAGAAGGTTCCTACCTTCCACCTTGCCTACTACTACATAGCTCTTACTGTATTAGACACTGATGAAAGTGCCCACATTCTTTACTAAAAGTATCAATACCTCAGTGTTAATACCACTATTGAAAGCAAAAGTCAAAATGTACCTAGGTGAAAGGGTATACAAATATACTTGTCTTTCCTTTTAGTGTCACTGCTGAAGGATTTAAAACATGCCAACATTGTCACGCTACATGACATCATCCACACAGAGAAGACTCTTACACTGGTGTTTGAATATCTGGTGAGACAGACACACACACACACACCCACACTCTCTCTCTCACACTCTCTCTCTCTCACACACACACACACACACACACACACACACACACACACACACACACACACACACACACACACACACACACACACACACAATGCATGTCCACAGATAAAGGCCTTAACTCCTGTCACCCAAAGAAGTATGTTGGATCAGTGGATCTCCAAAGATATAAATCCCCATATAATGGATCCCTGTCTCCCTGGTGATTCATAGTCCTCCTCACTCATAGACCTCCAAGTATATGCTAGTATATGATAATGGGAACTGCAGGTGCAAGTATCCTAACAACGGCCACAATGAATGAACAATGGGTACAACGAGAATTGCCTAACTGAATTGGGCATCGGCCTGGCAATAATAACAGCCTAGACATTCATTTATTTACTTTACTAAGTGTGTGTGTGTGTGTGTGTGTGTGTGTGTGTGTGTGTGTGTGTGTGTGTGTGTGTGTGTGTGTGTGTGTGTGTGTGTGTGTGTGTGTGTGTGTGTGTGTGTGTGTGTGTGTGTGTGTGTGTGTGTGTGTGTGTGTGTGTGTGTGTGTGTGTGTGTGTGTGTGTGTGTGTGTGTGTGTGTGTGTGTGGCAGGACAAGGATTTGAAGCAGTACTTGGATGACTGTGGAAACTGCATCCATGTCAACAATGTAAAGGTAAAATAACGTTTATTATTCTTCAATACAGGAACATCCTTTGTCTCTTAGTTAAAGTACCACTTCAACACTTTTCAACCTTCATATAATCTTCATATAATTGGTCTTCACTATTTTCATGATAAAATAAAATAAAAAGGGCTGTGGGCACTGGGCAGTTCAGAAACATCATCGTTAGGCAGATTTATTTTAAACAAGATTGTTTTTTTGTTTTGTTTTTTTAGATTTGTATTATTGTGAGAATGATGGCTTCCATTATCACGTTGCAACTTTTCAGGAATAGAAAGCCTGCAGTTTCTATTAGCTTGGATTCCCCATCGAGGATGTCACTGGTGGACGGGTTTCTGAACTGCCCACAGCCCTCCCATGAGACACAGAAAAGATATTGTGGCATTTTATCATGAACATTAGTGAGGACCAATTGTATGAAGATAGGTTGAAAAGTGGTGAAGTGGTCCTTTTAAGTTCAAGTTATAGAAAAGAGAACTATAAACTAAAGTGTTGTGAGGACAGAACAACTGCCAACCATAGGGTAACGTTGTGTGAAGATATACATTATAAACCGTTTATTTATTAAAGACTTAATTCACTTGGAACTGAATTGGTCAATTAACATTGACTTTCTTTTTCCTCTCTGCAGCTGTTTCTGTTCCAGTTACTGCGAGGTTTAAAATTTTGCCACAATCGAAAGATTCTTCACAGAGACTTAAAGCCACAAAACCTCTTGATCAATGACAAGGGAGAACTGAAACTAGCTGACTTCGGTAAACAGAGTGCATGTGAGATGGGAGATAAAGCTCACAGAACTGGAATTGATACATTTTACTGCCATACAACTATCTGTTTTATAATGTTTCCTAATGAACTAGAAGTAGAATTGACACATTTACTGCCATATAGTTGCCATATCAACTCCCTACTTGAATTCTAGAATGCCTATTTAGGGGCATTCAGGCATAACATTCAGTGAAAATAGTAGATGTAGTAGTAGTTTTCGGCAAAGATGTTTAATGTAGACCGAAAACGAAAACAGGAGGAGGCTAGCATAGAGCCCTGGGAATCCTGGGGTTTAAGTGGATAAGAATGATTTTATGCTCTACTATTACAACAGACAGACAGACAGACAGTGGAAATCTATTTATATCCACATTTAGTAGATTTCACGGTTGACTGAACGTTGTTTGTGTCAGGTTTGGCGAGAGCAAAATCCATTCCAACTAAAACGTTCTCTAACGAAGTAGTGACGTTATGGTACCGTCCCCCTGATGTGTTGCTGGGGACTACCGACTACTCTACACACATAGATATGTGGTGAGTACTATGAATACTACTAATACTGCTGCTGGCTATACTGACATGTGTTAGCGCTACTACCATTAGTAGTAAAGATTTATTTATTCATCGCACTGCCCACAACAATGTTTGATAGGTTATTGTAATCGGCTATGTGTGTGTGTGTTCCTGTGAACAAAAGGACTCGACAATGAATGCAAAGATTTTCATGAAACTTTGGCAGTAGGCTGCGGCTGGCTGCCCCAAAGATATGATTAACTTACGAGTCGAATAGGTCGAGGACATTACTACGGTCAAAGTCAAAATCAAGAACAGATGGGTGGGTTTTCATGACATTTGGTGGGAATGATCTGTAGGGTACGATACTGTACATAAGCAAGTGAAAATGCAAATGCAGAAATGCTAGGGAACATTCTGTGGTACTGTGGAAAAGCTTGTCTTGCATTTCGTCTACAGGGGCGTGGGATGTATTTTCTATGAGATGTCGACAGGCAGACCACTGTTTCCAGGATCTACAGTGGAAGAAGAACTGCACTTTATCTTCAAACTACTGGGTACAATGCACACACGCACACACACACACACACACACACACACACACACACACTAGGACCAATGTTTCTGACTAATTCGTTCAATGGCCGTTTCAGACAGGGAGTGACAGACGCACCTTGCTAATTCATTTTCAATGAGAGGCGTGTTAGTCCGGCAGCCGACAGGCTTCTTTTGTTTAACCCATTCAGGCCTGACGTCGAAATAAAAAAAACGTTCGCTCTGAAAGAATATATATTCAAAGATTTGTGCCGCATTTTTACGATTTTTCAAAAATAGCAGACCTACAAGTTCATTGCGCGCCACTCGGTGGCGCGCTATGAGCTTGTAGATCTGCTATTTTTCAATAGCTAAAGTATAACATAATGCTTAGTTAAAACACCAAAAGGGGTTCCCGCCCAAAATGGGTTAAAAGCTATAATATGACACAGATGCGTCCTCAGGTCTAAATGGGTTAAAGTGGGAAATTTGGTATATAGTCTTTTTTTATTGGCCTAAAATATTGTCTATATACATACCGTACATTCATGAATCCACTTGCTGACCGGCTGTCACTATTGGGCAATTATTTTATAGGGGTTTCTTGTGACCCTACCATTAACATCCTATGGCAGGCAAAAATGTCAGACTTTCCTTTTGCTTTAAGTAGCATGTGACATGTCAAACTAGGGGGTATTCATGATTCTGAATCCATTCCAAGCATTAGTTTTGCACAAAATACACTCCTTGGGCTAAAAGCAGCCATAGCCACTTGCCCAAATGTGCCCAAAATGTGCTGACCTCATCACATTTGTCATGTCTATGGCCGTTTTTAGCCCAAGGAGTGTATTTTGTGCAAAACTAATGCTTGGAATGGATTCAGAATCATGAAAATCCCCTAGTTTGACATAAAGAAAAGGAAAGGATACTTAAAGAAAAGGAAAGTTTGACATTTTGCCTGCCATAGGATGTTAATGGTAGGGTCAAAAGAAACCCCTATAAAATAATTGCCCAATAGTGACAGCCGGCAGTCAGCAAGTGGATTCATGAATGTATGTATATAGACAATATTTTAGGCCAATAAAAAAGAAAAACAAAATACCAAATTTCCCACCTGTCCACCTCGGCTGCCGGACTGTGTTTATTTTGAACGTGTGTGGTGAAGTTGAGGAGCGTTGACGCAAGCGATCGCGGTACCATGCAATTGCTTGTTTGTGCATGCATCCGCAGGCGACTAGTCCTGGATGGTGATGAGCTTTTATTTTTTCACGCTACGTGTCCCGCGCCTCCTCGCAAACCTGATGCAGGCGAGAACGCCTGTGCGTCACTCACAAACGGCCTTAAGTTGAATGGAATGTTGCTGATCTAGGATCTTATCCTTGAATTTACTGGTGTGTGCGTGTGCGTGTGCGTGTGCGTGTGTGTGTGTGTGTGTGTGTGTGTGTGTGTGTGTGTGTGTGTACTGGCATATGTAGGAACTCCCACAGAGGACAGCTGGTCTGGTATCCGTCGTAATGAAGAGTTTCGGTCGTTCAACTTTCCTCGCTACTGCGCAGAGAGAATGATGGACCACACACCTCGGTACGTACACACACACACACACACACACACACACACACTTACTTAATCCTCTTCGTGTGGGACCTGTCTTGTGCTGCATGTTGTACCTCGTCCCATGTAAGGTTTATCTCCTTTAGCTCAGCTGTCACGGTTCGTCGACAGGTGGTTTTGGGTCGACCTCGAAAACTTTTCCCTACTCCACACTTCTTGTCCATCTCTCTAGCATGCACACACGCACGTACGTCACACACACGGATGAGGATGGGGAGGAGGAAGCAGAAAAAAAAGATAATATTGTCATATTGTGTCATGTGTGTGTGTGTGTGTGTGTGTGTGTGTGTGTGTGTGTGTGTGTGTGTGTGTGTGTGTGTGTGTCCAGGCTAGACAGTGAAGGTGTGGACCTCCTCTCCAAGTTACTGAAGGTATGTACCACCATCACTTCCTCACTCTACCGTCTGCTTTCTTTTTAATTAAACTTTGATTCACTAATTAAATAATCACAACCATAACGCTTAAGAAAAGGGAAGTGGAAAAACATTTGCTTTGATTTACAAATTATCTGCATGCAATATGAATCAAGGTACTGTAAAATAAATGCAGATTCTCTCACCTGAGAGATGCATTAAGCCGTACTTTGGTCTTTTTTCTGTTCTTAGTAGCCAAGTAGCCAATTATGTTTTACCCATTTTTCTCAGCAATTTAGTCGTTATGCCAATTAATTCCTCCCCACACACGTTTCTGTGTTGTCACTGCTGTTGTATCACACTGACTCACCTGCTAGTGAGGAGCCCCCACCGGGAGGACGTAGGACCACTCCTCCCAATCCTCCCACCCAACACTCCCTGCGTTCAGGTGCCGCCCCAGCCTTTAGGACTCCATGCAATGACCAATATCACCCTCCCCACCGGCTTCAAACCTTTTCATGTCAAGGACCCCCAAGGTCGAGGCGGGATCATGGCAGCACTGTGTATGCACTGTGCCCGCCTCTAGCTGCCGCTGATTGGCCAGGCCGTTTTGTGGCCGGGCATCAAGTCTGCCTGAGAGTTCCCAGATGGGAGCAGGAGGGGGGAACCCAGTGTACTCTCTGCTGCCCCATCTGGCGGAGTCAGGTTACCCGCGGACCCCCATTTGAAAAGATATGCCAGGGACCACCATAAGCGAAGATGTTTGGATCCCCAGCGCACACTATTTGGTCTTTACTAAAAAAAAGCTTATGATTTTTAACTAGGCAATTGTACTTGGTGTTTGTGTGTTCAGTTTGAAGGGAAGAAGAGATTGTCAGCAGAGGAGTCAATGAGTCATCAATACTTCAGCAACCTCGGAGATCAAATTGTAAAACTGCCTGACAGTAAGTCAGTGCGCGCGCACACACACACACACACACACACACACACACACACGCGCACACACACGCGCACACACATACACACATACACACATACACACACACACACACACAACTTCAGAAAGTCAACTCAAACAACAAATTGAAAGTTTTCTGAAATACTTCAAATATTTATATAGGAGAATATTTTTTTTGTATTTGGTTGTATATTATATGCATGCATTATATTAATATAAACTATTTCTTTGTGATTGTTGTGCTTTAGCGTCATCCATCTTCTGTTTGCCTAACATTCAACTGGAGAAAGAAACGACGACAGAACCTGGTAAATATCACACACATTATCATCATTGTTTTGCCCTTTTTTCTCCCAATTTAGTTGTTGAGGGGCGCTAGCTTTGAGGGTTTTTGTAAACACAAACATTGTCCTAACGCAAACATTGAATGCCATTGATAATGAATGGCCAGCTTTGAGCGTTTGTCCCAACACACACATTGAATGCCATTGACAATGAATGGCCAGATTTGAGTGTTTGTGTAAACACAAACATTGAAGACAAAGGTGAGGACGCAAATTGTGATTGGCCGGAATGAGATGATCTATGAATGATGTATGATGATGACAGTGCCCCTCACTTCACACGGGTGTGATTTGTATTATACCAATTAACACTTAACACTATGTCTTCCCCACTGGGAAGACATAGAGCCTCTGTCCTACTCCATCATTCCAGAACCATAAAACATTAACAGCTGCTCTCCCTATTTATATTTGAACACAATTAGCAGTACATTTTAGCTGCAATCACCAAATTACGGTAGCCAAGAAGGCACAGACAGAAACTTTGGAAATAGTGGAGTTGTGTTGGTTACAAAGTTGTGATTTGTAAGTGTGTGTACTGAAAAGGAATGGTGAATTACTGTGCAAATGACATGCACAGTATGGGTTAGTAAAGGACCGTAAATAGGCCTCAAGGTCTAAGAAGGTCTATGTCTGAGAGAAATAAAGAATAAAGTGTTGAAACCTTTAGTAACCATGTGTAATCTATTAAAGGTATAATGAGCAGGATGTTTCCCCTTGGAAAAATGTATAAAATGACCTTACTCAATCATTACGTATGGCCCCACTAGTATTTTGTCTGCAGACCCTGCCTTCTGCCTGTATTTAGTACTTTGAAGATTCTGTAAACATTTGTGTAAGCTTGCTACTCTACACCCCCCCCCCCCCCCCCCCTTCCTTTCTCTTTCTCTCTCTCTGTAGTCAAGAGTGTATCCAGTCTGCTCTGCTGAAAGGTTTAAGAAGATGATAAAGAAGAAAGGATGACAATGGGGAATTAAGGGATTATTCTTAATCCTTCAATAACTAAAAAGGATAAAATGTAGACATAGAAACCCTTTCATGGGTGTGGAAAAAGCAGTTGAACTTTTACTGCAATGTATGATGTGACACATAAATCAATCCAGATTAATCGATCAATATTTGACCTATAGATAGTTACTGTACTGTCAATTCCATTGAGCGTTACTCCCCTCTCCTCAGTTCCCAGTTGGCAACAACACTTTACTTTACTTTGACAGAAATGTTTATTTTCTTGTTTTGTCTGTTGGTTCAGAGAGCTACAGTGTGTATGGGGCATGCTGGGAATCATGTTCTTCCTGGGTCCTGTGGAGCCATGTCTATTTGATGTGATCTGTGTTGATTTAGAGGTACTGTACGGAAATGTCTGGTTTAGAGTTGGGGTATGTGTGGTTTAGAATTAGGGTATGTCTGGTTTAGAGTTAGGGTATGTCTGGTTTAGATTTAGGGTATGTTTGGGTTCGAGTTACTGTATGTTTGGTTTAGGGATACACTGTTTGGTTTCAAAATTGAGGCGTGTTTTTAGGGTATGTTGGATTTAGGGTTAGGCTGTTTGATTTATTGTTTATATTTGGTTTACTTTAGTTATGAGGTTCCTGGGACTCTTTTTAACGATGCAATAACAGCTCCTGTCTAAGGCAATAAGACCTTCCAAACAAACCTGTAGGTTTTGAGATGCATTGCTCAGAGGAAAATGGGCATGTCACCTACGAAGCACTCCACACAGGTTGTTGTTTCTGCAGTTATTTTTATATTAAGCTTTGATATTACAGTTTTTGTGACGAGCCAAAAACAACCATGTTCAATTCCTCTTCTAGGTGCAATTGCTCTTTAATAAAAAACCCTGCCCACCAACCTCACCTTTTTTCAAACCAAGTCAAACCATCTATTGATTTATGAGATGGATAGATAGATAATCTGTGAGGATTCTGATGGCTTCATTCTGAAATAATAATGAATTTTGTGTTGTTTGAAAACACATATTTCTTCAGGTGGTTTTAAGTTGATTACATATTACAGAATAATTCTATGTGTTGTTGGAGAGTGTTACCTTTAGAGACATGACTCTAATTGATTAAGCTGCTGTGAATAATTATATATTTATGTACTGTAGGCCTATGTGTGCATGTGGAAATCACATTGAATTATTTAAAGAAATAAAATGTACAAGCATTAGCTAGTATAGTTCACACAAATGACTCATCAACTACAGTATAATTTAGCAGAAGGCCTCACTGCTAATACGTATACAAATGAATAGGCATGAGTGGATTTAATTCACTGACAAGTCATGTGAAAACCCAAAGATGGAAACTATTTAGTCACGGCCGACCTCTAAATCCTTGACTCCGGTCAAAACTTTCCACTTCCTTACAGTGATCTACTCTTCTCTACATTTGATGGATTCTCTTATGGGTTTAACTCTTTGAATGTAATTTTACTATAAACACTTTATCTATTTAGTATTGTCCTGCCAGTTTTTAAATAGGTTCAGGGGTTATGTAAAGTTGTGCATGGGTTAGGATTATGGGTCATGGGTCAATTTTAGGGGCCAGGGTTCAATGTCGAGGGTAATTTCAGGTCTTGTCGATGTTGTTGGAGGTAACATATTGTTTCTCTCTTTCTTTCCATTTGCTTGAGAGGGGGAATGTCTTTGTAAACAATAACTGAATTACATTTTGACCAGATCTTGGATTATGTAATAATTTATGCATGCATGTTTATTGCTAGTCATACAGTTCTAAAAGTGTCTATTATTTGACAGTACTGCACAACTGCTATTACACTGGCACAGAAAATCTGTTTTCTGACTCTTTGATCTGGACGAATGCAAATCTGAGCCATCAAGTACAAAACTGTTTTGATCCGCAACAAAGTATCAACAGTAACACGCAAGTATACACGCAGTACTATTCCCACCACATGTCATTATGTTGAAACCGTGCCTTTCTAAATGAGGCTATCTATGTACTGTATGAGCAGGTCCATTGTGGACATTAGTATTACCTTCAGTGTCTACAGTCTCACGATCATTCTCACATTCACATCAGTACACTTTACCATTGAATGTCTACATGACAGCAGAATGCCAACAAAGACCCCAAATCAAACCCAACCTACATTTTCAGGTTATCAGCTCCAACCCTAACCCTTGTGCCACAAAGGGTCAAAAAACAAATTTTCTCCTTTTTGAATTAAACTGAAATGTGTTTCTGTTGCCATCATCCTTTTGCCACTGTTGAAATATACCAAAGTTCTCTGCATTGTATTGCATGGTAGAAAGGATTCTTCTCATGGTAGAAAGGATTCTTCTCATGGTAGAAAGGATTCTTCTGTATCTTACTTTTAAGTGGGGTATATATTTTCTATGCTGTTCTTTGAATATCCTACCATCTTCCAGAAAGCACTACTGTCCATGCTTGGAATACAAATCCAAGTACGAAAGTCGTCTTGAAAGACCATATATTATAAATGTTATAAAACAAAGTTATTTCAATGTATTGAAAACAAATACACAATAAAAGCTGTACATTTTTGATAACTTAGTTGGTTGTTTTTTTTCCCACTCCATTAACAAGCACAGATATGTTGCAGTGGTGTTGCCATGCCATTCATACCATATCGCAGTTGGTCCATGATGGAATTTAACATTCTACTGTATGTGCATGGTGGCTTACTGGCTGGTGCCATCGGAAAAAAATGAATTTCTACTCAATGATATTGAGATTTGAGGCCCAGCGGCCCTTAATGAGATTTTCCATGAGATATACTGTATACATGTTTTCACCACATTCCATTTGTTAGTTTGTTAGCAGAGTAACACTAGAGAATGGATAGGTGGATTTACCGGTACATCAAACCTGTCGGGAATGATCAGTATGCCCATTAACTTGATTAACATTCGGCTTATCAGAGGTCAGGGTCACAATCAAGGTCAAGGTCAAAATCACAGTCACACAGGAAATTGCATATGTAAAGGGAGGTATGCACTCTACTTTCTAATTTCTACAATTCAATTATCTAATCTAGTCCTGGAGTCTGAAAACTGAACCCCTGTTTGTAACTTTACCTTTTAAGACAGGAACCTATTTTAGTACAGTGTGTATATGTATAGTATGTGCACTGTCTGTACAGTATATACTTAGCAACATAATTTGTTTGTAATCTTTGGTCATTTTTGTAATTTGGACCTGGTGAGACGTTGTTTTGCCTAGTCCTTCCACGCGCCAGATTGATCTACCTCCCAGTCCTGGTAGAGTAGTTCCAGAGCAACGGATTGTGTGGCCCTGGTTTTTCCCTAATGGGACTGATCGAGGGTAGCTACTGGGACATAAGTCGGGACTTGATCACCCCGGCTGGGTCACCTGAGTGAGGGGTATGATGTTGCAAGACCCGAAACCCTGATGACCTTGGGATACATCACTGAGGATATGTCCCAGGTGCATCCATGCAATGTTTTCTCGTTCTTGAATAAATATTTGAATGTTTTCAGATCTTGGATCAGGATTTAGAAGGCCTTTTTAGAATCATAGTCCTAAATGGGTTAACACGCTAAAAGGGCTTGGGGCTTATTCATATAAATGTCTTAAATATTTTATCTAAGGATGAACTAGTACATTATAGTTAAGTCTGGGCCCTAAAAACATTATTTTTAGGCAGATTTTTTTGTTTTGTTTATTCTGAAACCCAGGTTATCCAAAGTGAATGACATATATATTGCTATATATATTGACATATAGATATATTGCTCTAGATGGACAGTGTTTAGGACCTTTAGAGTTGGCTCTACTACTGGAGGAGGAGGTAGAACATTGGATTAACTTAATTCCACTTGCTTTAAATAAAGCACTTTGAATTTCTGAAATGCCTGTTATTTTGTAGGCCTACTTTGTTTTACTTTTATGCTACTGTATGTTTACTGTAATCAGTGATCTTCCTGAATAAAAAAGAAATGAAAAAAGAAAGAATAAAGTATCCAATGTGAACTACGGTCCCCAGATCAGTCCAATAGAGGTGGGTAGTAGTAACCCACCTCTATTGGACCACCGCCAGCACCCACAGCGGGAATCAAACCCAGGACCTTCTAGCTGTGAGGCGGAGTTTTATTTTCTAAGAACAAAGTCCACCGACAACCAAACCTTGGACTGCTACTTTTCAACATGATCATAGAATCTGTACGATAATAGGACTTCAGTGGGAGAGGAGAAGAGATTCAGATATGTAGTAGTAGGCCTACTGTACGTGTACATGTGGGACTTACCTGTTTTACCCAGGGTAGTAGCTGGGCAAGTACTCATTTTCAGCAACCCCCTGCACATAGAAACAGACATACGTACACATTAAAACCTGGGAGCTGACAACCAGTCTTATACTGTTGACCACTAAGCAGCTCCACTGGAGCAATTTGGGGTTCAGTACCTTGCTTAAGGTGTTGGGGGAGTGATGACCATTCACTTCCTCACCCAGATTTTCTGCCGGTCCAGGGGGATCCTAACTTTTAGGCCAATGCTGCCCCAGGCATACCTGACATGTGCGTATAGGAATCGGGATGCATAATTTGTTGAATATTGTGCCATCCCTGATCTCAGCGACTATTTGGAGATAAAAATCAAGAATTCCCACTCACCTGCAAAGAGAGCAGTCTCATCGTGAATGTATCCTCAGAGCCTGGGTAGGAGGGCAGGCACGTTGATGTAGCTGTACAACAAAATAATCTTCCAAAGGGACACCAACTACAAGCAGTAAAATGTAAAATGCCAGCAGACCAAAGACAGCAATTAAAGTAAAAAAATAAAAAATCTTTTTAAGACCGACACAGAAACTTCCTCAAGGTGTCACAGTATCGCACGGAGACCATATCTCTCAGCAACACAACAAAAACTAAAAAAAAAACTTAAATAAAAAAGAAAATAGAGGGGAGAGCTGTTGTCATAGAAATGTATTTATTTAAAAACTTTGGGGTGAGGAATCCAAGTAGAGTAAGAGACAGGAAGATGCAACATAAACATAGTAAACCGATAAAACCCACGTTGTTTCTGTACATAATCTCACATAGATCATAAAACAGCAGAAAGATTTACAGTAATTGGTTTTAGAATTAATTCGTTTTAAATAATATAATTTGATGTAAATATGAAATATGAAATATTGTGATACATCTTGAAAATCTTCCCATTCACACCGATGCCCGACTCCTTCTCTTATGTAGACAGTAACAGTAATAGTTATAAAACAGAACAAAGTTTTAGTTTCAGGTACTTACACGTATATGAAACTCAGATTATTTGCAGTGGTATTATGGCAAGATGACCCAGCTAAAATGGTGCTGATGTACAGCCTGTGTGTGAGTTGCCAATGCGGAATCTGTGTAATACGGTCTATGGATTTTTGGACAAGCTACCACCATCCATGGGTGAATAACTGACTCTCACATAGAACAGACAAATAAATTGGGAATCAATAACTTTGTATCATTAATCTTTAATTAAAACACATCTGTGCTCAAAAAAGGAAAACATTTAAACCAACTGGAGTTGAATATCCCTTTCTATTGAGTTAAGCAGTCGTTGCTTAAGAGTGCAGAAAATGGAGGTGAGGCTAGAGAGAAGTAACGACATGTAATACAGGTCTCTGGTTAGAAGCAAACCAGGGAAATTGCAATTGTGCACGTATGCAGCTAACCCCTTTCTCAGGACTGTCCCTTGTATCTTATGCAGCTAACCCCTTTCTCAGGACTGTCCCTTGTATCTTATGCAGCTAACCCCTTTCTCAGGACTGTCCCTTGTATCTTATGCAGCTAACCCCTTTCTCATGACTGTCCCTTGTATCTTATGCAGCTAACCCCTTTCTCATGACTGTCCCTTGTATCTTATGCAGCTAACCCCTTTCTCAGGACTGTCCCTTGTATCTTATGCAGCTAACCCCTTTCTCAGGACTGTCCCTTGTATCTTATGCAGCTAACCCCTTTCTCAGGACTGTCCCTTGTATCTTATGCAGCTAACCCCTTTCTCAGGACTGTCCCTTGTATCTTATGCAGCTAACCCCTTTCTCATGACCGTCCCTTGTATCTTATGCAGCTAACCCCTTTCTCAGGACTGTCCCTTGTATTTTATGCAGCTAACCCCTTTCTCAGGACTGTCCCTTGTATTTTATGCAGCTAACCCCTTTCTCAGGACTGTCCCTTGTATCTTATGCAGCTAACCCCTTTCTCAGGACTGTCCCTTGTATCTTATGCAGCTAACCCCTTTCTCATGACAGTCCCTTGTATCTTATGCAGCTAACCCCTTTCTCAGGACTGTCCCTTGTATCTTATGCAGCTAACCCCTTTCTCAGGACTGTCCCTTGTATCTTATGCAGCTAACCCCTTTCTCAGGACTGTCCCTTGTATCTCAGATTAGGTTCCTTTTTAAATCTTACTCACACTTGAAATAACACACTAATGACCAAAGAGTATAAGGCAGACAGTATATACTGTACACTGCAACTGATGAACAGATTTAACAGTGAACATAATAATTAATAAACTATTTAAATTAAGGGTTGGGTGGCATCTTCAGATTAGAATTAAATAACAAATGGCATTAGTTTCACTGCGTCTGGGACCTTGGCTGATCAGATCAGTTACGTAGCACAGGTGATTATAATTTATTTGGTTAAAACAAGTTAAATAGCTCTATATATATATATATATTATGTTTCCTGACAGTGGTGTGATGTCCGTGGAACCAGCCTCAGTAAAACACATTGGCCCATATAGGGGCACCCAAGAGACAAAGATCTGTCTCTCTCTTTGTACCCCACTTATGAACACTTAATTCAAATCAACATTTTGTTGTTACAAAGGCCTCCTATAGTGACTGCATCATGAGTTATTTGTAGAATAATGAAGATTAAGGCCTGAAAACAATAGAATTATGAAAATGGACAAATAAAGGCAAACAATATTCTCACAATATATATATATATAAACTCTCATACTCTCCAAAAACACAAATAGATAGGCAGTAGTCTCATTGGCTCAATACGATTGTATTTAACAGACAGATTCTGGTGAGTGTGTTTGACATTCAGTCATTTATTGCCTTGAAAGGCATGATGAACTGGAGGTTAGAAGAATAAATTAAGGAGGAGGCAGAAGAGTTGTTCGGTAGAACCATGAAAAATAATGTTGAAATTGTGTGCTTCAAATGGAGCCAGGCTTTGGAACACTTTGCTTTTCCCCTATGGGGGGAAATGCCATGTTTGACAACCGTCTTGAACGCTACAGTAGGTCCCTGTGACCTGTCACCCAAAAGAGGGAGGTTCTTGAACAGGTTTTTAGAATCTGGTAGACTTGAGAAAATCAAAACCGCATTCTAGAATATTTGTAACTACTCTGGAACCAGCTGTTTTCACATTCTAGAAGTGGCTTAAAAACAAAACAAAAAAACACAAAACCAGCATTCTGGAATACATTTCAGGACTGAAAAAAGAAAACCCCAACTCAGAAACCCACCATTCAAGATTCCGTCTTTCTGTGTGTTCTAGAACATATTGGACTTCACTTCGTGACTGAAGAAGCTTCCAAAGTTGAGGTCTCCGGACATGAGTTCTTCTTCCACATTCTCCAGAGCCCATTTGTGTTCCACGATCTCCAACGCCTCCCACTCACTCTGAAACACACAGCACAAGTTCTACTTCAACAAATGTAACTCCTTTACAGGTCATTAATATCTGAAATTTGATTTCTGACACCCAAGTAAAATATATGTAATAACAGTATTCTACTGCCTTGCTGAACACAAGTTACCTCATTTAAGACTAATTTGTGTAAAACCTTTCTGCATGTGAGGTGTGAGCTCTGACCTTGAAAGCCTTGTTGGGGTCAGGGGGCATGGCCATGGCAGCACCGGTCATCTGGTCCTGCATGAGTCGTGACTGGTCGGCAGCTAGAACATAATTAACCCATTAAGACCTTCTACAAATGCCTTCTAAATCAGTAGTTCTCACACTTTCAAGATAGTTAAATGGTAAAAAAATAAATAGACATACAACCATGTATATACAAATCACACAGATGCATTCCCGGTTTTAATGGGTTACAGACCCATTGCACTGGCATAAAATCCAGTTGCCATTGTTGGCATATCACCGTATAAGAGCAGTAAATATTTTGAAAACAATAATTGTTAGCTTCATATTTTCAAAATCCCATTTGTTTAGTTTTATCAGGTACACTCCTTGTGTTGATAAAGGGTGTGTCATTTACTTTGGCAACCACAATTTAATTAACAGGTTGAGGTCCCATTGCTGAATCTGTACATTATGTACAGACCAACAGTTGATACAAGTCTACACTTGCCTGCATTGAATTAGCATCTTACAGCTACCTAGTTAGTCTCAGCAGAGCACCTTGTGTGGGTTCGATTTTAGTCACAGCAAGGAAGGGTGGGACAAAATAATTTAATTCGTAAAATTTAGCCAAAAGTCCTGACAAGAATTCCATTTGAGTCCATCAATGATAGAAGGCATGAAGGGTCATTTTCAATAATCACTGAAATAAATAAATCAGAAAATCACTTAAACGCAAAACTGCCCTGTCTCAGAACCCCAGTGTCAAACTAAACATTTCTTACTCTAAATCCATTCATTCTTTACATGATGTAACCATACCGTTATCCTGTCCCAGTATGAGGCTGTACATGCTCCTCAGCCCAAAGACGTTGAGGAAGTACCAGGAGGCTGAACTCACCCTGAGAAACATCCACAAACATATTCATTCCCATGATTGGCTGCCTAATTTTTAAGATTCAGCTACTTCAGTCTTCTGGTCTTTACAGTGAGACAATTAAACATCATGCCGCTCAGAAAGGTGTTCTCAGGCTGAATAAATTTGTCAATAATATTGTTGCATTTTCCAAACTTGTTTTTCTTTACAGCATGGATAATATGGGGTGATCCCTCTAGAAGAGCATGCGAGTGTGTCTGGGACTAATCTCGCAACACACTGGGCCAATTTGTGCCAAATGTCTTGTGCATGCTCCCAGTAGGCCAATAAAGTCAATCCCTGAATATTTATCACATAAGAATTATACTTTTTGAAATAGTTATCCGTTTAATACTTTATTGGGCTTTATGCATGACTGTAGTCCTGGAATTCCCGAAGGTGCTATAACTGTGTTTGTCTTATTTTGATATGCCTATTTTTGGACAAGCCTGCAATGTGCAATGTGCTTGGAGATTTTTGCATTCTTGGACAGTCGTAAAATTTGTGGAGCCTTGAGCCATCTGCCAACTTTCAGAACTACATTAGGAACTCATTACATTTCATGTTGTTTAATATTTACTAATTCACTGAATGCAAATACCAGGAGGCGTCCAATGAGTACAGCTCTATCCCTCGTTGTAACATGGGTTTGAACCTCAGGGTCAAAGGAAAGGGCACCTTGGCTGTAAGAGGAAGAATAACAATAATTATTCACAGCAATACACAACAACAGTCACTAACCAATTGGGGGGGGCAGAATTGCTATCGAAGATGTGTTGAGTGACTGACTGACCTCACTTAGCAGCTACATACTAATTCCTACACGGGTTGTGCTTAAAACCACGCCCCCGGGCAAGTTAAGTTTACTGAGGTTAAGGTTAGGTTTAGGTATAGTTTTACTGAGGTTAGGGTTAGGTATAGTTTTACTGAGGTTAGAGTTAGGTTTAGGCTGTCAATCACAGCGACTGGCCAATCACAGCGCGTCGACTGCACAACCCGTGTAGGCTTTGGTATGTCCCGCTCACCATGTCACAATGACAATTGGCTACAGCTCTGATTGACAGCAGGGGGTACTTACTGATAACAAATCCTGAGAAGGCCCAGTTGATCCATCCACCAATCACAATCATGGGAAGAACATTGGTTAAGTTCCCTTTCATCATGTCTGTCAGCATGCTGGTGTCTGCAAGACACACATTTCATCACTTTATGTTGAATAAAATACTGTCTTTTAGTTCAGTGTTCTGAAAGCAGAATACATTAGTAAACTTTGAAATATTTAACAAACTATCCCATATCTATCTAACTCCATGCTACATTTTTCAATTCTTTATACATTTTAAGATTTGTGTTGTGCAGGTATTTAACCCTTAATCCAGAGTGATTTAAAGTAAGGAAGGAAAACACATGGTAATACACCAAATGCATAGAAATAGTAATCTAGGATCATAGGTAAACCAACACACAAACACACACGTTACCTGTCATGGGATTCTTGGGTATCACCTTCCTCTTGACTGTCTTAAAGAATCCTGTCTCAGTGTCATTGAAGTAATATTTCCTCATGGCAAACGACTGAAACAGACCAACACAGTGTTTCATGTTAATATCACTAAGAATGTCCATTGACTATCAGCGAAAACACTGATAATATACTAATATAATATTACCAGGTTCTTCTTCAGGTTCTTCTGCCTGAAACTAACATTAACATAATATGAGTTCTTCCATCAGTTTACCTGTTTGGGGATGTATTTCCCATTCTCTCTGAGGATTCTGCTGCGCAGGAGAACCTGGCTAAAAGGAAGGATAAGAAAACAGCACCATCTCAGTAAATTAATACAAAGGGTCTTTAAATATAGTCCTTTTTAAACAAACTGAACAGAGCCCTGGTCACGTGGTGTCCAAGAAGTAGACAAACAATAAAGGGACCGAGTTCACTTGAAGGGACTCCCTCTTTCATTGGTGTGTCACCCAGGTGGTTGCACCTAAACCCTAACATTTAAATCAGGTGTTGACACTAACGGTTGCCCACGTGCACCTGGCAGGTAAATAAAACTTCCGGGCAGGTGGAGTTTGCTTTCAGGTTGCCAGAACACCAGGCAAGTGCCTGTTTGAGAGAGGACACAACCATCTATAAACACAACACGAGATATCCTTCTAAACACCTGAACATAAACACAACACGAGATATCCTTCTAAACACCTGAACATAAACACAACACGAGATATCCTTCTAAACACCTGAACATAAACACAACACGAGATATCCTTCTAAACACCTGAACATAAACACAACACGAGATATCCTTCTAAACACCTGAACATGGCCAGCGAGCCCAGTCTTAAAATAAGGGCACTGTTTACTTAGAATGTGCTGTTTTCACTGTTTCTGTTACACTTACAAATATAAAATAACAAGTGTGATGTGAACCCATAGTCGATATTCATATATGTATGTATTTGACATAGAACAAAATGGAGGTACAGTATAAATTTTATTTCATCGCACAGCCCCATAAAGTAAAAAGGGGTTAAATTGAAGGGTAATTCAAATTTGACCTATGATTAATGATGATCGATTTACTTTTTAGGCAAGTGGGCATGACCTTTGGGCAAGTAGAACATGATCTGTACTTTCCCGATGGGCAAGTGCCTCTAAGACCCGAGTGTCCCTGTAACCCCTGTAATTTCACAAAAACTAAGCCTAAACCTAACCTCACAAACACTATGCCTAACCCTAACAGAAATTATGTCTAAACATTTAACTTCACAAAAACTATACCAGTAACCTTAACCCTAACCCGGAACCCATCTGCAAAAAAACTCAATCCTCATATGTTCACACTAAATCTTTTTTAGGTTAGCCGTCTACAGTATGTGGCAAGCACAGAGGGCTAAAATAAATACAATGTCAAAAGGTCGAAGTGAACTTGAAAGGTCTCTCTCACCTGTCGGACACTTGCTCCATTTCTACCTTCTTGTCGCTGTGGAGCAGTTGGGTGACATAGTGACGGAGGACACCAACTAAGAAGGTGATGAAGACAATGGGGAGCACCACCCAGATACGAATACTGGAGTCCAACAGCAGTTCTGGACCCGGCATGGTTTCACTAGTTTAAATACAGTACACACACACATATACACACACACAAACAACACACACACACCCTGGCTTTCTATGATGGGGGGAGAGAGGAGAGACAAGGAGGAGAAGGAGAGATGAGAGATTAACAATAACTTTGACCTTTATTTCTATAGGTCTCATACTGTGCATACATGCATTTACAAAAATGCATTTTGAGAACCCACACATTTTCACACTTTGCGCGCACACTGTGCGGCTCCCCACACACAATCATTCTACAGTTGTGGCCCCCGGCCTAATCTAGTTGAATACCCCTGGTCTAGACTCTAGACTAGTGCATGGGTCTTCAACAGGGGATGTCTAGACTCTAGACTAGTGCATGGGTCTTCAACAGGGGATGTCTAGACTCTAGACTAGTGCATGGGTCTTCAACAGGGGATGTCTAGTAGTGCATGGGGGGTCTTCAACAGGGGATGTCTAGACTAGTGCATGGGTCTTCAACAGGGGATGCTCACAATTATTTAAAGGTGGCTGCCAAATCTGCGTGTGATAGGAACTTTTTTTTTTTAACCCTAGCATCCATATTCTGGGGGGGAACAAGGAACATTCACCAAAAATTAGGTCTGGACCATAGCTCTAATGCCTGGACCAGAAATACACTTTTACAACAGTGAAAAAGTATTATACAGATAACTTACATAGGTTCACATTCTTTGACCGTACATAATAGCCTACATGTAAAAATGCAAACATAGCCGACAGTGATGATCTGACACTGACACAATATCAAAATCAAGCACAACAACATATCTGACATACTGTATCAGTGTCTACTTGTTTATTTGTACGTCTCTAATTGTTATGATGAATTGAACAGTATTAAACAAGTGTAATACTTTATGGTGTCGTCCACAGTTAACAGTTTTGTGCTTGAAATGTACTGTAATTCTCCAATATGTTAATAAATGTATCAGTCAATACTTCCACAACCACTTTGATATTCTCACAAAGAATCTAAGACACAGGAATGAAAAACGTAGGCCTACATAACAGGCGAAATACACCTGCCACTATATAGCAGCCTCTGAGATCTCATTCTCAAGTGTTGGTCCACTCTTCTCAGTAAACTAAATTTACTTGAACTAAATATGACTCAACCACAGTGTGCTAAGACCCACCAACTTAACCACAGACGAAACTCGAAAGCTTTTGATTAAAATGACTAAGAATCGACCCAAATGTCACAATAATGTAACGACCTTCTATAGTTTTAACACAACATATACACGTTGACTCGAGGACAAGTTAAGACAACTTGGCTAAATACACTAGCCGGTTGAATCACCAGTATCGGTGACCCTGTTGAATTATGTGACTCCAGAGGTCACCGTTTTTACGATTTCGTAAAGTTTGCTGCCGGGGACAACTCTAAGGATATTATATGAATATGATAGCATAATAACCACAAAAACCACATCAACCAAATACTTGACCAAGTGACCAGGCGAGTCAACATGCACAAGTCCAGAAAATAAAGTCTATAATGAGACAGCAGCGACTCTAGAGTCACAGGATCTAATGGGTAACACATATCAGTTTAACACCTGCTAGCCTAACTTCTCTACATTTTGAAAGCACCTTATTGGCATCTGATCATATGATGCCATACCAGTGATGTCCTGCTGCAGTTCAATTACTGGCAAAACGTAATATTCTATCTATTAGATCGTTTTCTGGGAACAGACGGTAAAAGTAAAATCACTTACCGGCTACCACATTTATGAAGTTGGGCTTTAATAACGGAAGACACGTTCAGCTGAAAGTTCCATCGAATAATAACTTCCGGCTTCTGGAATAACACGTGACCATGCAGAGCCTGCGTAACGTAGTATGCAAATGATGCTAAATAAGGCAAAGGAAAATGAATACTAGAATAGATTACCGGTAAGAAGATATTAATTCATGCTCATCCAAAGAAACAGACCACTGTCAGAACAACTTTCTCAATTGCAAAAATATATATATATATATATATATATATATATACTTAGCCTATTTATATTATATTTTATTGGTTTCTTCAGCCATGATGATGAAATGAAATGAAATGAAATCTATATTTACCCAGGGTATCTGGGCTAAGCTCAAGAACTTGTTTCCAGCCAGGCCCTGCTCATAGAACACATTTCATCGTAGTGGTTGATGCCTTGTTCAAGGGCATTTCAGCGGTGGTAATTTGAACGTGTCGGACGGCTGATTCGAACTGGGAACCTTCCGGTATCTAGACCGCGCCGCTATCCGTTCGGCCACCGCTGCCACTAATGATGCAAATCATGCCAATGGAAAAAGGTTGCAATAATTTCTGGACAACGAAAGAAATGTCATAAATGCAGCAATGTCCCGATTATGCTAATGAGGAAAGCTTGCATGACCACACCATCACCATGGTCATGGTCTCATGGATGAATTTCTGGACATTACAGACACGAAGTTAAACTTAATAGATCACCTTTCTAAGCTAAATTAAAGTCGTTCCCTGTTTGCTATAGGCCTACTATAGGCCAATTTTGCAAATAAAGATGTCTCCAGTCTTTGGCCCTCATTTATCAACCGTGCGTACGCCAAAATATGGGTGTACGCCGAAATTACCGCAATTTTCGGCATTTACCATTTGCGCCAACGTTTGATTTTGAACTTGAGCCAAGACAATAACCACGTCTGGTCGGGAGCTGTCGTACGCTTTGTCCTCACCTGTTTTTCTGTCGTAGAACAGCGGAGCAGCATTGTTTGACCAGCTGAGAGGCTGTCACAGGCATCTATTCACTCCTAAAATGTTTATATAAAACTGTATAGGTATGTATATGGGCTAAATGTAAAAAAGTAAAAAAAAGTTAAGGAATACATCAACGATGTGTATTTGTGTCATATGAAATTAGTAGGAGCTTTCCAACTTTACAAGAAAGCAATTAAAATCGCGCATTTAAAAACAATGTTGCAAGTTAGATGCGTAAGCCATTTAAACAGTGTTTTGCATGATGAGCGCATACATGCGAGGATTTGGGCTGTCTGTGCTGAAATATTTCCATGACGGGACGTTGGAGAGTGCAGCGCTGCAGCTGCGGAGAGTCCCAACTTGGGTAGCCTACTGTAGCCTAATCTACAGCAGGCCGATGTCTTTCTGGAGTTACAGTAGCCTATGTGCAATCTCCTCCTCGTTTAATAAACCCGACGCGTCGCTCGAATGCCAAATGTGCCATGCCGGCGTGCCAGCGCAAAATTGGGGACCGCTGACCGCATCGGAGTTAGGTATAGGCTAAACCACCCAGCCAGGCTGCCAGCCCACCAGTGCCAGTGTGCCACATGAGGCTGGTTTAGGCTGCACATTTATATAATTGTCAATTGATAGCCCAGCCACTGCACCGACTACTACTGCGACTAGCGAGGTAGGCTAATCTAAATAGATTGTCATAAACGTGCATGGTCGCGGTGTCATGAACAGTGATAGAGACAGACAGGACAGGAGAGGAGGAAAACAGCAGCGTGTGTGTGCGCCTATTTGTTATTTAATTCATTGTTCACATGCAGGTTCAGATTTTCGTTCACTAATATATTGTTGAAGGCTATATTAAATGAATAAATACTTTAATAATTTAATATAGGCTACAACTAACAACACACGGCAGGCGCGTAGCGCGGATCAAATGATTGACTGGGCAAATTAGCATGGGGGGGGGGTAGCCCCGGCCGATAGTGAAGTGTGAAGTGTGAACGGTTTGGGGAACCATTTTAAAACAAAGGCGGCTTGCATGCTGTGGTTTACTAACCAGAAAGTTGCATGCACAATTTATTTAAGATAGGCTACAACAAACCAGTTGGACTTGCAAGTTGCGTGTGCGTGCGTGCGTCTGTGTGTGTATGAGAGGGGGGTGACTTTTTTATTGACTTTTTTCGTCATGTAACTATGGTTTCCAAGGTCGTACTGCAGTTGTTCATGTCGCAAAAACGAGGGCGAGGCTTGATTTCATAGGGCGTGCCAGATAGATTTCAGCCGTCACATTTATAAACGTCCGAACGAAATTAAGGAAGAAACAGCTGTCTGCGATCACTTTGTAAATGCCGACCCGACGTGGGTGTACTACGAATCCTACACTCGAATTTGGGGCAGAATTTACACTCAATTGATAAATGAGGGCCTTTGTGTGTGTGTGTGTGTGTGTGTGTGTGTGTGTGTGTGTGTGTGTGTGTGTTAGGCTGCGCAACAGTGAAGTGACACTTGGTGGTGAAACCCAAACATACCTTCTCTGGGGTGGAACACCACACATCTACGACAGGTCTGCCTGCAGCAATCACCTTGACTCAGCAAAATTCTCCATCACAAGATGATTTTTATTCATAATCTGTCAAGATTCAAGATTATTTATTGTTAATACATCCCACAAGTAACATTCTTGGGATTTCTACTTTTAGAAACAAGAAGATCACACCTGTGTGAAGTGAGGGTCGCTCTTATCATCATACATCATCATCACGTAAAATTGACACTATGCCTATTTGCTCAGATACTATGACATAAAATTGTCCATTCACACTGTCAATGTGAATGTAATGTTTGTGTAGGACATTCAAGCCACAAGTGGAGGAGCTTGCCGGTGGAGCCTGCGAAATCCACCACTCTCGAATGAAGTGTCTGGTGCTGGGAATCTGGTGCAACGCACAGGTCCTGGACACACCTGGTGAGAGCAGGAGAGGACCTGGTGAGGCGTTCTAGGAGGTGCCCGGCCAGGAGTCAACCCACAGTGCCTAGTCCCTCCACGCGCCGGATGGCTTGCCCGGTACCCGCCGGATGGCCTGCCCACTGCCAGTACTGGCAGAGTAGTCTGGAGCAGCGGATTGTGTGTCCCTGGTTTTTCCCTAATGGGACTGATCGAGGGTAGCTACTGGGACGTAAGTCGGGACTTGATCACCCCGGCTGGGTCATCCGAGTGAGGGGTATGATGTTGGAAGACCCGAAACCCTGATGACCTTGGATACATCACTGAGGATACGTCCCAGTTGCATGTTTTTTTAGTTCTAGTGTTTGTGTAAGACGGAAATCTACACTAATAGCTGAATATAGGAGGGGCTAGCGCCCCTCAAAAATACCAAAAAATACCAAAAGAAAACCGTTAGAATCAGCAGTACAAACAGTAAGTGTCCTCAGTGTAGCACAAATCTCTTTAAAGTTAAAAGCACACAGAGCTCTTTATATTTACTAATTTTCCAAGACAGAATGCTGACACCATTTTTCACTGACCTTATCGCATGTAGAGTTTCATGCGAGCAATGCCAGTACATGTTGGGCATGTACTGGCATGGCTTAGCGTGACCAGTCAGTGTATGCTATGTCTGTCCTATGAAATGGCCTTCAATGTAATGTCATTTTTTGTGACAACCTAACACAATAATATTCAATGTGTTCCTTTCAAAGATGTTTCTCCATTCAGCATCACTCTGTCTGCATTGACAGAAATATTGTATTGACTTTGCTTTATAATATTCCTTCTCCCTATTGTCCCGTGTATTTTCAACACAATTCATGCATATACAGTAGGAAACGTTGTCATCACATGCACAATTGCAAAATTGCACATTTCTGGTATAAAATCAGTGTTCCAAAAATATAAGTTAAAAAGAGTCTGGGCATTCTGTCAGGGAAGTGGCTCTGTATTGTTTATGATATTTTATGTGATACAGTGTGGCTTTTAATTTCACCCTCTATAAATTAAGTAAGTGAAAGTGAACATTTCTTATGACCCAGGGTGTGTGTGGCTTTGATGTCAGTATAAAGAGAAAAGAAAATGCTTTATTCTGTTATTCATTCACAGTAGTCACAACTTGATGGCTTGTGCATCACCAAATTGTCAGACATTCCGAGAAAATGTATGTAGTAAGTAATGTAAAATCACATGTTACTTATACACCCGGCACCAAATGAGCACAGAATACTGAATACTGAACTATTTATATCTGTGTGATGTGTGAGTCAAGCGTGGGTCATGACCGAAACAATAAGGCTGAATACAAGTGGTCAAAATGAGTTTTCTAGCAAGGTGGCTAGCATCTCCCTTAGAGATAGGGTGAAACGTTCAGTCACCCGTGAGAGACGGACTGCTCCTTCACTTGGAAAGGAGCCAGCTTAGCTGGTTCGGACATCTAGTACCGATGCCCCCCGAGGGTCTCCCTAACGAGGTCATCACTGCACCTCCCACTGGGAGGAGACCTCCTGGCAGACCAAGGATCAGATGGGGGTATTACATCTCCAAACTGGCCTGGGAACACCTCAGGATTTCCCCAAGAGTAATGTTGCTTAGGAAAGGGAAGTCTGGAGCTCTCTGCTGAAACCCCCGTGACCCGACTACGGATAAGATGGAGTGACATTAGATTAAATTGTGGTCCGGAAAAAAATAATGAAAATAAATACTCAATGCATTTCCAACAACATGAACATGTTTTTTTATATATGTTAAGGGCAATAAATATTTCAACTTTTTCATCTCTGCAATTTCAAAAACAAAAAGTACAAGTGATATATCTGTATATACATGGTTAAAAGTTCTCCATACATAATTTTTAAAATAATGTCTCTGTTGACACGTCATATTTGACACTGTACTGGTACATTTTACATGGACTATTCCAGTCTCTCTTTGCTCTACAATATAAACAGGAAGTGTAGGCTCCTTTGTCTTCATAAAGCAGATCTCAGATCAGCCTATTTTCTCTTCTATAGGTGCATACATACATTACAGCATTTATACAGGAGCGAACAAGGGGGGAAAAAAATCTCATTTTTAACTTCTTCTGACCCCAGAATGCTGCATGTCCAGTGAACAATAAAACCACCAGACATGGGTCTTTAAAGGGTTGAAAAACGGATTTGTTGTGCTCCCAAAGTGTAAAGCCAGCTTTTAAACAACAGCCCATTCCAAAGTTGAGTAGTCATATTATTATTATTCATAATGATGGTTATGTACATTCATGTTTTTTTTTATAATACAGCTTCATTCAGTGCAGATAATGTTAATAATACCACATGCAAACCGATACTGGAGCGCAGACCAGGGCAATAAAAAATATAGTCTATTCAAATACTGTATAGTTCCCTTGAAATCTGAATATACCCCCAAGTGCTCAATTGGTTTGGATCAAATAATTAAAATGTTCATGAGTTCAGTAAAATCGTAAGTGTTAATTTGTACAAATGTAACCTAATGGACCTGTAAGGTTAACACTCAGGATTGTACAGTGTATTTCATTCCATGTCAGAGACAGAGTCACAAAGAGGCAGGGGCACTGTTACCAAGGAGAATTGGTGCATTGCGTTTGCTATTTCTTGCTTTCTTTTTTCTTCATTAGGGCTTAAGTGGTTAAGATGGATCAGAGGAGGCTTGTGTCTCACCTTTACAAGGGACTTTCCAAATTCTTACTCTCATTCAAAAGGAATGAATGGAATGTTTGGGGGTGCTTTGCATCTTTCCAGAAGTGGCTTTGTCCTGATCTCTCTGAAGTCAGGTTAGTTTTGGATTTAAAGTAGTTGTAGTGCCGGACTGATGTGCGTGTGTAAGTTTGGGTTAGTGTGTTGTACTGTACCATCTGTGCATTAAATGTTGGCGTGCATGCGTGTGTGTATGTGTGCTTCATCGCACAAGCATACATGAGTGTATTTGCATGTTTGTGTGTGTGTGGGCCAACATAGAGGCACTGGAAGCAGAAAGATCCCTCAATCACCTCTGTGTGCAAAGACCACAAAACTTTATCGATAAAACATCTTTACTGACTCTGTGACTGCGATTCAGAGGTGTGTATTCGTGCATACTGTAGATGACTCTATTAAAAGTCCATATCAAAAAATTATTAGAACAACTTGTTAGTCACAGAAAACCTTCTCGGTAGAGTAAAACACGTTACAAATTAAGAGAATTCTAGTATTTCCATTGTGCAAAGTAAACCAAATTCATATAATCACCCCATACCCAAGCACATAACAAATTAAGAATACAGAAAAGCAAAAAACAACGGAAAAACTATACACAGCCCAAAGAGTAGTTTATAAGGTTAGTAGAAGCAGTTGTCACAACAATATCAATATCAGGAGTATGCTTTAGTTTATCCAAGCAGGTTGAACCTCAGAGAAGGCCTGTTGATGCTCCCATCAAAAATACAGCAGACTATACAAGTAGCAGAGAGCCTACAGCAGGTCAGGAGCAATCACAGAGTCTCACAAGAAACTAATGTTTTGTTAGCATTCATTTAACAACCAGAGTTCAAACAGAGAGACAGAAAGAGATAACAAAACATATAATCAGCTTAACTCACTGTGAAAAAATGAAACCATAATGTAGAAAATCAACTGTTTGAAGAGAAATGTTCTTCTTTCTTTTTTTTTTGCATTTGTGATCTCTAAGTTGGTAATAATTATGTTGCAAGGTGATGATAAAAAGCCATACATCAATATCCTTTGTGAAATAAGCAAATACAGTTTATTCTCAGCTGATCCTTTGATCCCATCCCTTTCCCCACTTCTGTGTCATCAGTGGAAAGAGCAGGGAATGTGGGCTGAACAGGTTTCGTCTTATTTGCAGATAAATATTTAGTTCTGAACTAGTCTGCTAGGCAAGAGCCATCCCATTATTTGCACTAAATGTGTTTTTTAGGCACATGTAGCAGAGACTGGTTTTCTGTAGGTGCATTCTATGTTTATGACGCAGTACGGTCTCATTGTGGTTATGTTAACCACCTTTCTTTTAAAGATATTTCAAGCCTCTCTATTCTATCAATAATATCAATAATATTGAATTAGAAGATTGCAATTGTGGGGATGCTGGCTTGCACAGTCAGTTAGTGCACTAACCACATTCTCTGCAAGTATGCAAGTTTGAATGCGACTCCCATCATCTCACGTGTCCCCTCTCTTGTCCTCTGTTTAATGTCTCTCCACTCTCTCCTATCTACTGTAAATGAAGACAAAAATAATAATATAAACCTTAATCCCCTTCAAGGCTGTTTGGCAATATCAAGTTGTTACCCCATAGACTAGAGCAAAACTCTTACAATTAGATTAAATTGTTGCACGTTGCACCCAATTGGATTCATATTTTCCTAATTCTAACTTTGGCCTCAAGTAAAGGTTGCCACCAGTTTGTCTTGTTGCAAGTACTGTAGTTCACAGCCTATAAGGCATACAAATACAGAACTTAAAAGACTGCATTTTACTGAATTCACCCTGTTTGGCACCCTGCAGCTTAATCTTCCTCTGCAAACTATAGACAGTTAAAGAGCACATACATAGCCATGTACCAGGAAATATACTGTAGTCAAAGTGACAAATATGGGCTCATCTTTTACTTCTACTAGACACAGAGCCATATAAGGGGAGTTATAAAGGGTGTGGTATAATCCACATTGTTTTTACAAATTCTGAATACAACTTGATTATAACTATATTTCTATATCAGATTTCTACAACAGGAAACACTGATAACCCTACTAACCATTTCATTTTTTTAAAGCCTCCAAATGATTATTGCAGTGAAGAGCACCCTGTAGAGTGTAGACACACTATGGTGTGTCAGTAGTGTACTCACTACAAGTTAAATACCCATTCCTTCAATTATAAGGACATTTTATCACAGAGTTATAGAGTTAAACTACTGGCAGTTAAATGTGATTTGAGGCTGTTTATTTGTCAATGCTTGTATTCAGAGTGGGTTAGGAAATGAGAAAATACAAGTTCTTCAATAATTTGTGAATGTAGTCCTTTTTTTTAATGAATTGTCAATTCTGGATGGGCGGACTTTAAATCTGACCAAAAGACCCTGTATAATAAGACACTGACCACAGATGCATTGACACATTCAATCATCTCACTGGTCATGCATGTCTAATCTAAGACACATAAACCACACCATGTTAATGCAAACAACTTGTGAAAAATCATATTATATTTTTCTTAAAACCCTGAAATGTCCCTTTAGGGACACCGTAGATAGTGTACATACTGTATGTCCATAGCATTAGCTCAGAGAGCTAACTCCAGTGTTTCAAATTCTCAGGCACTGTTTCCCTTATCAAATGGTCCCGGAACCATTATGACCCTTTACAGTACAATGACTCACCATTCTGATTTGCACCACTATAACTCATCGCTGCTCGATACAAAGGAATCCATGCTTGTTGTAGTCTTTCCTTCAACAGGTATATGGCCAAGTTGGACAGCAATAAAGAACTACAAATATGGCCGATCCTGCTGCATCAGGAAGTGAATTTTGAGTCACCTGTTAAAAATCCTCAGAAGGACACTAGGCTGAGAGGTAACATGAGACTAGTATAACCTTTAAGGAATGGAAAGAAGACTTCAATTCTTTAGCTGGATGGTTTGAGATCCTGATGTTATGGCAGCTTTCCTTGTTAACAATAAACGGTAAAATCCTCAGTGTTAATTCATCCACTTGTAACTCAGAGAGTTTGTGCACTCCACAGTTAAATTAACAGTCAGGATTTTACAGTGTACACCCATGTAGGGATTAAGACAGGACCCAGCCTGAGCTTGTCTCTCGACATCCACCGCCAGTCTACTTACGAGGAAACTGGATGTGAAAGTAACACAGGCTGAGCAAATTCCTCATTC
The DNA here is from genome assembly GCF_951216825.1 of Electrona antarctica. Classification (NCBI taxonomy): domain Eukaryota; kingdom Metazoa; phylum Chordata; class Actinopteri; order Myctophiformes; family Myctophidae; genus Electrona; species Electrona antarctica. The sequence continues at coordinate 17,633,502 of NC_136807.1, read as the reverse complement.
CTCCCGCTCTTCCTCCTCTCCTCCTCCTCGCCACACGACCATGTTGGTACACTTGCATTTGTCCACCGCCTACTCCTCGTCCTCTCCTCCTGTTGCCTCTCACCACTGCCCCCCGGTGGATAATGGGGTATCGAGGTAACACTGCTCTCTGACGCCGCCTCCTCAAACCACCGTACTTATCCGGCTGACTGGCTTTGATTTGGCCCCGCCCCCCTGGCTGGACCCTCCAATCACCCCTCCTGGCGGGTGCGGGGATAGCGGGGTCTGGGGTAGGGGGGGAGGTAAGGGGGAGTGGGGCGGCGGCGGTGGAATGGAGGAGAGGGGAGGAGGGTACTGGCTGACGAGACGGGCCGACGGCATCGGGAGAGGAGGAGGGGTGGAGAACACAAAGTGGGGGGCGGAGGATGACGGTGCGGGCACGGGGCTGAGCGGGGAGTGTGTGTGCACGTGCCCGTGTGAGTGTGTGTGTTGCACGGCGGGGTGGTGGTGGTGGTGGCTGTGAGAGTGTGCGTGCGGTGCGTGAGCGATTGGGTGGGGCTGAGAGTGCGAGATGGTCAGCGGGAGCTTGGTGCCTGCGATCCCCACTCCGCCACCCAGTGTCCGCACCCCCGTGGCGTGGGAGTGGTAGTGTGCGTGCGAGCCAGGCGGGATGGGGGTGGAGGGAGGGACGGGTGAGTGGGGGGAGAGAGGGGGTGGGCTGGTGAACCCTGGGCTGGTGAACCCATGTTCGTATCGGCCGTGTTGGACCCTCTGCTGCTGCTGTTGTATCAGCTGGGTATGGGAGACACCGCCACCCGGCCCCTGCCTCCTGGGGCCAGAAACCCTGTGGGAGAGGGCGTGGTGGAGCGGGGCGGGAGCGTAGTGGTGGTAGCGCTGGTGGTGGTGGTGGTAGGGCGGGGGAGGGGTGGCGTTCTGTGGCTGCTGCCCCCCGGCGCCCGTCACTCCTCCCCCGGCTCCACCCGCTCCCGCTCCACTGTTGCTGTGGCAGTACTGGGCGTGTAGCGCCTGCAGCTTGGAGGAAGGCACCCCCGCCCCCGAGGCAGGGTCCGACTGGCCGGTGCCATGGTTGGCCGAGGGAGAGGTGGGGCAGGGCGAGTGGGGGGATGCGCCCACGGGGATGGGCGGAGCCGGGGCTGGGTAGTGGGGCGGAGAGACGATCATGAGCGGGCTCGGTGGTCCCCCGATCCCGCCCCCTCCACCCGGTCCCGCCCCCTGCGGTGGAGGCGACGACACCATCATCAGGGGACCGGGCACCTTGCCCCGCCGGCTGCCAAAGAAATTCCCCCCGCCCCCTCCGTGGAGGTGGTGGAGGGGGGAGGCGGAGGGGATGGTGGAGGGGGAGGGCGAGCTGGGGGGTAACCCCCCCGGCCCACCCAGGTTGTGACAGAGCCCCGGCCCACCACCCACCCCCGTACCGGGGCTCTGAGTAGGGCGGTATGGCCGGTAGGCTGATGCTGCCAACGGAGAGGTGGAGGTGGTGGAGTAGGGATGACCTCCACCAGCCAGGGGACGCTGCTGGTGAGGCCTGGGGCTGCTAATGATGGAACCCTGGCAAAGAGGAAGAGAGGTCATGTTGCTCAAATATCAACGAGCAGACACACAGTATTGATGTCAATATGTTTCTTTGCTCTGGTAAAATAAATGACCTTAGAAAACCAGTTAAAAAAAACAGCCTCAAGGTTGTTTGGGAGAAATTGTAATCCGTACTATAATCTATTTGTAACAGATATACTCTAGTCTAGATAATAATCCAAAAAACATCCACTGGCCATTGGCCAAACAAATTACATTTATTCTATGAATGGACAGTAGCTAACGGCAAAAAGTTACTACAGACTTACCAGCATTTTACTGGTGGCTGGAGGTAATTTACCAGTATGTGATCGGTGAACAAGTGAAAACTCGGCAAGTTAGCTGTTTAGTTGAGCAGTGGTGGTGAAATCAAAGTGAAAGTAGTCAAGCGAGATTTATGCTTAATTTAATTATATACTGTCACAGCACACATCTAAGCATAAATCTGGCATAAAACAACATGCATGCAGACAATAACAGATGATAAGGTTAGGTTTACAGGCAATCACGCAATCGTGCATGCTTATGTTATCTTCACACTCCATGCATATATAGATCTAACTTGAAACTAATGGAAAGTTGTTATTATGTATTGCACACAACAACAAAAAGTGTTTCAAAACTAAACAAAGCCATGCCATGCAGTGGTGACATCACAACCTGTCGCCATGACTTACTTCAATGGTACTGTCCAATGAGCCCACACTGTTCCTACGACCTCGCTTCCCTGTTAGCCAATCAGAATGAGGCACGGTTACAAGGCCATGGAGGATAGATAGAGAGGAAACGTCTGTGTCTTCGACAGATGATTTTTATCTTCATTCAAAATGGTAAAATAATCATTCCAGTTTGATTCACTTAATTCATATGCTAATGTCTTAGAATTAAGCATTATTAAACATGTATAATGAATGTAATACATTACATATTTATTTTTATATTTCTGATAAAATATAAAATTGTGTCCGTGTGTGTGTGTGTGTGTGTGTGTGTGCATATGTGTGTGTGTGTGTGTGTGTGTGTGTGTGTGTGCGTGCGTGCGTGCGTGCAATCTTCATTTTGTATCATTCATTTTAGTTTGTATTTCTAACAAATGCTCACCACTATTATTTATTATAAGTGAACTTAAAGGTAACTTCCTTGCATACTAGCAGTACTTTTATATGGAATTCCCATAGCTAACCATTAGAGGGAGACAAAGCACCATTTCTCTGTTTGTCATTATCATTAACATCAGTACTTTAGATAGCTTTACTAGTAGCTACTGTGTATTACATTTGTATTACGGCATTGGCTGTTTTGTGAGAGGACACAGTTCAAACATAGGTTTACTCACTGTAAAAAAAAAAATGTAACGACAACCTTTAAAAAACAATCAAATAATCAAAGTCGTACGATTTGTCACACACGTTACCGCAGTGAAATTTGTTTTACGCATTTGACGCATCTCTTGGAGCGGTGAGCCGCAGCCAAGGAGCGGTGAGCTGCAGCTGTGCCGTGCTCGGGAATCATTTGATTAGTTGATTTGACCCCCCAATCCAACCCATTGATGCTGAGTGTCAAGCAGGGAGGCATTGGGTCCCATTTTTACAGTCTTTGGTATGACCCGGCTGGGGATCGAACCCCGACCTCCCAGGTCCGGATTAATACTTTTCGGGGGCCCGGCCTTGGACACCCCACCCTCCTTGAGTGAAAAAAACGTGACAGTATTTCATCACTTCTAATTTAAACTAGAAGTGTACTCCTTGGAGCGCAAGACTCCACCAGGGCCCGCAAAACGTTAACAGCACGTTACACGATGCATTCTCATTGACTACAGGCTTTTTCATTTGATGTCACAGCTGCTTATTCTAGAACTCTCTAATTGGTTACAAGAGCTCTCTAAAAGTCTGTCTGTCAGCCAATATTGACCTTGACACAGACCAGCAGGTGAGTGAGGTGCAGAGGCACAAGGCAAGCATGAGAAGGGGGGAAAAAGCGTGGTTTATTGGCGTGGCAAGGGTTTTGGAAGGAAAGTCTATTATAAAACACAACAGAAATAGCCTGCCGTTGCTGGGGTTATTGTGCTGACTGTGCGCCTCAGAAGCTATGTGTCAATCAGCATGTTCAGGTTTTAGTTGCCAGCATTGGCCAGGAATCCCGAGATATAGGGTGGTAAAATAGGCTCTTTCTCTCTCCCACTCTCCCTCCCTCTGAGTCTTCGTGACACATCGATCAGCTTGTTGGGTTTCGGTTACCAGCATTGCCTGGATTATCATGTGCGTGAAATAGGCTCTGTCACTCTCACTCCCTCTCTTCCTCCTTCCCTCTCTCATTCTACCTTGTGGCTTAACAACGCTGATTTGTGCGGACAATGGGAATCTCCTTATGGGCATGTGAAGTCTGGCAGAACAAAAAACAACACCACCTAACAGCACTGGTTGATTTACACTAATATCCGGGATATTTGGGCATCACCTGGAACATGGAACGCCTTGGTAATGTAATTCACACAAGAATTACGCTAAGCTAATGTCTTAGTTACACCAGCACTGTTGTTGTGATTGTGAAGGATTCTTTTTTATTCATGTTTAGAAATAGAAGTGGTAAAACGGTCACTATTTCCATTTGGCAAAGGAGACAGACTGATAGGAGAGAAGTGCTTCAGTGAGACTGCCAAGGAAGATGGTGAGGGATGCAAGTGGCCGGTGACAAAGTCAAAGCCAGTATTTTAATACTGTTGAAGGTGTCCACAGCTTTTCAACACTTAAATTGTACAATTTTCTTTTTACATTATGCAATTAATATCCAAGGATCATTACCAAGGAGGCTGTGGCACAAATGGACTGTCAAGTCCAACAGGGCTGCAACATTTAACAAACAAATTGATTGAATCAATTATTTAAAAAAAATCAAGTAGATCTTTTCTGCCAAAGTATGTAAGTGCTTCATCAAAAAAATGATTATTTGAAAAAAGTATTGGCAGAGTAATTGCTACGAATATAATTTGATAGTTGCAGCTGAATTGTGAATTGTCCCACAGGCTCACAATGTATTCTGAATGCAGGCCCCAAACCAGAAGAAACAAATAAGAATCTGTATTTAATCTGCCCTTTTATTTGAGTACTGGGAAATAACCAAGAAGTTTTATTATTGTGTGTGCGTGTGCACATGCATGCGTATGTGCATACGTGTGTGCGCGTGTGTGTGTGTTCACGCGTGCATGCGTGCGTGCACACGCATGTGTGTGTGTGTGTGTGTGTGTGTGTGTGTTTGTGTGCACAGTACCTGTCTCAGAGAGGTCTCTCAGAGAGGAGCTGAGTGCTGTGCGTTTGAGTCCGTCCACAGAGGCGTATGTGTCATCGAGGCATGGCCTTCCCAGGGTACCATTCATTGTCTCGCCCTTGACCCCGCCCCCATCAGGGGCAGTACCACTATTAGACCCTCCTCCTCCTGTTGTCCCTCCTCCTGATAACAAGCCAGGACGCATCACTCCTTTCTGCTTTTCCAACTCGGCTGGAGAGAGGAATGAGAGAGAGAATGAGAGAGAATGAGAGAGAGAATGAGAGAGAGAATGAGTGAGAATGAGAGAGAGAATGAGAGAGAGAATGAGTGAGAGAATGAGAGAGAGAATGAGAGAGAGAATGAGAGAGAGAATGAGTGAGAGAATGAGAGAGAGCATGAGAGAGAGAAAGGGAGCGAGGAGGAAGAGAAGACCGAGGAGGGAAGTAGAGAGAGGGAGGAAGAGGAAGAGAATGTTTTGAACTCTTATTTATAAAAAAAACAAGACTGGACAAGACAAGCCTTGTGATTATGTTTTACTACTACTACTATTACTGCTACTCTCACTTATATTACTACTACCATAACTACTAGCACTTATACTACTGCTACTAATATACCACCCCAGCACTTATACAGCACTTATATTACTACTATTACTACTGGGTGGGTAGAGTACTGGAAATCTGTACTCAATTAAAAGCACAATTTATCAGATAATATAAGATAATTTGAGAAACCTAAGTAAGTAAAAGTAAAAAAGTACAAAAGTAAAAGCCTTTTTGGACCACTGGGGGGGGGGGGGGCGATTGTAGCCCTGCCCGCTCTCATTCACAACGCTGTCTCCAGTTGACCTGGTTCTCAACTTGATGTATCCTCTTAAATACTTTGAACCCATTGAGAAATATATATATTAAAATCTTCCAAGATATTTCTAAAATAGCACATCTACAAACTCGCAGCGTGGCACGTGAGTTAGGTGCTGTGAGCTTGCCTTGTACATCTGCTATTTTTGAATAGCTTAAAGGGGCATTCCACTCATTTTCAACATTTTACTATGTCATTAATATACCTTAGTGTGGAAATAATTTAAAAAAAGTCCCCCCATTCTGTGTTTCCTAGAACTGGAGGTCTGAAAAAAAACATTAACATGGTGAATCACATCTTGATGTGATTCACCATTCAACGGTTCATAAATATACTTGAGTAAAGAGTAGAAGTGCAGTTTGAAAAAAAAGAACACAATAAGTACTCGTTCCTTAAAAAAACAAATTTTTCACTCATGTGCTTTAATGCGTTAAACCTACTAGTACTGTAGGCCTACTACCAATCTGAGAATCCCAACGGCCAATAAATGAAAAACAGCACCCCCTGTTTTAGTCTGTCTTGAGAGACTACCCTACTACTAACACTACAACTATTACTGCCAACCCAACAAATACTGGTACTCTTACTAATAAATGGACAGTACTTACATTCTACGCGGTATTTCTCCATCTCCTGCACCTCAGAGATGCTCTCTCTGAGGTCAGAGGTGAAGCGAGCTCTGTCCTGCAGGCTAGGGGCCGTGAACACGATGAGAACCTTCCTCTCTCCTCCTGGGTTCGATGCTGTGAGTCGGATACCATGAGGATAGTCTAAAGGGGACAGGAGGATGTGGTCATATTAGATTTATTTTAATTTGGGTCACATAAAGTGTGGTCACTCCACACCCCTTTACGCTGAATTCACACCAGCAGCTGCAAGTGAATGTCCGTAGTGAGAATATTTGCAGAATGCTATTTAAAAAAAAGGGCATGGCCGAGGTATTAGTGACATCTTTATGAGTACACGAGTTGTGCTTCAGCTTCCGTTGTTCAGAGCGGATCAAAGTCAGCAGATGTGCTCGGCTAGGAAGCTCAAAGATTGGGAGGAGAAGTGCACATACTCAATGCTTGTTTGTAAACATTTTATACATTTTGATTGCTCAATCTTGATACATTTCACACCTAAAACTATTTATAACGTTACAACTAATATTCACTACTTCAATAAAGTTGTCAATTTCTGTGGTGTCGAGCCTAGTCGACCCCTGCTTCAGAGCACAGTGCGCTTCTTTCTGACTGGTTTGCTGCTCTTCCTCGCAAGATGAACTTCTCAACTTTGACATTTTGCTTTCTGCTGACTCAGCCCCCTGCCGCAGTGGGGAGAACGGAAGCGGTCGCAGCTCATCTCTCCATAGACATTTTTGTGAACATCCTTTTTAGTGAAACAGGGACAGTATCCGAATCGATCCAACATCCAGCAGGGAATCACAATGAATCACAAAACATTACAAATAATATACCCATGTCCAAGCATTCACATAGATAGAGCTACAGCAAGGACTGCTGAATGAAGGCAAAAAACAACAATCATCAAACATTACTTTAATTCAAGTAATCATAAATAGTAATGTCCTCCTGGATAAAAAACAAATCTTGAGTAGTTTATCCTGGTAAAAGATAGATTGTTATATCCTCCCATCCCTACACATACAGTCATATAATGCGTACCGTACAAGCGCACGCACGCACGCACGCACACACGCGCACACACACACACACACACACACACACACACACACACACACACACACACACACACACACACACACACACACACACACACACACACACACACACACACACACACACACACACACACACACACACACACACACACTGCTGCATCACACAGGCACGCACGCACAACACCTACACAAACACACCATGTGTAAATGAGTGGATGAGTCAGATAGGACAATCTGTCCTCATCTCGGTCATCACACACTCTGCCAAGACATTCGCCTGCACACATGCACGCACGGACACACGCACAAGTCATCACACAAACTGCATTAAATACCACACATTTATCTGACACTAAACTAAAACACTTGGATAAGATACGACGGACGGACGGACGGACGGACGGACGGCAGACAGACAGACAGACAGACAGACAGACAGACAGACAGACAGACAGACATATTCATTACTAACGGTTGTTGCTGAAGGTGTGAGTCTGCATCTCCACCAGAGGAAAGGACTGTCTGAAACTGTAAGTGACTGAAGTCTTCTTCTTCTGAAAGATCTTCGTCACCTGATCAGGATAGACAGAGAGAGAGACAGAGAGAGAGAGGGTCACTTGGTCAGACAGATAACATTGTAAGACATTGAAAGTGATTGTGATTTTGCGCATTCTCAACAACTCCACAGTAGTTTAGCTCTCACACACGCGCGTACACCACACACACACACACACACACACACACACACACACACACACACACACACACACACACACACACACACACACACACACACACACACACACACACACTGTTGATTTCTTACCACAAGTAGGTCATTGAACAGAAAGACTTCTCTCTGGTGAACTCCACTCCTCTGAGCCCGGTTTGGGTCAGGCACCTCAAAAAGCTGACAGCAACACACCAGCCTCCGATGAGCCAGAGACAACACCTGCAAACACGATTACGACACAACTGAGCAATGACTGCACTTTGTCAAATCACTGGAGTGGTTGTTGTCAGTGGTGGAAAGTAACTAAGTACATTTACTCAAGTACTGTACTTCAGTAACATTTTGAGCTACTTCTGCATGGAGTATTTCCAATTTCTAATACTTTTACTTGTACTCCACTACATCTAGGATCCGAATTTATTTGAAAACTTTAGTTAATTTGTAGATTTCGATTATTATTACAAAACATACATTAACCACTTCATTTCGGCAATTTGAAAATAAATAATAATAATAAATCTGCTATTTTCAAAAGATTTGTATACATTTGAAAACTTGACATTCTGCATAATGACTACTTTCACTTTTGGTACAAAATTTTTGGACTGAGGCCAGACTAAAATGCCTTGAAAACCTGACCTAAGTTTTCTGAAAAACTTCAAATATTTATATACCAGCATCAAATATTTTTGAATACTGTACATACTGTACAGAACCCCAAGAGGGGTTCCCGTCCAGAAGGGTTAGAACACCAAAAGGGGTTCCCGCCCAGAATGGGTTATATAACTTTATAGTTATACTTTTACTCAAGTACATTTTGAATTCCGGACTTTTACTTGCAACTATATTGCAGTATTGATACTTTTACTTAAGTACAAATTGTGAGTACTTTTTACACCACTGGTTGTTGTCATGCATGTCATGTAACTTCTTACAGGTTTCTTGCCAACGATCATCCTCTCTACAGCCTGGACCTGAGACACATGGTCATCATTGGTTCTTAACTCCCACTTTTGGATCCGTCCATAGATAGCTACCAGTAGATCTCTGGGAATGTCCTGTCCATTATCAACACCTAGAGACACACACAGACAGATCACAATCACAATCACAATCAGCTTTATTGTCACATCACAGTTTTACAACTAAAAAAGTGAGTGAATGTGCATATAATTCCCATCATGCCGTTTTTCCAAGACAAAAGAAAGGGAAGAAGAGGGGGACGACGACAAGGAGACCAAGGCAGGAAAAAAATAAAGTTTGAGCAAAGCTTCTTTGCTACAAAGTACAACTAAATGTAGGCCTACAACAAAAGTTTTTTTTACAAGGTCCAAAAAAAAAGGATTTACACATAGTACCTAAGATGCCATCTAGCAGCGTCTCCGTCTCTAGGTAAAGCTCGGCTCGGCTGTGGTCCGTCAATGAAATGATTCCCCCTCGTCCCCTGCCATGTTAACTGCAATCTTAAATCTCTTTTTTCTCTGAATAATTTCTCAGATTAGCGGCTCATTACTAAACACTTCGGATGACTTACGAAAAGACGGTAGGCAACATTAGCTTAGCCGATTTTGCTTCCGGTTCATTGGGGTGAATTTTGGGGTCTTCTAAATAAAACTTCCTGTGGCAGGGACTACAGACTGAAACCATTATAGCAGTAAATGAGTTAAGGTGCTAGAATAAAAAGATGAACACACAAAAGACAAAAGTCAGTGTGTTGTACATTAATTTAACATGCAAAGTGTCAGTGAGTGTCAACCGCATAATCTACATAAAAGACTGACACTGGTATAATACATAGACACATAGACACAGAGATATCATATCATCATGTTATACTATTGGTTAATGATGCGAGTGTGTGCATTCATGTCTATGTGTCTGCATCTAACCACGGAGG
>NC_136807.1:17583488-17620988 GCF_951216825.1 Electrona antarctica | reverse complement strand
TGCGCAACATGCGAGTGCTGCGCGTGAGCGAGGTGGTGGTGGTGGAGGGCGTGTATGGCGTCCAAGGGCGAGGGGGAGGGCGTCAGGGGAGTGAGAGGGGGGAGGAGAGGGGAGAGAGGGGAGAGGGGAGGCGGCGGCGTCGGGAGAGGGGAGGAGGGCGAGTCGGGGTAGGGGTGGGCGTGGGGATGGGGCGACGGGTGGTACGGGTGGTACTGGTGGTGGTGGTACTGGTGGTGGGAGAAGGGGTGCGTCTGTGGCGCGTGCTGCTGCTGCTGGTGCGTGTGGGCGGCGGCGTACAGGTGGTGCTGCAGTTGGTGGTGCTGGTGGAGGATGGTGGGGAGGTGTGGGTGGGGGAGGGAGGGCAGGGGCCGGGCGGAGGGCATCGCCATGGGGACGGTGGGGCCACGCGTCTGTCCCTGGGCTGTGGGGACGGAGGCCGCGGAGGAAGAACGTCCGTCCGATGGCGGCTTGTGTTTGATCGTCCCTTGATGAGAGTCATCTTCACTGCCTACAGTGACACCTCCTCCTCCTCCTCCTCCTCCTCCTGGCTCCTCTTGTCCGCTGTCTTCATCTCCGCTGTCTTCTCCTTCTCCCTCCACCTCTCCCACCGTGTCTCCTCCTACTGATGTGGAGTCCTGTTCATAGGGCGGCCGGCCGATGGAACCTCTGTCAGACCTACTGTATCATGTTAGATAGATAAAAGAAGACACAGCACAAGTCAGTAAGTTTAAGTGAATAACTTGAAAAGCAGACAGCTTGGTTTATTATGGCCACTGCTGGTTGACAGATATATTTAAATAAAAATCCTGGGTGTTCATTTAACTCTGACTGTACAAATGTAATCAAATTGACACATTTGGATACATTTGAGCACACTGCATTTATTTCTTTATTTTTGCATCTTGCACTGATGACTAGCTAACAGACGTAATATATAGATGCCTCTTCTGTCAAACATCAATAATTGGGAAAATATCCAGATGATTACTGAGCTACAGTATATCTGCAAATTTCAAATGCATATAAACTTGAATAAACAAAAGCGAAATAATGTGTTTGCCAATTTAGGTGAAGCTTACTCGTGCAAATGAACGTTAGCATATCTGACTGAAACCCAAGCGTATCGAAACATGCAAGGAAGTAGTCTGTGCTTGAGTGCACTGGAAGGTATAGGGTAAGTCATGTAAAGGTATAGGGTGAGTCATGTAAAGAACAAGTGCACTGAAAGGTATAGGGGAAGTCATGTAAATAACAGTGCACTGAAAGGTATAGGGGAAGTCATGTAAAGAACAGTGCACTGAAAGGTATAGGGGAAGTCATGTAAAGAACAGTGCACTGAAAGGTATACTATAGGGTATGTCATGTAAAGAACAAGTGTTAAATGTTAAATAGTTCTACATTCTGATAGGAATCGTCACTATAGGGTGTTTGCTCAGTAACAGGGGTCTCCCCATCTGTTCAGGTCTTTAATAAAAAAAGGATACAGGATTAATACGTTAAATTGGTGAAGTGATGACACAAACATGTGAGCAGACAACATTGGAATTGGAACATATCAAATTGAAGCTGATAAATGGGTACTCTCTCCTGATTGGTTGAAATCGGCAACCCACCTGAAAATGTACTTTCAGGTTGGTTGCCGATTCAAGGTTCAAGACCTGGAGCGACAGGGAGACCCATGTTACTGAATAAACACTATTGCAATTATTAATCAGAATATAGAACTTGAAAAAAACAACAAACAAAAAACAAAAAAAACAACGCACTTTTGATTAGAACCAAAGAATATCACTCATCCTACTACTACTACTATCAGTGATCTCTGATTGGCTCCCCTCACCTGTCACTCATATCCACAGAGCTGTCACTGGGCGGCTCTATGGTGAGCACAGGGAGGTGCTCTCCCAGCCCTGCACCTCCTCCTCTCCCTCGGTACTCCCCCCGACACTCCGTGCACGGCGTGCTGCTCCTCCCGGTCTCCGCGCTGTTCTCCCTCGCTGCCCCCCCTCCTCCCCCTCCTCCACCTCCTCCTCCTCCTCCTCCCCCTCCTCCACCTCCTCCTCCTCCTCCTCCTCCTCCTCCTCCTCCTCCTCCACTCCCCAGTACTCTGTGTCTGTGCTGGAGGCCGGGCGGGAGAGTGGGGAGGAGGGGAGGGTGACGTCACTGAAGGAGGTGGCGGTGCTGTCTCCCCTCACCCCTGCTCCTGCCCTCCTCCCTACCCCTCCTCCTCCCCCGGCAGCTCTCCTCTCCCTCCCTCCTCCTCCTGCCGCCCGCTGGGAGGTGTTGCTGTTGCTCCACTGTCTGTACGCTTCCTCCTCTTCCTCCTCCTCCTCCTCATCTTCCTCCAATATGTCTTCTTCGTCCTCTTCTTCCTCGTCTCCCTCCTCCTCCCCCTCCTCCTCCTCCTCTCCTCCATCCTCCTGGGAGTCTTGGTGTGTCGACTGGCAGGTGAGGGAGCCGTCCATAGAGTCTGCCAATGACTTCACCTGGAGGGGTGATACGTATGGTCAAGAACTGAAGCTCATATGATCTGCTCTATATCCACTTTTGACGTAAAAAAAAGAGACGTCAAAGATTTTCGTAGCCTGGTTAACTACTCCCCCTTGAATTTCCATGGGGCTGTGTGGAGTCTGGACCCTGCAGTGCTAATGCATGGTTGGCTGCAGGAGTACAGCGTTGACAGACAACCCCTTCAGCCAATCAGCATAACAAAAAAGTGACGTCATCTCCAGTCTCCAACCAGCTATTTAAAGCGACCATTTGTTGACTGAGTGGTCTTGAATGGTCTCTCAAGTGTTCTATGGCTCAATGTGCATATTGCATATAGCTTTTTTCTTTATTGATTTATTTCTTTTATGGCTGACCCGGTCTTATTGCTGCTTGTTGCTATATTTAATATTGTTAGTAGTAGTAGTAGAAGTAGAAGTAGAAATAGTAGGAGTAAAAGGGTAGTACGTATGTAGTACGTATGTGTGTGTGTGTGTGTGTGTGTGTGTGTGTGTGTGTGTGTGTGTGCGTGCGTGCGTGCGTGCGTGCGTGCGTGCATGTACCTGTTTGGAGAAAGAATCTTCCCTGTCTCCTATGTCCTCTGACCCCAGTTGACCCTGAGGCTGTCGCTCATCAAATGAATACTGGAAACACACACACACACACACACACACACACACACACACACACACACACACACACACACACACACACACACACACACACACACACACACACACACACACACACACACACACACACACACACACACACACACACACACACACACAACCAACATTGTTTTGTTGAGTCTACAAATGGAACCAGATGGAACATTAATAATAAATAAATTGCTTCAAACTTAAGTCAACACTGAGGATTGTACAGTGTGTGTGTGTGTGTGTGTGTGTGTGTGCGTGCGTGCGTGCGTGCGTGCGTGCGTGCGTGCGTGCGTGCGTGCGTGCGTGCGTGCGTGCGTGCGTGGGTGCGTGCGTGCATGCGTGCGTGGGTGCGTGCATGCATGCGTGCGTGCATGCGTGCGTGCGTGCGTGTACCTGCATCCTCATGTTAGACAGGATGATGCGTCTGGTCATGCGGCTCTCAGAGGCGGAGCTTCGTAGTTTCTGGAAGTTCTTGTTCATGCGGTACTGTCTGAAGGCCGTCTGGATGGTCCTGGCTGCACGCCGGGACAGGAAGTAACCCCCGTACTTCCTCTCCAGCATCTCCACCTATCAGAGAACAACATTAGTACGGTTAACCCATTTTGACCTGAGATCAGATTCTAAAAATGTCTTCTACATCCTGACAGTTTTCTGAAAAAGCTATGTTTCTATGTCAGTCGTTCTTTGATTTTTCAAAAATAGCAGACCTACAAGCTTGTAGCGCGCCACTCGGTGGCGCGCTATGAGCTTGTAGATCTGCTATTTTTCAATAGCTAAAGCATAACATAATGCTAACACCAAAAGGGGTTCCCGCCCAAAATGGGTTAACCAATCAGAGGAAAATCAATTGATATACAGTACATTTTGGTTCAATTGGTTTGAAGGGTTGATTCTCACTCGGGTCACCTGTGTGCTGCAGAGTGAGAAGCTCCGCTCCGCTGCTTCATTGATCTGACGTATAGATATGCGCAACTGACTGGCATGTGTAATTTACTGTGTCATCGAATGAATGAATGAATGAATGAATTCATAATATTAATGTGCATTGTGCACAGGACCTCGCATTTATCCCAGACGGCTCTGCCTTTGAGGACTATGATTTAATGAGCTTGGCACAGACATGCGCAGGGCACGTTTTGTCAGGAAACTCAGCAGTTGTTGCCGTTCATTGGGCCGCCTCAGCTCCACATTTGGTAACTCATCCAAACATCACACACTCATTTCATTCTCAGACCGCTTTATTTAAGCTGGAAGTGTTCACTACTCATCTCTGCTTGCTTTCGCTGCTGATGCTGCTACGCTCACATCACCACTGCTGTCTTGCTAAACGATTGCTGCTCACCCTCCACCACCCCAGTTACCACATGTCGTTTTGAATCTGCTGTTTACGTACGGGGGATTCGTAGTCCCCCGGTGGGGAGATGCGCTGTATCAGAGTAACTTAAAGCAGATCCAATTCATTGCAAAACAATACTAAATATATTGCTCATTTTATATTCAATACAAATATTTTATCCATTCATGAGTTGTACTGACTGAATTATGGTTACCATGTCTTTTTATTTGGTCTTAAGTGTGGTTGTTAACACCTACTATACTGAGGCTCCTCAATGTTGCAAAGCAAATGCCAATTCGTCCAGTTTATCCGTGTTTACTGATAGACAGTTGGTTGTTCCGTTGAGCAAAGATGATGGCAATTTTGGCACATTTCACTTAGAATACGTTTGGGAAGCCCTGCTATAGACGCCTTAACAGACGACGTCACACTGATAAGCAACAGCATGCGCGCGCATAAAGGCAGCAGAAGAACACCACCTCTCATAAGATGCAATGGAAAAGTTCTAACTGCACTCACGTGTAAAAAATGCACCATCAAACTTTCAGATGCTGTTTTTCTCCCAGTGTGGAGGAAGAATGATTAAGATTTTTATTGTGGTCTCTCGCCCTTGAAATATATAATCCTTGGTTTCTGTTCTGTTTGAACAATGATAGCAATTCAAAGCAGTTGTCCTCAAAACCACACCTCCAGTCGCTGTCATAAGAACGGGAGGTGCGCTCATGATCACGGCAGCAGAGCCTGTTTGTGCACGGCTGCACGCGCACCTGCAGCCCATCAAGTATAATTTATGCTTCGTCCCGCGAGGGTGTCGCGCACGCAGACCTCTAAGCTCACAACAGTCACATCCGCGATGCGATGTGATCTTGTATATCAGCTGTTCTCTGTGCGCAATACTGTTGCGCTTCGAAGTATAAATGTCTCCTAGGGTGCATCTCACTAGGCCAACACACAAGAGGAGGTTGAATGGACTGAAACCAGCGCTCCCCAAAACAACAGGTTTGGAGATCTGTTGGGAATTGATTAAATGAAACAGTCACCCGTGCGCCCAGTCCCAATGTTTGTAAACAAATAATTGGTCTATACCTTCTTATCCTGGAGGTCTGTAGAGAGCTCATAGCTGTCAGAGAGAGCCCTGCAGCGTTTGCTCTCTGACTCCTCTTGCTTGCGGAGCGCCAGGCTGGCAGGCTGGTGGCGGCTGTGCTGTGCCCAGGCCAGACTAGGGCTCGGGGGGAGGATGGGCGTAGAAGGCCCCTGGGAGACAAAGCTGGGGCTGCACAAAGGGAGCTGGGGAGAGAAGAGTGGAGAGGAGAGAGGATATATGGACAGAGAGAGCAGAAAAGGCATACTGTATTATATGCAGAAAAAGAGTGGAGAACAGAAAGGAAGGGAAGGGAAAGGAATATTGTGCCCAAAGGACCCTCAGAATACCCTCATGGTTATTAGGGAAGGTATCCAGTGGACCCTATAGCCAAACTAAATAAGTGTAGTTCATTGAAAATGTTCACAAAAATAACAATAACCACTGTGGTTGCCGTGACACGACTCAGACTGTCTGGGCACCTTGACTGTAAATCGCTCTGGATTAAGAGCGTCTGATAAATGCCTAAATTCTAAATTGTACCTTGTTTCTACCCGACAGGGATAGCATACTAAAAGTCTACCAAAATATACTCCCCAGAAAGCCGTCATTTTCAAGATGGCGTCCCAGATGGCTGCGGGGAACTTAAAATGGCTATATCTCAAATGGAATTTGATTTTTTCAACTGATTCTGGTAGTTAGCAAAATACAAATTTCACTCCCACTCGGCCACTCCTATAGACCAGATGTCCTTGCTCATTTTCCCAGGCTTTTTTTCTTCTTTTTCTTTTGAAAACAAAACGCATACGGTCCCCAAGGCTATAGTTATCTTGATCTTTGGGTACAAGTGGACCTTTGTGCCAATTTGAAGAAATGTAGACATCCTGAGTTATCAGGAGAATGGGACGTACTGTACGTACATTCTGTGTGAGTGCGTTATGTACGAACAGATGAACTGAACCCCAATAATGCCTCTGGCAACGGCTGGCATAAAAATAGTTGCTGCTAAGATAATGTTGGTCACCAATCACCATAATGCTTCCACAGACCTCCTTTTGTATGCCGTGAACTGCATGTCAGCAGCAAGAGGCTAGAAACAGGAGCTTTCCGATTCAAATGACAGCTGACTATGGAGATAATATATTCTCTGCAGGTTCAGGCGCTATGTAAAATACATCTACACTATATACAGTATATAGATCAAAGGTATAGCACATTCGGAAAGAAAAACAATATTGTTTTCATCCAAACATGCGCGCGTGTGTGTGTGTGTGTGTGTGTGTGTGTGTGTGTGTGTGTGTGTGTGTGTGTTCCCATGCAAATGGTTGTGTATTTTATTGCACCTACTTCCAAGCTATACAGAGTACATACCAGTGTGTGTGTGTGTGTGTGTGTGTGTGTGTGTGTGTGTGTGTGTGTGTGTGTGTGTGTGTGTGTGTGTGTGTGTGTGTGTGTGTGTGTGTGTGTGTGTGTGTTCATGTGTGTGTGTGGTAGGCTTGTTTGATATAATGATATCATCGTCGCGGGACGATCGCTAATGATGTAATGGCAGATTGCACATTCATAGCACCACACATATGTTTTTATTTCGTTTTTATCCCAGTGCCTTTGGATCGCTTGCTTCCCCCATGAGCCTTAGGCGCTGAATGAATCACTGTGAATCTCAGCTTGTGTTGTTAATGGAAGCTGGAGGGGTTTCAGTGTTACATTGACATCCGTGACTTCAAGTTGTTTTATCAAGTTTCTCTGAATATGCTACACTACAGCACACATTTCAGTGTTTTGACTGCAGACCTCCCATTACAACATTTCAGTGTTTTGATAAGACTGCAGACCTCCCATTACATCTACTCAGTGATAAGACAGCAGACCTCTCATTACATCTACTCAGTGATAAGACTGCAGACCTCCCATTACATCTACTCAGTGATAAGACTGCAGACCTCCCATTACATCTACTCAGTGATAAGACTGCAGACCTCCCATTACATCTACTCAGTGCTAAGACAGCAGACCTCCCATTACATCTACTCAGTGTTTTGATAAGACTGCAGACCTCCCATTACATCTACTCAGTGATAAGACTGCAGACCTCCCATTACATCTACTCAGTGCTAAGACAGCAGACCTCCCATTACATCTACTCAGTGTTTTGATAAGATTGCAGACCTCCCATTACATCTACTCAGTGTTTTGATAAGACTGCAGACCTCCCATTACATCTACTCAGTGATAAGACTGCAGACCTCCCATTACATCTACTCAGTGTTTTGATAAGACTGCAGACCTCCCATTACATCTACTCAGTGATAAGACAGCAGACCTCCCATTACATCTACTCAGTGATAAGACTGCAGACCTCCCATTACATCTACTCAGTGATAAGACTGCAGACCTCCCATTACATCTACTCAGTGATAAGACTGCAGACCTCCCATTACATCTACTCAGTGATAAGACAGCAGACCTCCCATTACATCTACTCAGTGATAAGACTGCAGACCTCCCATTACATCTACTCAGTGATAAGACAGCAGACCTCCCATTACATCTACTCAGTGATAAGACTGCAGACCTCCCATTACATCTACTCAGTGTTTTGATAAGACTGCAGACCTCCCATTACATCTACTCAGTGTTTTGATAAGACTGCAGACCTCCCATTACATCTACTCAGTGATAAGACTGCAGACCTCCCATTACATCTACTCAGTGATAAGACTTCAGACCTCCCATTACATCTACTCAGTGTTTTGATAAGACTGCAGACCTCCCATTACATCTACTCAGTGTTTTGATAAGAATACTGGACAACTCACCCCGGTGCTTGCCCGTTTTTCCTCCCGGAATTTTCCCCAGTGAGGGGGATAACTTTGTAATATGCTATTGGCTGTTTGTATTCTTTTTGGAAAAATATAAAAAGATACTCCTGTGGAAAGGCTATATTATTTTACTTATATTGACCCTATAAACAATTTAGTATTATTTAGTATATGTAAGGTTTTTCCCACTCAAATGGTACCTCGTCAGAAAATCCCCACATAGCCTACAACAACTTCTGTGAACAGACTTCACTGTAGTAGCTTTTCATAAATATATTTGTACTTAGGCTGTCTGCTGTCGTGAAAGTTTATAGTTAGAGAAATTCAAATCCCAGCTGTCCAGCCTCTCCCACCCCTCACTGGGGAAAATTCCGGGAGGAAAACAGAAAAGGGGTGAGTTGTCTTGTTACCTTTGATAAGACTGCAGACCTCCCATTACATCTACTCAGTGATAAGACTGCAGACCTCCCATTACATCTACTCAGTGATAAGACTGCAGACCTCCCATTACATCTACTCAGTGATAAGACTGCAGACCTCCCATTACATCTACTCAGTGATAAGACTGCAGACCTCCCATTACATCTACTCAGTGATAAGACTGCAGACCTCCCATTACATCTACTCAGTGATAAGACAGCAGACCTCCCATTACATCTACTCAGTGATAAGACAGCAGACCTCCCATTACATCTACTCAGTGATAAGACTGCAGACCTCCCATTACATCTACTCAGTGATAAGACTGCAGACCTCCCATTACATCTACTCAGTGTTTTGATAAGACTGCAGACCTCCCATTACATCTACTCAGTGCTAAAACAAATACGGGAAGAAAATGATAGACGTGCAGAAAAAAACGAATCCACCATTCAGCAGAGTTTTCAAGAATGCAGCTGCCAGCAGTTACAGTAGTGTTCAAAATGATTGATGGTTAAACCACTTAAAACACGTATATACTTCATGGCACATAACAAAAATAGACTGTCTACAAGCTCACTAGCGTCACAACGTAAAGGCATGGTGCTGGAGCTTGTAGATATACTATTAACATAGTTGCCAAATATTTGCCGATTGTATGCACAGAATAGATGCTAGGGTTCATGGTGGTTAAAAGCCTTGACTCATATATATTTATTTGGATGCTAATATTGTCAAAAATGTTTTTTTCTTTTTTGCTGAAATGTTTTGAATATTGAACCATTCATATCAAACAAGCCTAGTGTATGGATGTGTTAATAAAAGCAGGTGTGTGCAGTGTAGTGTGCGTACCTGTGAGAGAGTGATGGTTCCTCCCTGCAGGTGTGTGAGTGTGCGTACCTGTGAGAGAGTGATGGTTCCTCCCTGCAGGTGTGTGAGTGTGCGTACCTGTGAGAGAGTGATGGTTCCTCCCTGCAGGTGTGTGTGTGCGTGGAAGGGTCCAGGGGTGCACGTAGCGTTGCACGGGACACAGGGCCCGGAGATGGGGATGTTGCTATAGCGATGGAAGGGGACCACGTGGGAAAAGGACGCGTCCGAGAAACCAAGAGTCTCAGGACATGGAGGTTCTCCTTCCACACTGAGAGAGAGACAGAGAGAAAGAGAGAGAGAGAGAGAGAGAGAGAGAGAGAGAGAGAGAGAGAGAGAGAGAGAGAGGTTGTAATGGGAAGCTTCCTTTCTCAGTAACTCCTCCTATGAACTGGAACTACAACTGAAGTGAGGAAAACACAAGCAATAACAAGTGGAGAAGAAGCAGTGAATTAAAAACACAGAGATAGACAGACAAAGACGGAGAGAATGAGATCTCCCTCAATCTCTCTTTCTCTGTAGTATCACCGAAAGTGTTGATTTTGACTCAGTTAATTTTGTTTAGAAATGGTTTAGCGTTAGTCTAGTTTTAGTCGACCAAATCTACAGTTGATTTGGACGACTAAAATGTATTTTGGCAGGACTTGATGGTGGCGTAATGCCTGATTCTTCACTTGGTTGCATGCTGAAAATAGCTATAAATATCTACAAGAGCTTGCAGAGCTGCTATTAGTGCTATCAGAGCACATAAAATGACATGTCTTTTAGTTCTACTGGATCTCCTCTCCACTAGTCCCTGCCATGTAGGCTATTTGTCATTTGTTGACAAAATCGTCACTATATTTAGTCTTAGTTTTAGTAATCATAGCTTAGTTTTCATTTAGTTTTTATCAGTGAAAATCACACCTGTGTGAACTGAGTGGTGGAACTATGCTGTAATTGTTTGTTACTGTACTGAACTCCTGTAGTACTCGTACTGTAGTGTATTGTGTACTGCACTGTACTCATGCTGTATTGTACTGTACACCACTGTACTGTACGAGTACTGTACGCATACTGTACTGTATCAGTATATACTGGTACTGTACAGTATGTACGCATACTGTACTGTACTCTGTACTGTGCACTGTGTGCAGTACTGTACGAGTATGTACTCATATTGTACTCTTACTGTACTGTGCAGTACTGTACGAGCACTGTACTGTACGGAGTGTATACTGTACCAAGTACGTGCGTACTGTACTGTACTCATATTGTGCTAGTACTGTACTCGTACTACTGTATGAGTATGTACTGTACGAGTATGTACTCGTACTGTAATGTACGGAGTCTACAGTACCAAGTATGTATGTGTACTGTACTCATACTGTACTTGTACTGTACTCGTACTGCAGTTGTACTGTACTCGTACTGTACGACGCATACTGTACTGTACGAGTACTGTATGTGTACTATACTGTACCAGTATATACTGGTACTGTACAGTACTGTACTGTACTCTGTACTGCACTCTGTACTGTACAGTACTGTACGATTATGTACTGTCTCATACTGTACTGTACTCGTATGTACGCATACTGTACTGTACTCATACTGTATGTACTCATACTGTACTCGTACTGTGCTGCACGAGTACGTATGTACACATACTGTACTGTAGGAGTACTGTATGTACTCATACTCTACTGTTCTTGTACTGTACTAGTCTGTACTGTACTTGCACTGTACTCGTACTGTACTCGTGCTGTGGTGTATTGTACAATTAGTGGTGCATTAAATTAATCGATATGTCAATATATCGATAGAACATCCGGACGATAGGTGAATCGATCGAGAGGCTGCTGTATCGATACGGCAATAATCAGCATGAATTATCTGGGTGACACAAACGTACCTCTGTTTAACGTTATCAAGGCCCCCCTTGCAGGTTGCCATGCACTCCCTTCTCAGACCCCTTGTTAGGATGTTTATTATTTTAATTTAAAGATCTCTGTGGGCCTGAAAGTGTTTTATTGTATTTGTGCAACATGGACATTATTTTGAATAAACGTTTAATCGAGATATATCGATATACTGTATATATCATATCGTGGCCTCTGTATCGTGAATATGATACATATCTATGAGATTGCAAGCAATATCCACCACGTACTGTATGTACTCATGCTGTACTGTACTCGTACAGCACTTGTACTGTACAGTACAGTACAGTACACTGCTGTACTGTACTCTTACAGTGCTCAGTGTGAAGCTCAACAGCAACACTCAGACAGACAGACACTTCCCATCATGCACCTGTGCACAGTGTGAAGCTCAACAGCGCCACTTTGTCACCTGTGTTGCTACCCCAAATAGACAGACAGACATAGGGACATAGGGACAACCGGACACACAAAATGACATGTTGGAGAAGGTGTGCCACTGCTCAAAAAAAAATCGTCATTGTTTTAATTGACGAAATCAACACTGATAACCAATCACCTTGGGAACCACCATGCCTAGCGACTAGCGCCGTATCCATGATAGCACACATCAACCTAAAATAACCTGCGCATTGCACGCATGCGCACACAGAATTAAAAATACATAAATATATTTTTAGTCTCTGTTGCTACTGTCACTGTTCACTGTTCTGCTCAGGTCTACATGTGAGTCATATCAGCCGTCATCCAAACTGTTCCATTCCATGCTACGCCAAGCTGTGGCATGCCAGTTATGTTTAGCCCTTGGCCAGTTGGACTGGCATGTCTTCAAGACATGTCAGCTATCATCTGTAGCTGAACAGAGATTGCACTGACTCATGCCTCCTACTGACATCACTCATTATTACACTGAGAGCAGGCAGAGAGACAGACCACAGGAAAGCTGAGAGAGAGACGACCCGGGGGCCGGCCCCTTGCCCCTGGTACCGCCCCAGCCAGGACTAATGACCCAAAGACCAAGGCGCAGGCCCGGCCTGGCCTTGCCCACCCAGGTCTGTGATGTCCTTAGATGTCCGGGCCTGCACGCGCGCCACACTGAGCGGATCAGCGTGCGTCTACCCTGCGCCGAGAACCACCAAACTCGTTGGTATTGTGATTTATATATTGTAATCTTCTTGCATGAGAGGGGGAGAGGTTGTGGAGTTAGCTGCTTTAGTAGACAGTTTGAGGGTCCAATGGAGGGTCCTAAGAGCTGTATACTAGTTTTCATTGGTTCAATATTTTTTTAACCAACAGACAGACTTATTATTTTTTTTAAACCTCAAAAATTGAGTTTCCCCAACAGCAATGCCAGATACTAAGACAACGGGTATAACGGGTATTGCATAACAGAGTGGGACATGCATTCCCTGTCTATTTGCATCGTTCCCAACTTGCATCATTCCCGTGAAGCCCGGTGCCCCAGTGTGAGATAAAAGTAACAAACTGGGCTAATAGATTAATGAAGTACATCACCAGTCACCACTAAGCAGCACAGCCATTAGGTACATCGAGTGCATCGTGTTCAACTCAGCTAAAATAAAGTACTCTGACTGAGAAATGCATAGTATATAACAACACACAGTCAAGAAGAAGACAGTGTTCTCCTCCTCTCAAGACAGCATGACTACAGTGAGCTGACAGGGAGACATAAGACATCATCTACAGTATACTGGAAAAATACACCTTAGTTAACATGATATACTGACAGAGGAGAGGAGAGGAGAAGAGAGAGAGGAGTGTGTGTGTGTGTGTGTGTGTGTGTGTGTGTGTGTGTGTGTGTGTGTGTGTGTGTGTGTGTGTGTGTGTGTGTGTGTCTGCCAGAGTCACGAGGGCACTGTGTGTGCGCGTGCGTGTGTGTTTGTGCATCTCCTACTGTACTGCCAACAGCTACACACTCACATGATGATGACTCATGCCACACAGAAGTGTGCGCATGTGGTGCGTGTATGTGGGTTGTGGGAGGGATATGTATGGTATTTTTCAGACCAATATTGTGATTGTAAGTTGACTTGCAATTAGTTTTTTTTTTACAAGTAAAGCTTCAATTCTAATAGTACTACAGAACATTAGATACAGTTACAGTTAGATCAATATTAAGGACCACACCAGTTAACAATTACAATGTACAATTTAGGCATTTAGCAGATGCCTATCAACTTCAACTTACAAGTGAGAGATTGGAATAAGCAGAGTAATTATTATTGCATGTTTAGTTACTACCATACATTTTCAAAACAAAGCATAGTTTGTTTAAAATGTTGTATGATTACCCGATTTCTTTCATCTTTTTCCTTTTCATATTTATTTAGAGAGAGATGGGGAAGGACGTGCAGTCGTGCAGCAAACATCACTGGCACATTTCAAAACCAGGCACACGTTATAGCTGAGCCACCAGAGCACCCCTGATTACGTGATTACCTGATTACCTGATTTCTCTAATATTAAAACATCAAACTTCCAGATGATAGACCCACAATAAAAATATGTGCCTCTACAGCTAATATTCACATCACCATGAGGAAGTCATGGACATCTGAATTTTATTCATGAAGCCTTTCTCCAGGGAGTGAGGAAGATCAGCTTCAACGGCATTAAAATTAAACAATGTGATGTTGATGACAAATAAAGCCGATGTAAAGTTCACTGTGTTGGATTATCTATCTCAAGCAAGTGTCTCTGTAACTTGATTTGCGTACCATAATTAAATTAATGGAAACCAATGGTTTACTGGAAGGTCAAGTAAACAGAAAATTGTCAGAAGTAATGTACAGATTATGATTTCTGGACAGTGAGCTAAACATGCAATTCAGAATTCATGAATTCAGTCTGATTCATTGACCAGATTTAGCCTAAAAGGCCAACAGAATATGTACAGTATCAGTGTAAGGTTGGTACGTGTGTGAGAGGCGGTGTGTGGGAGTATTCTTGGGTGTGGTGGTTCACACACACGCGCGCACACGCACACACACACACACACACACACACACACACACACACACACACACGCACACGCACACACGCACGCACACACGCAAGCAAGCAAGCAGTGAGTGTTCAGCAGTAGAGTGAAGGAGGTACTCAGGATAATACTCTGTTCTCTCTTAAAGTGCGTTCAGACTTGGATGGTTAGAGCGGCGCGATTACATACAAAGTCAATGCAAAGACGAGAAGTTGCGTGAGCACCGCGAACGGTTGCGCTGCGACCTGGCGCAGCACAAACGGGACGAACCGAGGTGGTCTGAACGCACCTTTAGGCCTACTCATTTCCTCGCTCTCTCTTTTCGTCTCTCTCACATTAACTCACTCTTGTTTAATGTGACTTTCTCTCCTCCTAATGTTCCCTCTCTCCTGCAAACTTTACATTCACCTCCTTCTCAATTCTCTCTCTCTTTCCTCCATAACTCCCCCTGCCAAAATTCTCTCTGCACTTTTCACTAGTTTGTTCTCTTACAGTACCTTTCTCCATCTTTCTTTTTCTGTCCTCTCTGTCCATCACTCATTAGACCTCTCCTTCCCAAACTCTTCCTCTCCCAAAGGCACTATGCCTCCAGCCCTGTCCCTTCCTCCATCAATCAACCTCTCTCCTCCTAATACTTCCATTTACTCTCTCTCTCTCTCTCTCTCTCTCTCTCTCTCTCTCTCTCTCTCTCTGTGTGTGTCAAGAGTTGATGTCAGGTGCATTTCATCTTTCCTTCAATCCCACCAGCCCTCTCCCATCCTCCATCCATCAATCCCTCAAGTAAATGGAAGTATTAGGAGGAGGGAGAATGAGTCCCTCCTCCTAATACTTCCATTTACTCACCTTATCCCCAATCTCTCCCTCCTCTCTCTCTCTCCGTGCGTGTCAAGAGTTGAGGTCAGGTGGATTTCATCTCTCCTTCAATCCCACCCTCTACCTCCCCTCATGTCTCCCCTCATGTCTCCCTCTCTTTCTCTCACACCCAGCTGGCAGTTAATCTCTCCTTTCCTTCCCTCTCCTCCCCTGTACATTTCACCTCTCCCTCCCTCAGTCCCTCTCTCTCTCCCAGCCAGCTGCAAAGGTTGGGCTGAGGTCAGGTGTGATATGAGAAAAGTGAAAGTGTATATGGCAAAAATTGTGGATAATTGTTTTTTAAGAGATGTAATGTGTTTGGTGTTTGTCATAAGAGTACGACGATAGTGTGGTATAGTCACACATGGGGATACAGCGTTGGCCAGAGGGCTTTTGTTAAATATTGCTGTATTCCAGGCAGCTCTCATGGGCTGTTAAGCAAGCACAATGAATATTATTGAAAGATTAAATGCAAAGCTGCTTTCTTGTTTGCCTGGATTCATTCATCTGGTTTCAACAGTAATGATTTCCAGGGGCAAAAACTTCTGCCAGCTCCAGTTTACGTACATTAAAACAGGTTCACCTCGACCACAGTCCCATATACTGTATGCACATAACCACATACAGTACGGCCATATCGGTCGGATTTGTGGCTCTGTAAAACCCAATATCCATACAGTATATGCCTATATATGGGCATATCAGGTTTATTTATGGTTATAGCCGATTCATAGTGACATGTCATGGGCATATCAGGTTTGTTTATGGTTATGACTGAGTCAGAGTGACATGGCCGTGTTCCGCCCCCACACATTTAGCAACCCAAAGAAATGCAAATCCATAATGCCTCCCTAATGCCATACACACACACACACACACACACACACACACACACACACACACACACACACACACACACACACACACACACACACACACACACACACACACACACACACACACACACACACACACACACACACACAATCCTGTTATGAAGTTAATGTTAATATTGCCCTGCAGCTCTGGATGAAGTCGAGTGGTGTTCGTCATCACTATAGTGGCTCACAGGGACAAAGGGCTATGGTAGAAAAGAAGCAGGATCCAATATTAGAACCAAGCACTTGTAGGACTAATTTGTGTTAAATGACTATACTGCCGACGGTCACAACGGAAAAACACAAAGGTAATGTACCACTGCCAGAGCACCGTGATGACTAAAACTAAATATATTGACAATTTAGTGAAGGACTAGTAGAGAAGAGATCCAGTAGATCTAAAAGACAAGATATGTTATGCTTGGTTGTGTGCAGGTCACGTGTCACTCTCTGAAAAATCTACAAGCTCGTAGATCTGCTATTTTCGGCACACAGCTGAGTATAAATCAGGCATTTCAACGCCATGCATCAAGGCCCACCAAATATATCTAGTCGACTAAAACTAGACTAAAACTAAAAAATTTCAGATGACTAAAGTATGACTAAAACCAAATGTTATTTTATTCAGAAGACTATGACACTGCTGTAAATGATGTACACTGCAGTCCTGTTGTTGTGCATGAGCTCCGTCCTGCAGCTACTGTTTATCTTCCTGCAGGTATATCTACTAGGATATCTTTGTTTTGCTGACGGTGATGGAGTTGTTATCTTTCCTGACACCGCAATGTCAGAGGAGCTCTCAGTTCCTCTCTGTAGGCTGTCTCATCATTGTCTGTCTGTGGACGGTGGTTATGTCAGCAAACTTCATGGTGGTGTTTGAGCTGTTTTGTGGCAGTGGCCACGCAGTTGAGAATGAACAGGGAGTATAGCAGGGCACTGCATACATTAAGCAACTAGTCGACTAGTAAATCCACTAGTCGACCTTGCTGGTACTAGTTGACTAGTTGATAAGAAAAAAAGTTTATTTTTTATATTTGTCATATTATGAATCTTAGTGTTATGTTCTTGTGATTCAGTGTCTGGTCTATGCATGGCGGTGTTAAGCTTCGGTACCGGACAATCAGCGCCGTTTCAACTCGATGACGTCAACAACAGCGCTGGACCAAACCTAAACAAACATGGCTGCCCCCACTGCGGTGGGACCATATCGATCTGGCTATTAAATCGCCCTATGATAAATTCACGTTTTAGAAACATCATCCTCTGATATTTTACTGTGTCTGTTTACATGCTAGTAGCGCTTGTTGACCGTGTTTGTTTGGTTAGCAACCAGTTTCCACATTGACAACCAGTCGACGTCATCTGCTTTGCTACCAATTTTGATTGGTTGGAGTGACCCAATCGCTGAAGACTGCAGCTTTGGCAACGCCCATCCCAGAAACGGCTGGCGTGGGAAGGGCTTTCATTCTGAATAATGAAGTGAAACAAAACTGAAAATTCAGTGTCAGGCTAAATTATTTGGGGGCCCACTTGTAATATCCTCACAGCCCAGCAGTGGGCCCCGGCCCACACGTTGAGAACCAACGCTCTAGGCTCTAGGCTAGCACTGCTCCACATTACAACACTTGAACACAACACAATGTATGTTAGTTGGACAGGAGCCACACAGTCACAGACCCACTGTGTGTGTGTGTGTGTGTGTGTGTGTGTGTGTGTGTGTGTGTGTGTGTGTGTGTGTGTGTGTGTGTGTGTGTGTGTGTGTGTGTGTGTGTGTGTGTGTGTGTGTGTTAGGGTTCATTGATAGCCTGTGAGTTCCTGCTACAGAACGCAGCTGACGTGTGTCAGTGTGACGTGTGTGCTGTGCTGTGCTGTGCGTGTCTGTCTTTGTGCTGTGCACATGTAGTATGTCTCACTATCGGGTCAAAACCCTAAAAATTGTCAAATCATCTCTCTTTGGGTTTTACAAATATTAAATATTTAACCACTTAAGGCCTTTAATCAGACATTTTCAAAAACAACGATAAAAACGGAGCTGCGATGCAACGTGTTGTGAGCTTGTTTTGGCTGATGAGCTTGTATTGGCTATATATGGCTACACTATTTTTTTTAAATCTTTGAAAGAATTTGGCTATAACGACACACCGACAATTCGGACCACCAGGTTGAAAGTGGTTCACCAATGAAAAGTATTCCAGCTTGTGACTAAATCTCACAACCTTTTTAGTCCATTTCATAAAAATGTACCTTTGGACATTCAAGGCTTACAGCCGACAGCAACATGCAGTGTGTGTGGTACTATAGTAGGCACCACATGGTAGGCCTGAGGCAGCATGGTATCACACGTGTGCCATCTTTCTGTTCTTCACTCCCTCCCACTCCTTTTGCCTGCAGCTATCTAACTCTCTCTCTCCCTCTCTCTCTCTCTCTACTTCTCTCTCTCTACTTCTCTCTCTCTCTACTTCTCTCTCTCTCTCTACTTCTCTCTCTACCTCCTCTCTCTCTTTCTCTCTCTCTCTCTCTCTCTCATATTACAGTAACCCATTTGGCAAAGCCTGTTCTATCCCATTATTCTCATATTTCATTACTCGTCGGCTGTGATTGGCAGGATAAAGCCAAGCATAGACCTGATTGGATGAATGAGAAGAGATTAAAATAGGGTGCATTTCCTTTTCTTTTTTTTTGGCTTTCGCATTTATTTTATATATTTTATGGAGGGACAGACAGTAGGCTCACAGGAAATGGGGAGAGAGATGGGGGAGTGACATGCAGTAAAGGCCGTCGGGATCGGGAGTCGAACCCGCGGCACACTGCCAGACTGGGTTGCCAGCCAAGCCTAAAATAGGTTGCCTCCACGGGATGCACTACTGTACTCAGCATGTACAGTAAAAATAATACATATGGCCAAAATAATATGAAATATGTAGAGCATTTTTATTCTAGTTTATTTTGCTAGCTTTAGTTATAATAATCATTTATTCATCTGTTTTCTACATGAATATAACCACATTATAACCATATAAAATGAAATGGGAGTCAAATGCTGAAATTTGTATGACAAAATATGACTCTTAACGTCGCTGAAGGGACTCATCAAATGTCCCTGGGACTCATCTAAAAGTCAAGACCATCCCTACATCCTTGGACTCATTACATTGAAACCCTATTTAAATCACTGATAGATGTCTGCGATGGGATAGAAGCAAGACTGTGGTGGGGAAAATCTGTTCAAAGTCAGTTCATACTCCGCCCCAGCCCGTGAATACACACATACAATGTGTAGCTCTCTAAGGCAAACAAATCAAGTATTTCTTTGCAACATATTATATATGTGTACGGCGTGCGTGCCACACACACATACAGTGTGTGTACGTGTGTGAGATTTCACTGTTATATTTGTGACCTAAAAGCCAGGCAGCCAACTGTCTGAGGTGAGAAGAGGCTGTTTTTAAATTGTGTGAGACACATTTCCATGATGAGTCACTGTGGAAAAAGTTCCTCTGAAAACTCACATGCTCATCTGTAGTTCCTATCTAGACTCACAGGCTGGTCTGCTGACAAGGCAAGATAAGACAGATTTATTTGTATATAGAACACAAATAAATTCAAATTCTTTTAAATCAGTTAAAACATTAAGAGAAAAGTAATTTAATCTTTAATCAATTTACTGTGTGTGTGTGTGTGCGTGCGTGCGTGCGTGCGTGCGTGCGTGTGTGCGTGCGTGTGTTGTGTGTGTACAGTACATGTAAAACATGGAATTTGTAATAATAAAGTAATGAGAAAAATCTGAAGTGTCTTTCAGGTCTACTATATAAATAGTAAAGTGTTGTATTGTGGTATGATATCTCTGCAAGCGGGCAGAAACCAACTCCAAAATGTTCAATTTTCAAGAAATGACAAAACCTTTTTTTTCTTTACCAGGAAATTAAGAAAACCTTATATTTTTAAAACAAAGCAATACTGCCTCAAAGTTGGTATTGTGACTTTATATATTATCAGACACTTGCATGTGTCATTATTTTATCACCCCAATCCAACTCAAGTGGAGTTAGGAGGTTTTGTCCATCATTGATAAGAACAGCTGACAATGGATCTCCAAGCTGCTCTGCTGGGGGGGAGAGGGCAAAACCTAACAAAACATAACCCCTCCCACTCTGGTGGAGTTAGCTGATTTAGCAGACAGTTTGAGGGTCCAATGGAGTATTAGCTGGTTTTGTCAGAAGTGCTTTTTTTTTTTTTTTTTTCACTTCTTTTAATACTTTCACTGTTTTACACAATGGCTTTGATTTATTAAACAAAAAAAAGAAAGAAAATAAAAATTGGCGCCATCAGCGACGAATCAACGATATGATGTATATCTCTAGTTGGGTA
Source organism: Electrona antarctica (assembly GCF_951216825.1). Classification (NCBI taxonomy): domain Eukaryota; kingdom Metazoa; phylum Chordata; class Actinopteri; order Myctophiformes; family Myctophidae; genus Electrona; species Electrona antarctica. The sequence goes on along the minus strand of NC_136807.1, from coordinate 17,600,292 downwards.
ATACCAGTCTACTGGGGATATGACATCACTAGAATGTGTCTGGCTCTAAACCAATCAGATACTTAGTCGCCTAAGGGTGATGGCAAGGGCACAGAAAGAGCAATGATGAGGGGCAGCCAGGTGGCCAGGACAGAGAGAGGAAAGGAGACATGCAGGGCAGACAGACATGCAGAGATAGAAAGGTTGGAGAGAAGAGAAGGGTGGATGGAGGCTGGGGAATAAAGGGAGATGGAGGAAAGAGAGACGTGAAAGTGGAGACGACTCACGATTTAATTGTGTTTTGGGCATTGAAACATTGATGAATAAAAATTACAATTCTGTTTGCCCCTTTAGGCTTCACAGATATGGCAAATAATTGAAATATACCAAGAGCTTACTGGCATTTAGTTTTAATTATAAATGTTACTTTTCATACTTAGCTGATCTACAAGCATCATGAAGTGACGCGTTGTAACATGGACACGATTATGGCGATTAAGACTCAAATATTATGACAGATTACCTCAAATTATTATTATAATTAGACGATTCATTGTGACAACCCTAGGTAGGTGGACATAAAGGGGGGGGAGACAGAAAGAAGTAGAGAGAGAGAGAGAGAGAGAGAGAGAGAGAGAGAGAGAGAGAGAGAGAGAGAGATGCATGTAGAAAGAGAGAGGGAGGGGCTGGCTGTGAGACAGAAGCGGTCTGCTCTCTCTGCTGGAACTATTCAGCTTGGTTATATTTGGCCACACACACACATGTATGCACTGGCACTGGCACATAAACACACACGTGCGCATGCGCGCGAGCACACACACATATACACACGCGCACGTGCGCATGCGTGCGAGCACATGCACACAGGCTCCATCCAGACAATGTGACAGACAGGCAGATTAGATTTGCTGTAAAATGAATTCACAGCATCTCAGCCTGTGTTCTGTAAGACTGCTGATCTCAGGAAAGCTGTGTCGTGCCGTCTTTTACTGGTGTGTGTGTGTGTGTGTGTGTGTGTGTGTGTGTGTCTGTGTCTGTGTGTGTGTGTGTGTGTGTGTGTGTGTGTGTGTGTGTGTGTGTGTGTGAGTGCAAGTAAAGCTTCACAAAGACAATGACAATGACTATAGTACTATAGTACTGTTGCTGTCGGGAGGAAACCACATAACTCTTTTGGGTTTTAGATTTTCTTTTCCATAAATCAATGATATTGAACACCCTTTATGTCCGTGTGTTGGTTAAAAAATATTGAACCAATGAAAAGTATTAAAAGTGCTTCGGAAAAAAACTTTTGGACCCTCAAACTGTCTGCTAAAGTAGCTAACTCCACCACCTCTCCCCCTCTCATGCAAGTCATTGACAATATATAAAGTCACAATAGAGACACACGGGGACTACACATTTCTTGCCCCCAAATGAGACAATCCCTATATGAGAGATATCATAAAATACCCTTATTTCACTGGTTGATTACTGAGGCTGTAGCGATTTCTTTTGTGTTCTAATAAAGTGTTCCATATGTTTGATTTGTCCTTTTCAATATCACATACCTGCCATCTAAATATAAAACCCACAATGTACTATATAATATACTCCATCAGAGATTCAAAAGCATAGCATTGTAAATTTCAAGTTAAAGTGGGCGCACGGTATATACGCCACGGTCGCATCCCTTGAGGTTTTCAATACCCAGATATATTTGTTGTGTTTCTTTTTATATGCTATGTATTTGTGGAAAATTATCTAAACAGCATCTTGCAAGACTAATTATTAATACTCATGGAGAATTCACTATAGGTATGAAAATGTCAGGATATAATGTCACTCCTCCATTTAGCTGGGTTATTTTCCCAACTATTCAGCCAAATTAATTATACAACAAGTTGACAACGGTAAAACACACCGTCGGAGCTCCAAGGTAGGTAAAACATATTAGTAAGCCTGTGACATGTTCAAAATATAGACATGAATGAACAAAGTCAGTCGGGATCGGGATGTATGAGAATTCCACTCTTCAAAGTCGGCGCTCGTAGCCTCGTAAAGGCAGTGACGTCCCTTAAAAGCGACAGGTTCTCTGTCTGCCGTCTCCCCTCTGCTCTGTTAACATTATGGGTAACTCATTCAAGTGCTAAATTAAATGTGAAATACATCCTCTATTGAGAAAACAACAATATATGTTGTTGACAAAGACACTTCCTACATATGGAAACATATTTTTATTCAAATCAATATAGTCTTCAGTTCATTTTGTTACATTTTAAAAGTAGGCTAACTACAGTTGAATTTCAATGGCCTGCAGTACACCGTTCTAACAGACCAGAAGTGAGGACGCTGTCTCATTTGGGGGCGTGAAAGTGTAATCCCTGTGTGTCTCTATACCAACCTATAGATGAGGCAGTATTGGATTGTTTAAAAAAAAGTTTTTCTTAATTTCCTGAAAAATATCTATTTTTTTAATTTCCTGACAAATGAACATTTTGGAATTAGGTGGTTTCTCCCCGACAGCAGAGATATGCATCACATACCTAGCTGCCAGTCAACGCAAGCTAACGTTGTATCTTCCCAAGGGTTTACACACATACACGGCAGCTGACCATTCTGCACTGCTGAATTGCCACTCCAGAAGGAACATGCTGTGCGATTGACCTCTCTGCTTAACGAACTGACAAAGTCGAACATGGATGTCAGTTCCCAAACGTGGCTACTGAACCAAAACACAGAGCAGAAAACAGCTTTCTCCACATTGAAAATCCCAGCGGAACTATGGACTATAAAAATGTAGTTCCCTAGGGGAGTACCTCGACAGTAATGTCTTGGCCTCTGGCATGGCTATTGGCAAGGCTCAGTCTGATGATATGGCTGCCCTCGATTGGAGCTCGGGCAATGCCGGATGCCCTCAGTCATAGGAATGCACTATATTTGAATACTCGTGCACTATATTGGAGTATCTCAATTTGGGCTTTAGGAAGCACATTCGGTAATGGTCCGATTGTGTTTTCATGGTCAATGTTTGAAACCAATTGTGCATATAGGAGACATACACGTTGTTTTAACAGCCCACATCTAATGATACAACTGGATTATTTTAAGACATACAGTAGTCTGTACAACTATTTAGAGTCAGACTACATCCCGCCTGCTGGGAATTGGCATGTGTCGACGTCCACCGGTAGTCCAGAAGACCTGACACAACCTACACCATCAGCTGTGGCTTGTGCAGGATGTGGATATATTGGCAGGATTGGCATTTAAGATCAGGGATTTAAACAAAAATCCAAATTTTAACACCTGATATCTATATTGTTTGATACAAATAATAAGAATTTAAAATCATCATTGTGCACCTCACGCACGCACGCGCGTGCGTGCGTGCGTGTGTGTGTGTGTGTGTGTGTGTGTGTGTGTGTGTGTGTGTGTGTGTGTGTGTGTGTGTGTGTGTGTGTGGCTCTACTCTCTCAGTCTCTCACTCTGTCTCTCTCCCTCTCACACTGCAGGACAGCACTCTGTTGAGTTCTCTCATTACCACAAATAGTGAAAGCTGATCTGTATGCTACGGGTCTTACTGCAGTAAGACTAGGACACACACACACACACACACACACACACACACACACACACACACACACACACACACACACACACACACACACACACACACACACACACACACACACACACACACACACACACACACACACACACACACACACACACACACACACACACACACACACACACACACAGTAAATTCTGGAGGTGGATATTCTGTTAGCTTAGAAGCCATAAAAATGTCCTTAAGGCAAAGCATCTATAAGAATTCGCACGCACGCACGCACGCACGCACGCACGCACGCACGCACGCACAGCGAGTGATCTATACAGCAGTAGTACCTTTCGATAGTTTGCATTTTGCTGCATCATGTTTCAGTGTGTCTGCAGAGAGAAAAGACCTGCTGCTGTGCACTAAAGCTGTGCCCCTCGTCTTCTACAGTGGAATACTGGACTGCATGAAGCATCACCAATGCCTGCTTGGGGTTCCGACATTTAAAAATGAAATGATGGCACAAGAGCGCAATCCAATCTAGCCAAACAGCAGACCACTATGCCCCTAAGTCCCTACCCCGTTAAAACTGGGAAAGCATCTGTGTATTTTTTGCGGGCCTCCTATGTCCAACTTTTAGTGTGTGTGCAAACACAAACTTTGTCCTACACAAACATTAAATGCCATTGACAATGAAAAATTGACAATTTTGAGTGTTGAGTGCAAATTCTTATTGGCCGGAATGAGATAATATATAAATCACACGGGTGTGATTTATATACATACACAGTGTGTATGTATATATATATATGTGTATACACACTGTATATAAATGGAGAACTACTGATTTAGAAGGCATTTGTAGAATTGGTCTCAGGGTTAACTACACATTTACCAAACTTACCAAAATGACCAGACGTGTCAGCTATGGTAAATGGTAAATGGTGCATTTATATAGCGCCTTTATCCAAGGCGCTTTACATAGATTGTGCATTACATGTGCATTACATTCACCCATTCACACACACATTCATACACCGATGGCAGCGGAAACCATGCAAGGTCCCAACTAGCACATCGGGAGCAATTAGGGGTTCAGTGTCTTGCTCAAGGACACTTCGACGGTAACTCTGGGGGAGCCCGGGTTCGAACTGGCAACCTTGCGGTTCCCATCCAGGCACTCTACCCCTGAGCCACCGCCGCCCCATGACATGTTCTCTTCTCTTTATCGTAGTAGGGGCTAAAACTGATGGAATAATTATTTAAGGGCTGAAGCTGTGCTGTTCTCACAGCTGAACTATTTTTGATCATTTTATGTGTATGGTGTGAACTGGCAACCCAACCCCTACTATTGGTCTGGGGAGGGTAGACAACCACATACATTGACTCTTCCAATACTGCATGTCACTCTCTCCCCATCTCTCTCTCTCTCACTGTTTCATGTCCATCCCCACCAACCACTTTTGGTGTTAGCATTATGTTATGCTTTAGCTATTGAAAAACGACTGACAGAAACATAGCTTTTTCAGAAAACTGTCAGGATGTAGAAGACATTTTTAGAATCTGATCTCAGGTCAAAATGGGTTAAAAAAAGAGCTGAGAAATCACAGACTCGAACCAAAGTGCTTCACAGAGCATAACAATTTCATAACATACAGATAGGCAAGAAAATAAAAAGCAAGAGAAAACACGAAAATAAAACAACATATATATGCAGCACATCAAAGGTATAGGCCGTGAGGGCCAGGCTAGTAATTACACGGTCAAGTGAGCGAGAAAAAGGAGTCTTTAGTAAGGATTTGAAAAGCGCCTGACTGAGCAGATTGAATGTGTAGCGGCAGGGCGTTCCAGAGACTGGGTCCACCCGGCCCCCGCGAAGGCTCGGCCTTGAAATGGTGATATTCTTTATTTTATTTTCCTTTTTTACTGTGTAGCTTCATGTCAAAGGCCATTAATTGTTCATACCATATAGAGGGTATGTGCATGACATCATCATCATATACCCAGAAGTTATGCAGGAACGCCTACTGAGTGGCAAAACACGTCATTCTGGCCTTGACAGCCCATACATCCAAACAGAAAAGCATTAGACAACGTTAAACAAAGTTAAACTCACTTTGCCACTCAATTTGCCACTCACTTTTATGCATGCGCATACCCTCTATAAGAGAGATTAAGAATAGAGTCTAATTCTTTCTTTGTAACGGTTTGTGATATTAATTATGCTGGCCACACCATTGGAGCTGAAATAATCATTCATTTAGTGTAGAAGGGAGTTCCAGCCGCGCCTCTAGCCTATAGCAGGCCAGTCTGGTGCATCTCAGGAGCAGGACATATATATGCGAACAAGAAGGCACTGGAGCAGCTCAGACGATTTAGGCCCTTATTTTATTATATCAGGGTGCAGGTAAAAAGCGACAACGTTTCGATGTGTCAATTACATCTTCGTCAGGTCATGACGACCTGACCTGACGAAGTTGTAATTGACACATCGAAACGTTGTCGCTTCAGAATCAAAACTAACACAAACAACTATGCTAAAATTACAAGGACTGGCAGTCTGGCACACTGACAAACACAGTTGAGGCATTACATTTTGTTTGACTCAGTTCCACAGATAAATATTGTGAATAGCCGATCTACAAGCTCACAACGCCTCGCAATGTTTGCCGCTTTTTTTATAATATTTGACAATTAGGCAAATGTTTGACCAGTTTTTGTAGTATATTAGTTTGTTGATTACTTTGATGCAGGAGTGGTGAGTCTTTTTTCTTTTTTTATTATTATTATTATTTTTAGGTATTAAAAAGGTCATAAAGGTCCTTGTCACTTCACTGTTCTGGGGACCCCCCAAATCATGTGGGGACCCCCCTGGGGGTCCTGGCCCACAGGTTGTGAACCACTGCTCTAAGGTTAGGCAGCTGTCTGGGCTGTGTGTTGGAGGAAACGTATACACTGCATACGTTTCCCCCAACACGTTTCTTCAGAGAAGAAACGCAAAACGCAAAGAACTCTGGGGGAAAAACATGAAACAAGGAGGAGAGAAGGTAGGTAGAGAGAATGATAAAGAAAGATAACATGAGACTTGGAGTGAGGGGGAAAGAGAAAATAGAAAGAGGTGAGATGGAGCGAAGGACTGAGGAGAGAGAGAGAGTAAAAATAGAGAGGGTGGGAGGGATGGGAGATGAAGAGATAGTGGTAGAAGTAATGTTATTTCCAGTTTGTCTGACATGAGTGAACAGAAGAAACTCTTCGCAAAGCAGCAAAGTCATGATCATCATCTTTGGGCTACTTATGTGACCTTTCCTGGTCTAAGTTCAAATGTTGTACACGAGGATGCTTACACACACCAAAGTCCTTGTAGTGGTACCGGTCCACAGGAAGGAAACTGAATAGTATAGTCTTCAAGGGACAAGAAGGTGGCCGCACACACTGGTAGCCAATTAAGTGCCAATATTTTATTTATAGGACGCAGAGCACAGAAAGTACCAACGTTTCGGCAGTTAAGCCTTCTTCAGGGAATACAGAGCACATAGTCGGTCACACAAAAAGAAAAGTAAGTTCAAATGTTACCACAGCCTTTTATCTCGTATCTCTCCACTGTCTCCCTCTCAGCTGTACTGTCTGTCTGTCTCTCTGCTTTCCTACTGTTTGCTTCTCCTACATTGTGAACCTCTCAGCTGTCTTATCTCTCTGAGAAGGGCTGTACCCAACTCAGAAGTTAGTTGATCAATTCAGATTCATTCAAGACTTTAATGCAAATATTTGACTTTTTTTGTTTTATATACGCTCTGTGAAGAAAAGAATAAAGCCTGCAGTGCAGAGTAGACTCATGCTCCAGAATACTTTATTGACAATGTCAATCAAGCCAAGGCTCTCAAGCTCGAGATGTGTGTGCCACACCCACATACACAGTAAATAGACACCCACAGGACAGGTCAAGTTGTTAATTAATGGATTCAAATGTTGTATGCGATATTGAAATGCTGAACACTGCGTATATTTTACATTTGACCTTATCAGTCTATTGCGATGTTCCACCCAATGATTAACAACGTGACCTGTGGGTGTCCATTTATGTGGGTGTAATATACACATCACAAGTTTGACCTGCGATGAAGAGCCTTGGCTCGAAACATTGTCATAAAGGTACACTGGATGTGCAGGCTTCATTCTTTTCTTCATGACCAGTTCTAAACCAACACCTCAACTAAGAGATATGTGTTTTTCATTAACTTTTATATACACGCATATTTTATTTGGTACACACCGCCTACAACTTAAGGCAACCTGGATTTAAATCATCATCCTCTTCAAGATTCGATGAGTTGCGGAATTCGTACAGCTCCTACCAGCTCATCTTGTAATGTGTAGCTTGTAGATCTACATTGAATGCACAACACTGTTTTACTGAACTAATGGACCCGGAAGCCGTCATTTACGGGTCCATTTGTTTCCAATTGTACTCTCTCTGAGTACAAAGTATAAAGTTCAAAGTCACATGATTCTGATGTTGGTGGAAGGTTAACTGGCCTTTTCTGCATACACAAACTGTATATTATGCTTAATTGCAGCCACGTCACTCTTTTTCCTTGGAGAAGTAGGTTCTTTGCATTTGTACAAAGTGGCCACTGACTGTATAAAATGTTCACACTCTCACGGTGTGTACATTCTGTAGGTGACAACTGCATGGTTGTCGTAAAAAAATCAGTTTGTCAAAAATCTTGTGTTTAATTCCATGTCCGTTCTTCTGATTATTTCCGACAAGCATCAAGACATCTTCAATAGAAATTGCATTTCCTCTAAAGACTGGGCGGATTTCTAAACATGAAGAACGACTTTGATGAACACTTTGCAATGAACAACTTGCAATACTACCCGTTGTGCACCGGCCTACTCGGAAATGATGCCAGTTGGGAACGATGCAAATAGGGAATGCATGCGTCACGCTGTTACTCTGCGCATTTCATGTAAAGATGAATACTCAATGGTTTGGTTTTTATTGTGAAGTCTACTGAAACTGGAGTCTACTGGAAGTAGCTGAAACACAAATCATAATAGTCACAAATGTGACCAAACGTCAAACTATTACTTGAAAGAGGGGCTTTTGTGGGAAAATGATTTACGATTCTGTCCCTATTGGGACTTAACTTGAACGGTCACAATATTACTTTTTGGGGGGTTTAGACAGTGTTGGCCACTTTCAAAATGTGTTGATATTTTACATCCCTCTGTTATGAAGCCAAAATATAGAGCCATACCAAACCACCAACCAAAAGGTTGGTTATATTTTATGATGCTGTCATCCAGACAGTCCATATACAGTAGAATTAGTAAATCCTACAGAAAGGTTACAATGAACAAATAGTAACCTAGAGTACAAGGACCAGACACATTGTGACAGCACACATACAATGTTCCTGTAAATTAATCCCAATCACAGCAGGTAGAAGTGGCCGAACAGCTTATTGCTGCCTTGCATGGGTGTTTCATCATCATGTTGTGGTCTAGGACTAGAACTATACTCACATCCTACTGTTAAACGCCAACACATACGTAGGCCTATGCTGACGGAGGCTGCATGAGGTGTCACGGCTCACGGGTGGGGATGTGGGTGGTGGTGGTTGTCAGCATATGTTTAACAGAGCCCTGACACACATGCACGCACACGCGTACACACGCACACACACACCCACACACACACACACACACACACAGATTTATGACTAATGTATGTAACTGTCAGAGGTAATGAGCCCCTAATTACCAAGACATCTAAGTTACCCATCATGAGAGAGAGAGAGAGAGAGAGAGAGAGAGAGAGAGAGAGAGAGATTGAAGGAAAATGACAGTGGATGCTAGAGAACATGAGTTCTGTACAGTTTGTCAGCGGTGTGGTCAACATTACAACACATACACAGTTTCACACACACACACACACACACACACACACACACACACACGCACGCACACGCACGCGCGCGCCAGCTCGATAATAACAAATCTCTTTCCAAATGCCTCGGTACATGGGCAGTACACCGCATTGATCCTGAACGTACGTACTTCGCTACAATTCACACACGAGCAACTGCAACATGCCAGCACACGAATGGTGCAGATCACATCAATATAGGTAATCAATATTTCCATCACCAATAGAGGACGTAGCTATATACTCTCTCACACAGTAGGTTACCGATTAGCTCTCTCGCTTTACAGACGCCAAATTACGCCCAGCAACTAAGGGCAATATTACGTGGTTGAGAAATAATACAAAATGACCATTTAAATGACCCAACACCAACGTAGCCGTATTGCATTCGCATGTACATTTGAAGACACACACGAGTAAGGAGAAAATATGCAGCTCGTTTTGAAACGTGAGCCAGGACACGCCGTCGTGCTGTCTGTTGTTGTTGTCTTACCAGTAGACCAGTTTGTTGTGCAGGATGGCAGGGGTCTTGTCTGAAGCGCAGTTGATGCACCACATTGTTGCTGCTGTAGAATGTTACAGGGAAGAAGCCAGAAGAAGTATGGACTACACTACAGTACAATTCAATCCCCGGTACACCTCTCAAGTCAAATCGATACACCCCTCCTCTCTCCGATGCTTTCTATGAATGTCACTCTCCCGTTTCCGCTATTCTTTTGATCACTCGCCGACGCGATAGTTCTCTCTCCATGGGTTTGTATGTGTCTCTCTCTCTCTCTCTCTCTCTCTCTGCTTCTCTCCTCTTCTCCGTGTCTCTCTCCCTTGATCGAATTCGTTCCTTTGGTTCCTCCACTCGTTTAACTTTCATTTATGCCATTTAATTAAATTCCTACTATTGTCCCTTTGATAGGAAGGAAAATCCCATGCACCCGCCTCCTCCTATCATTTGCTTTTGCAGTAATTAACATTGAGAAGGATGACTCCCCCCAGGCCCCCACCCACTCACTCAACAGCGTGACACAGCAGTCAGCAACAGCTCAAGTGTCAAACTTATCTTGAGTTTTTGGTGTGTTGTTGTTGTTGTTGCTGCTGCTATTATTCATTTATTAAACATTTCAATTTTACTACTGTTTTAATAGTGATTGTCAAAGTGGGGTCTGGGTCGCAGAGGCCCTTGAGGGGTTTCCAATGGAGTCTCCCCAAAACATGTACCTACTAGGCTACTACCTTAGAGTATATAAGGCTACTACTACAACTTATTATGAACTTCTGGAATGTAGTTTGTAGAAGGAGCATGGAACTGATTACCCTTTTGCTTTCAACAGCAAGTAAGTGCAGTAAGTGATTATCTTGCCTAATCATTTCTACAAGTAGTGTTTGCTCTCTAAATGTTTTGATGAATTGAACATGGTGGACCCTCTTGTAAACAAGTGTAATGCTTAATTGGGTCGTCCACTCACAGTTAACAGTCTTTGTATTGAGTTTGTGCTTGAAATGTACTGTAATTCTGCAAACTGTTAATACATATTTCAATCAATCAATCAATGCTCAGTAACGGGTCTCCCCCAGCTCTATGGCAGCAATCAGGACATTATTACAGTACATATTTTTATTTTCGTTTTTTTATTAAAGGGATTTTTATTGATGCAGCATCTCATTTTCAAGGGGGACATGAACAACATAGTCTGGCAGCTGGGGGTGTGGGAAATTTGGTATATAGTTTTTTTTATTGGCCTAAAATATTGTCTATATACTATATATTCATGAATCCTGCACCTGCTGACTGGCTGTTGGTATTGAGCAATTTTTTTATAGAGGTTTATATGTGACTATACCATTAACAACCTCATCAGGCAAAAATGTCAACATTTCATTATGCTTTAACTAGCATGTGGCGTGTCAAACTAGGGAGGTTTCATGATTCTGAATCCATTCCAAGCATTAGTTTTGCTTAAAAAACAAACAAAAAACATAAAGACACATAGATATATATACACAGACAGCTTGCTCAACCTCTCCCACCCTAGCCTGGCTAATAAGCCAGACTCAAATCACACTGTCGTGTGGTATTTGAGTCTGGAGATGCTGTGTATGGATCTTGTTTCCTGGGGTGCGGGTTCAAACATTTTCTCTTTGACGCAATTGGTCAGAGCTACTGTCAGTCAAAGGTCTCAAGCATTGAACGTCACTGTACCAAAGCCCACCCATATTGCATACCTTGTCCCGATTGGCCACACCAGTTCTCTGGTGTAGGAAATGGGCGTACAATTGAGCCTCTCCAGACCGTAATCCGCCGGCAGGCAATTTTTGCCAACGGCTGATTCGGTCTGGCTTATTGGCCACGGCTACTCCCACCCACCCCACCAACCACCACATCAGCACAACAGAGGAAAGAAGGGCACAGTGCAAATACACCAGTGTCAGTTGAGAAGCATAAACAAGTTGAATCAAGATGTGAAGAAATGGTAAAACCTCTGTACCTCTATGATTCCTGTGTACCTACACTGACCCATTGAAATAAAGCATACAATATACCCCCCAGAAAGTCAACTAATAATAATAATATTAAAAAAAGGTTTCATAAGCACAACATTTAAAATTGTGTTTATTCATACTGTACAGTGCGTGAACAGAAAAACTGTTAAAGGGATGCAAAGTTTCAGGAAAATAGTAAACAATCATGCATTAATTGATAACATAAAAGCTAATGATCTACTACAGAATATACAATGCATGTTATATGCTTCATTCATATTGTAACCTTTGAAAAACAGTAAAACACACATTCTTGTAGCATAAAATACAAATAGAATATGAAGGCTTTAGGCTACTTTATAACAGTAAGAATGTTGAGCTCCATCTCATCAAGTTATGTACTTCAATTCTGTATTTCAAAGGAGATCAGTAGTAGTAGTAGCTCACGTCAGCTGATCGCCTAAAGTCTGTATCGTTCAGTAATGTTATTATGATGTTTGGGTCTTTGGTGAAAATTGCCTTATTTATTTTCCTTACAGACTTAGACATCTCTATCTCTTGAGCCACTGCCGCCCCACTTGTGAAATATAGATTGCTTCCAGACAAGCTGACAACTCTCTTCAGTACTCTGCTTCCGGTTAAATGTATAAGCAACACATGCATACAAACTGGCTACAGTGACAAGGGATCCAGGCATAGGCAACAGCGACATCGACTTGGTGACATACCAACAAAGTCGCTGCCAGTGTGAGCACATGGTAAAGCCCAATGCATAGTCCATCAGAACACCCAACATTTGTTGTTTGGTTTGACTGGCTACAAACTACAATGGCATTCAGAACTTCGGATGGATGGTCTCAGAACCTTTTTCTGGTTGTTTTACGCCTCCGATATAGTCTGCTGACTATATACGAAGTAGTTCAGCTACTGTGATTGTTCAGAAGTTGGTCAGACGTTCAAGGTGGGTGTGATATACTGTATATAGTTTTGTATCACAGCAAAAGCAGCGTTAGTTTTGAGGAGACGTTATCTGAGGAGGTTATCAAGTATAGTCTCACTCTCACAAGCCAGTCTGAAAATCTCTCTCTGAATGATTAACGATAAACGATTCAGGGCCAGGGCAGGGGGTCATGCCACATAGGTACACTCCCAGGGCCGCGAAAGGGGACAGCAGGTGCCTGCCAAAGCCCACATACTGCAAAACCCATCGCAATTGCATTTCCAACAAGAAAACACATCTGCCAGTATTGGGTCAACATAACTTGTTTGTTTTCTTATATTGCATCTAAAATGTTTTCTTTTGTATTTGAAATCTGCGCACAAATTAAGTGGTGATGTTTCATGGTGTTCAGTATTCCTTGCAATAACAGACCATTGTTGATGAATGCCATTAATGTCAAGCAGCATGATGTCAATTGCTTCTCATTTTGTACACCTCAAAGGCGCTAGAAATGGAATGAGTGTTCAGGGATGCATGAAGCAGGGTGTGGGAGGAGAAATATATGAAGCGATGAAGGCTGGGGTAGCAATATGGGCAACGTACAGCTTCAATCTATTTTCACTCCTGCTGACTAGTCTTGTGTTGTCAGAATGATCTGGGAACTCTGTCTACCAAAGACTGGGGAATTTGCTAGAAACTGCTATAGAACGGCCACTAACATTTACGCCAAGTCGCCTACTGCTTTGGGAACCAATCCTGTCACCTCCCCAATATGAATGTTTTTTGCTCTAATTGTTTCCAGCCATTTTTAGCATCAGGAGCTGGGGGACTCTCTCCAGTCTCTATTGAGCAAAGCCTTTATAGAGACTGAATATGTGATTGTACCTGCCTACTAACCAGGTAGACTGAGGGATGCAGTCGTTCACAGGTCAGGACAAAATGTTCTAATATTTACGATACTGCCATCATACATGCTCCAGACATGACATGAATTTATTGACAATACGAGCACTTGCATAACTCTGGTCAGCAGTCTATCTAGTGACAAACTAGAGCCTGAGTGATTTATACTAACTAAAAAAGAACATGACTCATGTTTGGCTGTTTTTCAGCCTCCTTTGCCACTTCATGTTTGGCACCCAACATCTAGTTGTTTTCTGTTTCAGTCCAGCGATGATTCAGAATTGCATTCATTATTCATCATAACTGCCAACCTTGGTAGTGCTTTAAGATCAATATACTGATGGTCTGTCTCTCTCCCTTCTTATGAATTACGTAAAGCACCTTGAATTGCCTTTGTGTATGACATGTGCTATACAAATACACTTGCCTTGCCTATATTATATCACTCTCTAAGAATCAATCAATCAATCAATCAATCAATCAATCAATCAATCAATCAATCAATCAATGTTGCAGTTGGCAGACCCACACACAGAGTATTTCTCCATTTCTTCATTTTTGTCTGAATATTTCTTATTGACCAACGATGTATGGAACATATATATATATATAGATTCCACTCTGTTACCATGACAACAGTATACCATTCTATAATCATCTTCTGTGACAATATATTGACACACTCAATGCTCTTTCTTCTTCATCATCTCTCTCCTCTCTTTCTAGCTCTGTGTACATCTTCCTCTGACACCCACTTTCCCTCTCTTTCTCTCTCTCTTTCCGTCAACCTCAATCACTCTCGATCCTTGTCCTTAAACCCACTCATAAATATCTCTGTCTCTCTCTCTGTCTCTGTCTCTGTCTCTCTCTCTGTCTCTCTCTCTGTCTCTGTCTCTGTCTCTGTCTCTCTCTCTGTCTCTGTCTCTCTCTCTGTCTCTCTCGCACACGCTCGCACACACACACACGCACGCTCGCACACGCACGCACACACGCACACGCACGCACGCACGCACGCACGCACGCACGCACGCACGCACGCACGCACGCACGCACGCACGCACGCACGCATGCACGCACACACACACACACACACACACACACACACACACACACACACACACAGTGTATAATATATCCCGGGGACAAACTTCTATAATTCATCCCTTCTTCTCATAATCAGCCCTCCTCTCCTCTTCTCTCCACCAGTCCCCGTATCCCTTAATCCGTCCATCCTACCATCTCTCCATCTGTCCATTGGAGAGATGGAGGGGTGGCTGGACTCATATATCACTCCCTCCATCTCTCTATCACTTCCCCCTCCCTCAGCCATTTATCCATGATACAACTTCTGTATATATGCCAAGTCTCAATCTAAATCTCTCCCAAACATCCATCCATCCATCCATCCATCCATCCATTCATCCATCCATCCATCCATCCATCCATCCATCCATCCATCCATCCATCCATCCATCCATCTCCACCCTCCCACTCTGTCATCTGTCTTTTATCTTTTCTTCCTGGAGACTCAGTGATTCACAAGCTCACAATCCCACGTCTCTCTCTCCCTCTCCTCTCATTCTCTCTCTCTTCTCCATGGTTCTCTCTCTCACTCTCCTTTCCCTTGTTCTTCTCTGCTTTGATCTATTCCTACTGTCCTCTGCATGTCTGCTCTGTAATCTCACACTCTGTTGGACATCTCTCCTCCTTCATCCTTCTCTATTCCCTGACTCACTCTCCAGCCTTCTCTCTTTCTTCTTACATGACCATCAATTTTCGCTTTTGCCGCCAAATATAAAGAACAAGATTACATCAGTGGAAAAGGAAGCCCGACAGTCAAGTCAGTCTTTTACCTGCAAACTCATAAGGGGTGGAAAAAAAGGTGACCAAACACAACCCCCTTTTGTAGGTTCCCAGTCATGCCTTGATATTCTACCCTAGCAAATGTATAGCAGTCTCTCAGAGTTATTTATTGACATAGCAAACTGCAAAAAAAACACACCTCAACTAACGTTTTTCAGAAACATCGCCAACCACTGTCAGCTGCTGCTTGGAATCAGAATCAGAAGCTGAATCAGGATTCCTTTATTTGGTATCTGGTCTGAACAGATTTTTTACTGTTACATTTATTTCTCTGTTGAAATGTTTTGGTTCACCATCAGCTGTTTATAGCATCCTTTTTCTGGGTCAAACATTCAGCGACAATAGCAGATCTGCCGGTACAAGCACATCAAACAGCTATTTTCAACACAGATATTTAGCGTGGAGGGAAAAGACGAGCGGGCCAAGTAAAGACCTGGGGGACTCGGGGACATAAGGTTGTATTGGTTTTAAGTTATTAAAACTCTATTGTAGTGTAATTTCCACGTAGTACAATGTCCATCACCATGGGGTTTGTGATTTGATAGGAACAATTCCTACACTACCAGCATCCAAACAGGAAGGAAGTGTTAAAGTAGCAAACCCCGCCTCCTAATCTGGCTCACAGTGGCCAGGCACAGCGCTTGGCGCTCCACAGGGCGGTGGTGCAGTCAGGTGACTTAGGCCAAATCATTTGTGGAGTAACTGACTTACTCCAGACATTTTCTTTTTTTTTTAATGTTTTTTTTTTGCGGCTTTCGCCTTTATTTTATATTTTGTATAGAGGGACAGACAGTAGGTACTCCAGACATTTTCCTTCAAAAACGACTTAGGCCATTATTTTAAGAAGGTGATAGTATACATTAAGTTCGTATTTATTGGTATCATAATGAGAACACATTTTTAAAGGTTTTGAGGAATGAATACCATGACATGTTCTTTACATTCGTTTATTTATTATTAGTAAGAGAAATCTATGAAAATCTGGGAACTAAATCGTTACCAAGAAATTTCTTCACCAATGTGTTTCTAAAGGTGTCTAATAACATGTACTAAAAGTTTGAAATTCAACTCCCGTGGGAAATTGAGTTATTAGCATAATATGTGACCATAACCCATAACATCCTATATAAGGCAAAAAAAGTCAAAATTTCATCATTCTTTAAGTAGCATGTGA
>NC_136807.1:17573488-17580988 GCF_951216825.1 Electrona antarctica | reverse complement strand
AAATATAATTAAATAATTAATTCATTGCCTTACTGTTCCCCCACACACTGTTCTATGTTACACACAACTTCAATAAACCACCCCTTGATAGGCTATAACAAATGCTCTTATACCATACTAGTGGTTTGGGCCCTCACACTGCTGATCTGACTGAATATTATAACCATATATCTCTGTACCTGCCAGTTCTTGTACCTTTTATACCCATATATGGAGATCCATACAGAAGTTGTCATCCATACAGAAAACACAATGATCGCATCACATTCCACAGTAGGACAACAAAAACAAACCTCCACAGTGGGAGTGTGTGAGTGATGATTCCAGGACCATGGCCAGTTCTTACTCAGGCAATGAATCCGGAACCATGGACAGCTCTTACTCAGGCAATGAATCCAGAACCATGGACAGCTCTTACTCAGGCAATGAGTCCAGAACCATGGACAGCTCTTACTCAGGTAATGAGTCCAGGTCCAGGACCATGGCTGTCTTATTGAGTTCCAGGCCTATGGGCAGTTCTTATTGAGGTAAATACGTAGAATGTTCTTTATGAATGCCAGACTCTTGTGTCTACATTACATTCAAACCTGCCACTCGAATTGCCGCTGCCATTGTGTTAATGGCGATACACATATAGAATCACATCTCTCCCTCCACTAAATGCCATTTGTGCATTCATCTATACTACTTCCTCTTTTGACTTTGATCTCATAAACTACAGTACTGTTTAAAATATCAGGGCTGCCTGTCTCATCTTCCCTTTGCATTGCATGTCCTCTGGTTGGATCCGCGTTCAGACATCTAAATGTTTTCAGCCCTAAGATAGCATTAGTAAATGCGCAAGATATACAGTCGTGTTTATTTCGCACATTTTCTTGACACACACAGCAAGCAGGACAGATCCAGTGCAGCACAGCAGGCTATGCAGAGCTGATGGATTCTATCATTTGAAATGAATGCAAATTAATGCACATCACACAGAGAGAACGTCAGACTTTGGAGCTGGTAGGACTCCAAAATTGAGTATTATGTATTATAGAGAGATGGGGCCAACTTAATTTATGCTTAATCATGTAAGGCTGTCGTGACCGTGTGCCAAAAAATAACAGATTTACAAGATACAGTATAATACTACACTAGACATACAGTATAATACTACACTAGACATACAGTATAGGCTTTTGTAAGCCTTGCCGAGCCATGCGGCCCATATAGGGCAGGAGTCTCCTGTTTCTGTAGGCAGCGCTTTATATAAAGTCTTCAAGATAAGTATATCTGATATGACAGCTGGAATGTAGACGGCACCCCGGGAGCAGTATGGGTTGGCGCCCCAGCCTGCATCCTCCGTGAAAGCCCAAAAAACCTTCGGTGAGGCCTTTAGGAGGGCCATTCGAGCCACAGGCAGAGCCTGCAGTACCACTGTTGCCCAGGTGGAGCCTGCAGAACCATTGCGGCTCAAGAATCCACCACTCCTGAATGAAGTGTCTGGTGCTGGGAGTCTGGTGCAACGCACAGGTCCTGGCTGTACTCCTGGTGAGAGCAGGAGTGGACCTGGTGAGACGTAGGAGGGGCCCGGACTGGAGTCAACCCACAGAGCCTAGTCCCTCCACTTTCCAGAATTGTGACTCCCAGTCCCAGCTCGGTAGTTCCGGAATGGTCCCAACGGATTGTGTGGCCCTGGTCTTTCCCTAGTGGGTCTGATCGAGGGTAGCTACTGGGACGTAAGTCGGGACTTGATCACCCCGGCTGGGTCATCCGAGTGAGGGGATGATGTTTGCGAGACCCGAAACCCCGATGACCTTGGGATACATCGCTGAGGATACGTCCCAGTTTCATCCATGCAATGTATTTTCGTTCTTATCTAATATTACAATTATAAACTTCAGGCGCACACACGGTTAAGGAACCCAAAGTCAATAGCTACGTCATGCCTGGCCCGCTGTCCTAACCACTGCACCGCCGTCGTTCCAGTGCTATCTCCTCATGTCGCTCCGGACGCCGAGCCTCAACAGCACTCGCGGACCACTGCACATTGCACTGCTACCAAACTCAGCTCCCATCCACCATCACGCCGGCTATGCATTTCTTAACTACATTCACTATCGGCAAAAGCTCCCACACCCACGCAAGCGTGCACACACACACGCACAAATCCCGCAATTTCCTTCTGCCCATTGTGTGGCACCGTAACTAGAAATTCTAGTATTTTACATATGTTAATCAATGCATTTTTTGGCGATGACTTTATATCTGATTGTGCATGATACATGCTTTTCCAAGGTAAAACAACTGTGTGTTCTAATGTGTCAGAGAGGTGGGTGTAGCAGTCTGACAAAGTGTTTAAGTCTGTGTGTGACTGTGTGTGTGTGTGTGTGTGTGTGTGTTATCTGACAGTAGGTAAGGCAGAACAGAGCTTATCTGAAGGCTGAGGACGAAAGGTCAACCAGCTTCTCACTGAGCTTTGAAGTGTGTGAGTGCGAGCATGTGTTTGGCTGGGAGCTGACTGTATGTGTTCGCGTGCGTGGGTGCGTGCGTGCGTGTGTGTGTGTGTATTGGTCCTCGCTGCAGCACACCCAGGAACTACATCATGGGTTCATTCTATTGGTCCTCGCTGCCAGTAGCTTAGCACTTAACACCAGTGTTGTTGATATAGTTTTTTGAATAAAATGTCTTTTAGTTTTTGTCATATTCTAGTTATCTGAAATGTTTTAGTTTTAGTCTAGCTTTAGTCGACTAAATATCAAACGATTTTAGTAGAATAAATCTACAGTTGATTTAGCCTTGATGGCGTCGTAATGGCTGATTTTACACTTGGTTGCATGCTGAAAATAGCAGAAATCTACAAGCTCACAATGCGTTACAGCGCACCGCGTTGATGGTGGATCTGACATCTTAACTATAAATGCATGTCTGTAATCCACGTACCTCGAGAACCATTCGCCACATTGACTTCAAATTCGACACATGTGTTCCACCCCACCACAAGGGGTGCACTGCCCGGTGTCGAGTCGGTCGGACCCACGGTTGTCCAGAACCGCCCCAAAAAGGCCTCTGCCCGGGCTCTGGACAGGGCCCCTGTCCAGTGTCCATGTGGAGCTGGCCTGTTCTGACATCATTCTGACATCTGCTTAGACTCCATATTTGGGCATGCCTGACAAAGAACTTCATATATGGGCATAAAAGGGACACAGACATAATATCTGGGTGGGGAATCCATTTCCAAGCAGGCCAGTGCCCAACGAGAGGTGCCAACCAAACTTTAATTAATTAATTAAGTAAACCCCACTAAAACCATGCCTATAAACTTAACTGTACTACAATAACTATAACAGTGCCTAAGTGCTGCTGTACAGCACTTTCGCCGGCCGTTGGCTGTTTTTAAATGAGCTTTATAAATAAAATTGACTTAACTAACCCTTAAAGCAACAATCCATTATTCTAACTGGGTCCCAGGTAATCCTAACCCTTTCTGGAGAGAGATTCTAGTGATGATGTAGTATTGCATCATATGCTTCCCCTGCTGGCTTGACATGGACAGTACAGTATAGTGTGCAGCATAATACTACCCTCTGCTGGCTAGATATTGACAGTTCAGTCCCCTGGACAGCGCCAGTCTCATCTATCAACAGTCTTTTATAGTGAAGTACAGACTCTCAACAGTTGTCTTTAACAGACATCAATTATTGATTCAATAATGTTCTGAAATGCACTGCATGTGCTAGAGTGCCTTGCAGGACTCCATGCAGGATTAGGAAAAAGTCGATGAGTGAGTAACAGACAGTAAAGCTTTTTAGCATCGCTATTCTGTACAACACTGTAGGCGAACATTATGAATTAAATAGGATAGAGCCTGTAGATCTGCTATTTTCGCTAATGTAGGCTACTGTAGCCCAGGGGTTTCCTAATGTTTTATCTCAAGACCGAAAAGATAAACTAGACGCCAATTATGACGTAAATCTGCGGCAACACAATGCGCCCTCACTTCACATGGGTGTGATTTTTTTAAATACAGTATATGGAAATTATTAGATTTGTGTGTTTGTACTGTACAGTATACCTGACGAAGGCCCCTGAGGCCGAAACGTTGTATTGTTTTCCGCTTGTTGTCAGCATTTGTCTGGGAGCTTTTAAAACGGTGTGTGGAGTCTGTGAACCTCCTCTTTTATTTTCCTTTTTATGAGTCTGGCTGAACACGAGCCCTATACCTGTGACACCATTCAGGACAGGCTGTGTAGGTTGACACCACTGATGCTCACTGTCAATGATCACAATCAACTAACACTGGTAGGTTTACATGACATGGCTGAAGGTACTTCCTGTTTACATTGTAGGTTTAGGGATGAGGTCACTTCATTTTAATGCTGCAAATTTACAGGGCTGACAAACAACTACACGGACCATAGAGTATATAAAAGGATAGAGACTGAACTGGCGCGAAGCTCCGCCCCCCCAGCTATTCATGTCAGTGGAAGTTGCTCAGTGGCGTTTTGAAGCACCCGGAAGACTGCCGGAAGTCCCTCCTCCGGACCTCAACTTTGAGGTCCGGAGTGACGTATGCAACCGAGCGCTCAATGTTAAAGCCCAGCTGCACGGGGTTTCCCGGTCATGAATCCACGGGTCCGCCTGTAGTCCCTCCTCCTACCACTAGGACCCAGACCTTCAACGTTGAATAGCCTCACTGGCCCCTTGACACGGACGGACTGATGGACGGACGGACAGACAGACAGACGCTCAGAAAGACAGACAGATACTATACTTTTATGATTAAAAGCATTGAGCCCTTGTGAGTGCAAGCACACACACACACACACACGCACGCACGCACGCACACACACACACACACGACGCGCGCACACACGCACACACTCACACTCAAACACACACACACACACACACACACACACACACACACACACACACACGGGCACGGGCACGGGCACACGGGCACGCGGCCGCGACACACACACACACACACACACACACACACAAACACACACACACACACACACACACACACACACACACACACACACACACACACACACACACACACACACACACACACACAGAGAGAGATAGAGAGAGAAACATGCTGAGACGCATATTTAACATTTCCATTCATCACACGCATGCCTGCATGGCTCTCTGCCGGCACACAATCTCCACATCTCTGTAAAAATTGGTGTTGGCAGATACATGCATGCACGGCTGCACGCACATGCATGCACACTTATTATGCACCTATAGCCTATACCTATAACCTGTATCTCTGTTTCTGTCTGTCCCTCTCGTGCATGCACATACGCACGCACGCGTACACACACGCACACACACACACGCACGCACAAAATAGTATTAATAATAACACAACATGAACATAGCACTCTTATTATGCATATCGCATTCTCGCTGAGATATATTTTCGAGTTAAAAAAAGGGAAAAAAAAAATATATAATAAAAAAAACGAATGGTTCAAGCCCATTAATTAAGATTCGAGTGCCAACCCTAACAAGCAAACATTCGAAGCCCTGAATGTTTGGGGACAGCCTTTTTTTTTTTTTTTTTTTTTTTAAGATATTTCTTTTTGCGGCTTACGCCTTTTATTGGTTTTTGAAGGGACAGACAGTAGGCTGACAGGAAACGGGAGAGAGATGGGGGAAGACATGCAGTAAAGGCCGTGTCGGGCTCGGGAGTCGAACCCGCGGCACACTGCGACTGGATTACCAGTCGGGTGCCCAGACGGTTACGCCACCGCCTGGGTGGGGACAGCCTTAACACACACACACAGGGCTCCATTTTCGTCACCGCTAAACCCCTTATCCCTAAACTTCTTTGCCTTTTTTGCCTATTTTGCAAAACATTTTTGAATAGTTAAAATGGCCAGTCTACAAGCTCACAACATGTCAATGTAGATTGGCTAGTTGAACTATTCAAAAATGTTTTTCAAAATAGTAAAAAAACAGGCAAAGAAGTTTAGGGATAAGGGGTTTAGCGGTGACGAAAATGGAGCCCACAGTCTCTCTCACACTGTCCTTCTCTGTCGCTCTCTCTCTCTGTTCATGTATTCATCAGATCCAATATACCGTATAAACTATTTAAAAGGCCTTTTCTGCATTTAACATGTTCTGTCTCTTTTTCTCGTAGGCTACTGACACAACCCACCCCCCTTCATCTTTCCTGTCCTTCTGGCTTCTCTTCTCAATGGACTTGAATCACTGACACATTCTCTCATTCCTCTTCCCCCTTTCATCTCTCCATTCTTCTGTGTGCATGCGTGCGTGCGTGCGTGCGTGCGTGCGTGCGTGCGTGCGTGCGTGCGTGCGTGCGTGGGCACGCTCGCATGTGTGCAGTTATGATCAAGGCAGCACATACTAGCATCTGTCTCACAAATTCACGTATAGCTGTGTCACATGAGGAGATCATAAATTATATATTACATGGCTTGGTGGAGTGCTTGATTCTGATTGGTCAATCACTGAATTCATCGGTCGGTTATTTTTTAATAATGACAACTGTACTCAACAGATCGTTGTCTAATCAAAGACTCTGGCTAATATGTGTATGTGTAGCTGTAGCCTACATCTGTGTTGCTTGATTTTTGCCTTATTATCTAACATTGCAGCCATTTAAACAAACACACAATGTCATTTACAGCTAAACAGTACACTCGAGAATATGTATGCACTGGAGGCACTGGAGGAAATTAAGCAATGACATTCTTTAAAAATCAATCAAATCGTCTTGTTGTTACTTCTGGGTAAATGTATTCATTTCTGTATCAAGTAGGATAATCTATGGGGAGGTTATTACTGAGAAATAAACCCCTTATTATGTACATAATATGTAATTGTATGTATGTATGTATGTATGTATGTATGTATGTATGTATGTATGTGTGTATGTATGTATGTATGTATGTATGTATGTATGTAACTATTATATTATATTAGTGTTTACACAGTATACAATCTGATTTACTTGCTCATTTCCTCCTACACGTCTGCTAATGTTGACCGTTGACAGCGACACGACTTGATCAATGCTTGCTTTGACAGATTATTGCTTTGCTTATCTTTCGGTTAAGGTTTCTGTTATTCGTTCTCGATTTCTATACAGTACAGTATGTCCT
Organism: Electrona antarctica; assembly: GCF_951216825.1. Lineage (NCBI taxonomy): Eukaryota > Metazoa > Chordata > Actinopteri > Myctophiformes > Myctophidae > Electrona > Electrona antarctica. Next base: position 17,573,858 of record NC_136807.1, on the reverse strand, counting down.
TACATTTATGTGCTTGGATGGCAATCTGGGGCTGTTTGTTCTCTTTCTGCATCTGTTTCACTCCCCCTCAAGTGTGTAACACACACACACACACACACACACACACACACACACACACACACGTGTGCGCATATGTACAGTACACGCAGTCACGCACACACACGTGCACACGCACGCACATGCCGCACACACGCACGCGCGCACGCATGTCTCCAATATCTTTCTTTTTCCCTCATCATGCCAATTTCTTTCTACTAGTTTTTCTAGTTTTTCATATGCTTTTCTCTGCCTCCATCCCTTCAGTGAAGAAAAGAAAGAGAGGACGGATGGGTGAGTCACATGCACTGACTCTCCCATCTCCCTCTCATCT
>NC_136807.1:17523488-17568488 GCF_951216825.1 Electrona antarctica | reverse complement strand
TGGCCACGTGGTGAGGAAAACACAACAATGAGGCTCAGCTGGGAGGACACACTGGCCATGTGGTAAGGAAAACACAACAATGAGGCTCAGCTGGGAGGACACACTGGCCATGTGGTAAGGAAAACACAACAATGAGGCTCAGCTGGGAGGACACACTGGCCACGTGGTGAGGAAAACACAACAATGAGGCTCAGCTGGGAGGACACACTGGCCACGTGGTGAGGAAAACACAACACTGAGAGGCTCAGCTGGGAGGACACACTGGCCACGTGGTGAGGAAAACACAATAATGAGAGGCTCAGCTGGGAGGACACACTGGCCATGTGGTGAGGAAATCACAACAATGAGGCTCAGCTGGGAGGACACACTGGCCACGTGGTGAGGAAAACACAACACTGAGAGGCTCAGCTGGGAGGACACACTGGCCACGTGGTGAGGAAATCACAACACTAAGAGGCTCAGCTGGGAGGACACACTGGCCACGTGGTGAGGAAAACACAACCCTGAGAGGCTCAGCTGGGAGGACACACTGGCCATGTGGTGAGGAAAACACAACACTGAGAGGCTCAGCTGGGAGGACACACTGGCCACGTGGTGAGGAAATCACAACAATGAGGCTCAGCTGGGAGGACACACTGGCCACGTGGTGAGGAAATCACAACACTAAGAGGCTCAGCTGGGAGGACACACTGGCCACGTGGTGAGGAAATCACAACACTAAGAGGCTCAGCTGGGAGGACACACTGGCCACGTGGTGAGGAAAACACAACAATGCCTCTTCAACCAGAAATGACCATATGGGTCCAAGATCCTACAGCAGAGGTTCCCAAACTTCTTCATGTCAAGGACCCCCATATTGACACTAATTAGACCCCCATTTGAAAAAATATATGCCAGGGACCCCACTTTGGGAACCACTGTCCTATACAGTATGGGCCTTCAGAGTCACCACCACCCAGAGGGCGTGGACGGCAATTCATGACAATATTAAATTGGTCATGTGGGTCAGCACATTCCATTCAATGTATTTGGAGACTCTACCACTTTAATGGGGATCCTCGAATTGCACACACACACACACACGCACGCACACACACACACACGCATGCATGCACGCACGCACAGACACACAGTATATACCATATCTTACAATACTCAATTCAATATACATACAATACAATATACATATACAGAGTGACATCAGCGAATACTAAAACTATACAGTACAACCATTGGTGCTTGATATCAGGCACCAGGCCGTTTAGGGAGGATGTGTGTGTGTGTGTGTGTGAGGTGGCTTAAAGGTCAGGGTTCCGATGTCTCATGGTTGCCATGTATGCCTACCTGTCGAGAGGTGACCAGGTCTTGGATGTGCGCAGGCAGAACAGAGGGCAAAGGTCACAGCAGGCATTGTACAGCACCTGCACGAACATGTCCCCTCTATACCTTCAGGGTCATCATGGAGTCACTGGACCAGAGCTCTATCCGGAACTAAGACAAGTCCACAACTAAGACAAGATCTGTCCTATACAGAGACAAGCAACCAGCACTTTTGGTGAGTCATTTGATCACATTTATTCTCCAGTCCAATTTTTTTTTTAATTCAAATTCATTGATGTTACCTGGCGTGCCAGAGACACAATCAGCTCACTTCCACTGGCCATGTTCCTCTGTTCCAACGGTAGAGGAGTCTGTTCAACAAAGTGGTCAAGTCCACATCATTCATGTTCTAATATGACCCCACAAAATGTCTGCTAAGCAAATAGTACCACAATGGTCAATGAAGTATATATGGTTTAAGTGGTTAATTTCTCCTCAGGGATCATTAAAGTATAAATCATTAAGACAGACAGACTGCCAAGTCAGTCTGTCTGACCAGTGAGTGTATCAGGGAGCAGAGGGTTAGCTAGTCTGAAAATCAATTTATGATGTGTGTCCACCAGTGTTTTTTTAATTTAATGTATTATTATGTATTTATTTTTCCCAGTTAAAAGCGCAAGGCACTCACATCCAAATGCCAGAGTTGAACTCTTTGCCTACGTGAAGGTGGAACACAGAATAGACCTTACACAGCACGTCATCACACCACTGGCATTTCCAGCATAGTCTAAATTCTAAACATCAGGACACAGTCAGTACACCAGTCATGCACTAATGGCTAATGTACAATTTGATCTTGGCTACACATTTACATTCCTGCTGCACCAACTCCTTTCTGCCTCACAGCCAGTGGTCAGTGTCAGTATACACTACAGGGTGCTAGCAGCATGTATACTGCAGTGGCCCACATACCGTAGCTTTACACTGATGACCACTGTGACTGTGGCAATATGGATTCAGGACAGCAAAACAATAGAATGAACCAGAACACAACTAAAAAGAATCCAAGTAAGTCAAATACAGACAATATGCCCTGGCCAATGACCCCTGAATCAATATGACATTTCACCATATTTAAAAGGCCATGCTTTACCGACACGGCTGATGCTAACAGAGCACTACATGCTAAAGCTAACATAAAGGCATGGGCCACTAAGTGTTAAGTTGACACAGTGCCCAGACTGCCCACAATCTAACAAAGCAATTCTATACAGGCTAACCCAATGTACAAGAATCAAAAACTAGACTAAGGCTAACATAAGATGTACTTACTGTACAACCCATTTCAATGCAGATACTGTTTCTAATAGTTCACAGAGTCCAGGTGTCATACTGGTCTGGCTGGCTTAGAATAATCTTCGTGGGAGAGTATAGCTTCTTGCTGCAGATTAGCTAGGCAGCTAGTTAGTATAGCAGGTCAACCGGGTAAGCAGCCATCTGTTGCTTCACTCAAAGTGAGGCTAGAAATACTAGCAACTTATGACAGGCAAACACACTCCTGTGTAAGTTACCTATTCGCAGTTACTTCTCCACTCTATTCACACATTCTGCCATTCCCTCAGGTTAGTTAGTTGAAGGCTTAACCAGACAGAAACGTATATGTTATATTAAATGTCAAAGTTACTGTACATTACATGAAATCTATACGTACCGCATGTCAGTACTTATATAATGTAGACAATGGCTATTTCTCCTATATTGGCCTGGGGTCAGGACTGGGGTCAAGCATTGCCGCCATATTAGCTGGGTCACTTTTCCATAACTCCACTGCAAGATTGTTTTTCTGTTTTATAATTATTACTATAAGATAGGGTGTGGATAATGTGGTTTTGAAAACATAACTACATGTCTAACATGTGTAACAAACCCAAGCAATTGAAAATGTGTTGAGAATTCAGCGATTTCTGGCTGATTTTGTGATTCATTAGACATAGATGCATTAGCAGGCACAGCTACGCCTGTCCCTTACCTAAAGATTCTGCATTCATATGCAGATCACACAGATTAGTGTTGTAACACTGTGGACAAGTTGTATCTATACCATTAGCAGTCTGGAGGAGTGAGTGGAAGTTGCTGCAGTTTCATTCATGGCCTAGAAAGTATTAAATAGCGACTTAACCTCCTGCTGGTTGCAGGACACTTTCCGCTAATTTAAAGTCTTCCTTCCATTCTCATGATATGCAGTTATATAAATTATGGTCACATCATTATTTATTTATTTTTATTAATGAATGATAATGCTTCTACTGGTTACTACTACTGAGTGAAGCCCCAACCTGGTCAGGAATGGTCACTGTCCATGGTGCTGGAGCCCTGTTTTAACCAGTGGACAGTACACACAGTACTGAAAAGTCTCTGTCCTTGGTGCTGAAACACCTCCTTAACCAACCAGGGGCATAACTGAATTCACCCTTTGTCAGCCTTCTGATTGGTCCCTGACTGACTAACCAGCAGGCTCTTTCTGCCTTGGTCCGCATTGTTTATGTTGAATTTGCTAAAACATCATTTTTGGAAAAAACAAAAAAACAAACATGATATGCCAAGTCACCGTGCTGCACCTGTGATGTTCCTTTTTACTGACACCAAGTTTAAAAAAACAATTGAGTGCACAGAATATCAATATGAAGCAACTGAAAAACATGTTATTTCAATGGTAGAGAATGGAGAGAGAGGACCTTTGTCCAACCACGACATGATTCTGAATCCATTCCAAGCATAATCTTTGCACAAAAACATTCATTGGGCTAAAATCATCATTGGGCCAAAGTGCAAATGTGATGAGACCATGTGAAGTGGCTATAACAATTTACAATTTAGGCATTTAGCAGACTCTTAATCCAGAGCGACTTACATTAAGCAATAACAAAAAAGAATGGCATACATCACATATATAAAAAGTAGTTATCATGAAACATATGTAAGCTAAGAACGTAACAGTGGAGTATCTATGTAAACTATACATACTATACTATATTATATATTATACATGTGTACTATAAAGTGCTATGACTACATAAAATGCAATTCTAGTGCTGTCTACGTAACATGCTATAAGTCTGTTTAAAATACTATCTAAGTCTACATAAAGTGCTATCTAAGGGGCTAGGCTAGGGCAAGTGCTACGGGCCATGGTGGAGTCTGAAGAGGTGGGTTTTCAGACTACGGCGGAAGATTGGGAGTGAGGCTGCAGTTCTGATTGTGATGGGAAGTGCATTCCATAGTTTTGGAGCCAGAAGGGAGAATAGTTTGGGACTTGTGGAGCGTTGTCCCGGCGTTTTTAGTGAAGGTACTTACAGCTTCCCTGCGTTGGCTGATCTGAGTGAGCGGGAGGGTTTGTAGGGTACGATCATACTTAAGAGATGGGGGAGCCATGCCTTTGGTTGCTTTGAATGCCAGCATCAGAGTTTTGTATTCTGTGCGGGCAGCGACCGGGTGCCAATGGAGGGAGCGGAGAAGGGGGGAGACGTGTGAGAATTTTGGCTGGTTGAAGACCAAGCGAGCTGCGGCATTTTGGATCAGTTGGAGGGGCTTAAGTGCACATGCCGGTAGGCCAGTAAGGAGGGAGATACAAGTCAATTTTTGACAAGACTGTTTTTAGCCCAAGGAGTGTTTTTTGTGCAAAACTAATGCTTGGAATGGATTCAGAATCACGAAACCCCCCTGGTTTGACACATCACATGCTACTTAAAACATAATGACATTTTGAAAAGCTTGCCTTATATAGGTATCGTCACATATAATTTGAAAAAAAGGTTTCCATCTTGGAATTTTGAGTGGCCCGCGCCTTTTTCCATAAAGAGAGTATCTGTGCCAAATGTCATGCTTGCGTCACAAAGTGAAGGATTATTTCATGAATCTGCCCCACTACCTGATGTTGACATACATTCACTACCTGATGTTGACACACATTGACACATCACATTTTTCACTGGAAAATACATTATTTTTTGTGTCAGAAGACTGACATGCCTCGTCTGTATCAGAGGTATGAGCCGTCTTCTGTTTCTCTTTCATTCTCTAAGCAGTCAGCATTCTCTTCCCATCTCTCTGCTCCTCTCTAGACATTCCCCCTGACAATTCTGCATGTCACTCAATCTTCTGCCTCTCTCTTCCCCACTCTCATTTCTCAGCCGTCCCTCCTCTTTGTCTTTCCATACCCATCTTTCTCCCGCCTCTTTCTCCCTCCCTGTCTTGCTCATCAAGACTGTAATCAAATTATCCCCCTCTCTACTCGCCTTAGCTAACACTGACCTTGTGTTTAACTGAGGCAGATTGGACTTGTGACACTCATGCTCACAGGGGGCCAAACAGTGACAGGCTGACATGACATGGTGTGTAAACATACAAGTGCTTGTAAGCAGTTATTAGCCTGGTAAACCATCCCGGTTGTGGAATGGTTTACCAGGTTGTAGGATTGCATTGAAATGTAGTTGTAATACTGTTCACTATTCAGTTTTAAAGAAATATCTTACCATGTGAATAAAACACACCTTGGATTACGAGATCCGTGATTGTAAATGTACACCATACACCAGGACATATTTAACAGACACTCACCCATAGTTGAATAATCTTACCCAGACTGGCATACCACAGAACGAGTATCAGTTTGTGGAACATCAATCTTCCCAGAGCTACAAATCTGATGAATGTTCCTGTGATTAAAAAGAAAACAGCTAAAGGAAAGAAGCAGTATACTGAAAAGTGGTAGATTCTGTATTTTAACACTTGGATTATATGGTGCTGGTGTGTGTGCACATGCATGCGTGAATAACGAAAGCGGACATTTTCAGGAGTTTTTAATCATAATCTTCAACATCATTCACCACCATCAATCTCACTCTTAACCATCATCAGGGTAATCATCATCATCATCGTCATCACAGATGTTGGCCATCATCATCATCATCGCAGCAACAATCTTTATCACTGCCACCATCATCATCATCATCATCATTTACATTCTCATCGATTCAGTGGATAATAGGTTTCTTTTGTATTTCATTAATATATATTATATATTCATCCATGATCAATATTTTTATTATTATTATAATAATTAATATTATTATTTTACATAAGAATAAAGTCAACAGACTAAGGAATGAAGATCTGAATATTTACAATATGGCACATACAGAGGAGAGAAAAGAGGATAGAAACCAGAAGAGGGTGAAGGGAGAGAAATAGAGAGGAATGGAAAGGGTGTGTCTTTAAGAGAACCCAGTGAGTGTGAATGTGTGTGTGTGTGTGTGTGTGTGTGTGTGTGTGAGAGAGAGAGAGAGAGAGAGAGAGAGCAGGTAATACACGTTCCTCTTACATAGATGATGGACACCCCACTGCTCGTCCCATGTCTCTACTATAATCACCACAGCTACCAAAACAACTCCACACGTTATCACTATGGTAACTGAGAAGAGTCATGCCAAGCCCATTCACACAAACAAAACCAATTAGAAGCCTCAATTACTGTTGCACCCTAAATTGAGTGCGTTATACTTATATACAGTATAAATGATGACTTTTTTTGTGTACAGTACAATGCTTTTACTCAAGGCCATACAGGACAACTTAACATTATGTCGGAAAGTGTCCCAGACAGATAATACTTTTGAAGTACCACAACAGGTCAACCAAACCCAAGACTGTTCTGATTCACCAGATACCTTAGTTAGCTTAAACATTTTAGTTTGTTATTTAAATATTTAACCATACCATACAGTACATACCGCAGTAGAAGTATGTCCTGCTGTAGGACTGTAGGACATTACACACCACTACAGTCTACTACAGTACAGTAGAAGTATGTCCTGCTGTAGGACTGTAGGACATTACACACCACTACAGTCTACTACAGTACAGTAGAAGTATGTCCTGCTGTAGGACTGTAGGACATTACACACCACTACAGTCTACTACAGTACAGTAGAAGTATGTCCTGCTGTAGGACTGTAGGACATTACACACCACTACAGTCAGAAACACTGACAGTTCTGTTCTGATGCTTTAGTTTACATGGTGGCATTTCCACCATATAAACTGTGGCTTGGTCATTTCAACTGAAGTGATTGATTTTTAGCTGTAGCTTTTACCATATTTCCTTCCTTCTACAAGAAGAAGGAAGGAAAAAGGTAGATAGCAGGAAATCAGGAAAGAGAAGACAGACCTTGGGCTCTGAAACAATACAGATGTGGTTGTATACAGTATATGTACTCACTGAGACGGATCACACACATCACATGCACGCACGCACGCACACAACTGACTGAAGTCAGTATTTGCTCCAGTAGGTCTGAAATTCATACCTCTGTCATTCGTTCCACTTCGCCAAACTATCAGAGTTTATGTATCAAAACACCCAAAAACATAAGAAGCTTTCTCTCCCATGTGTCTCTGTCGCCCTCTCAGCTCTTCTAACATTTGTCCCATTAAAGTAAATACAGTATACTATACAACAGGGAGAGGACAGGCAGAATTACATTTGTTACTTTACTCCAATAGAGTTACTTTTTTCCAATAGATTTCCTGGTGAATCATGACCATAAAACATTTGATTCTGTGAAAAAAAGGAAAACCGCAAAACAAATGGTATATTAAAAATAGTATATCATATAATGAAATATTCTTTTTTTCTTCTTCTTCTTTTTTCACAGAATCAAATGATTTATGGTCATGATTCACCAGGATCCAGGCTTGATTCTATAGCTAAATAAAATATGAAATCAGCCAAAAGTCACATATAAATTTGAGTAAGTTTCTTGCATTGTGTAATGTATGTGTACTATACTGTATATACAATGGCATTTGAAAAGAGTGGAATTTAAGTAGGACTTCATCAAATTATGTTAAGAGGCCTTGCGTGTTTGACACATCTGTGGATATACAGTTTAGCCAGTGGTTTCCATTTCCAGCCCTGTTCTTTTCTCTATAAGAGTCACTAATAAAAACACAACATCAGCCATTGCTGAATCTTGTGGTATCTATGTATATTATGCCTATGCCAGTCTTGCGCCACAGTTCCACCGTTGCTAAGTAACTGTAACTGTCCATTCATTGCTGACTGATATTGAATATCTGGCCCATTTGATGTCATGGATGACATTCCAAATTTAGTGTAGACAACAGCAAATAGACCATTATAGATCAAAGTCTATTGCTCCCAGGCAATGAATGACTCAGTAATCCCAGCCTAGTTGATATGACTATGGAAAACCAATATTGAACATTGATTGCTGACAGTCAGTGGTAAAATCAAGTTATAGAGCGACACCTTGGTCATTAGTACTGAAGCTGCTGGTTGTGCCGTGTGTGTGTGTGTGTGTGTGTGTGTGTGTGTGCTCCCTTGTGTAAAATGCAGTTACACATTTTGATGTGTAGGATTGTAGCTCTGCATAATGTGTTGTTGAGCATGTGTGAGTGTTAACACCTGTGAGTAATTGAGAATATTGGAGCAGGCTCAACTGTGTACTAGAGAATGAACGCTACAGAAAACTAAAAAGTCACTATAGAACAAAAGGTTCCATACTAATTAGCTAGGAAATAAAATAGCTACCTAGGACATTGCTTTATTAACAATAAAACTATAATTTGACAACACTTTAACTAATCTTGCATAAATAATATTTCGTTGGATAATATTTTCTTACAACAGGCACATCATTTGTTGTTTACGCTACTACTTAAGCGTTTGGTAAACACTTAAACTTCAATTCTAACTGTTGAATTATTTTCCTGTTTGCTATATAGTTTGATTTGACAAGATTAGACTAGATTTAGCAAAACGGTATTCTCTTTTACAATGTTTTATTTGACTAACATACAGTGGCAGTTAATTGTAGTGTCATAGTGTTGTTTGGCTGCAGTGCATTGAGTTGGAGAAACTATATTACATATTGCACAAAATTCCAAAATGCCACATATTTAAATAAAAGTAAAAATGTGTCATCTTGAAGTACATCAATGAACACGTGACTCAGTCCTCAAAACTTATTTTCTATGCAAATAAACATTATTATACGCTCATGCATACTTTATGTAATCACTTTGTGAGTGAATCAACATTTTTTTGGTTCTTCAAATGAACAATATCTGAACTAAAATCTTAAACGGTTATATTCCTAACAAATAGCATTATTATTTATTTCATAACTACACTGAGATTGGTTGGTTAGAAAGTGAAGCATCATGGTAATAAATCTCCAGGAAAAGAGTTTTTAATTAAACAGATGTTGGTTGTTGAAAGTTCCAACAACCAATTATACTGTATATCACACCAGCTGACCAACACCTGACCAACACCAGCTGTACACCCAAATGTATTCTATTACATAAAATGATATCACATAAAACTCCTCACAGCCAGATAATTTTCCACAATTTGCTTTGTTGCGGATTGTTAATCATAAAAGAATATAGCATTATTGGTGCAAATATGACCACTTTTGTAAATCTATAGTCTATAGAGACCAACGAAAATGCATCACATTAGAATTGAGTGTTCAAAGTTCTAGGTTCACATTCCAATTTTAGAAAATAGAAATATAAAGGCTTGAGGGAGTTAGAGAGACACTGGCACGAGAGAGAGAATGCAGAAAGAGGAAGAGAATGACTAGAGAGAACAGACAGGGGGAGAAAAGGGCGTATGCATGACTTGGTATGGCAGAGTATGGTGCTTTCAATACAGTAGCCCCAAGGGCCTGTGGTTACACAGTCAAATTCTGTGTTAATTCATCCTTTTGTCTCAGGATGTACTGTACGTTGAGGATTTTACTGTGTAGTTTAATAGGAAACTGTAGACTGTTAGTCTGTAGAAAATATATCAAGACAGATTCAGAGCTCCGCAAAAGTTTTGTTTTCCTATTTTTTCCCGATTGATCTATAGATAGTCTATCTATGCCATTCTCGCATGACAAATATTTTACCACTTTCAACCTGGCGTCCCTATTGTGTGGGCAAATACTTCCAAACATTTCACCAACTAAAATAAAAATTCACAAAGAATCTGAAAGGATTTTAAAAATCCAAAAGCTTGTATCAGCTATGTTCGCTATGTGTCCTATAACGAAGCATATATAGGGCTTAATGGTTAATACTGATAAAACAACAGTATGTTTATCAATGGCAATGGCATGACCACCGTACCCTGCAGTACCACACTATGACCTGGAGCTGACAGAGGTAGAGAGACAGAGTTCATGCTGGTTGGTATTTTCCAGTATGGCTTCAGGGGAAGTGCCCGTGCTGTTGCTGTGGTCCAGATAAGGTCCAGAGGGTGAGTGAGACAAGGAGTGGACAGTGACATCACTACACAGGAGCTCAGAATTAGGAACAGGACACAAACACCCACACCCCCTCACACCCGCACGCGCACACGCACGCACACACATACACATACACAGCTTTCTTTGGGAATGTGATAAAAGTGTTATTATTCATACACCAAAAATAAATCGAAACAAGTGATTATAAAATAAATAAATAAATAAATCCTAATATTGTTGTTTCACACTCTCCACTTTGCTTATTTGTCCCCCTATAGCTGGATTATTTCCTGTGGGTTGATCAGCATATTGTTGTGTGCAGCATTGGATTGTGTGTTAGTTCCCACGGTAGTCATTTAATGTACAGTATGACAGTTAATGATGTCAGGCAAAATCCCAAATCTGGTTGAAACAATGCTAGCTACTAGTGAGTTAGAACAATCTGTATAGGATGGCTGATCTGAGTGCAGTTGTAACATTTACATTGTAATTAGTACAGTAGTTGAGGGTTTTGGCTCAAGGACACTTCAACAGGAATGGCTGTTGGTGGGTTACTAAATCATATTTACGGTCAGCTCGCTGCAGCTAGCTTAACCACACAAGATACTCCTCATACTCAATATGAGTTTACATACATGGGGAGCGTCTGAATAGCAGCCAAGGGCTGAACTGCAGGCGAGTGAGCGACCAATTAGCATGGAACTTTGGACAGAGCAAAAAAGGTGCTTAATCAATATTATTTTAATGATTTGTTCTTTGACAGCTATAACTTGTTTTCTGCTCTTAATCTATGTCATTAACTAGAAAGGGTTTTGGTTTTAGAGACTAGGGGGGGCTTTATTCTAAACATGGCACTGACACAGGAGTTCCATTTTCATTTCTTTCTTTTCATAGGACTTCAGTGTCCACAGAAGTGGGTTTTTTTCCTACCCACTGAAAACATCACACAGTTAGTTCCAGCAGGAGGGGTGGAGAGGAGTTTTATCCACAGAAAACGATAGACCGCGAAAAGAAAGCAGAGTTACAGGATGAGAAAATATAGGATGAATGAATCTTTCTGTTGCCCTCCCATCATCCCCATCATCCCCATCCCAATCATCATTATCATTATCATCATCATCATCTTACTCTTATTAACTCATTGTGTTCAGCAGACATGCTCAGCTTCTGATCGTCTCCAAACACATGATCTTGAACTCCTCTGTGCTGCCAATGTGTGTGTGTGTGTGTGTGTGTGTGTGTGTGTGTGTGTGTGTGTGTGTGCGTGCGTGCGTGTATCCTCAGCTCGCCTGCTGGTCTTACACGTTAAGCATCAGGGTTCTCCCTAGAACTGCACGGAAATGCACGACACATGGAAGCAGTGCTTTTTTCCCTCCTTTCATGTCTGAATTTAATTTCTATGGGCGCTGTGGAGGCGATGGAGACTACATCCACATCTCTCATTTGGTATTTAAAGGATACCTATACCTACACTGTAGGGCTTCACCCTATGAGATCCTATAAGCACCATTAAGTTTCTTTGAAGAAATGAGGAGACAGGTCTCCTCAGAGACCTGTCTTGGAGTCCCCTGTGGTTCCAATGTCAGAACCCCTAATGGTTTCCTGAAGCTCCTTTTACTCCTCCCAGTATATCTACAGTACCTGATGGAGTACGCAACACTATCAGGACACGTGTTTTGCAGTAGAAACGCACCCACAGCTACTACTGCACGGTTGCCTCAGAGTTGTCCAGCAACTCCGGTCCCAACATAATTCAATTTACCTAAGCTGTGTCCACAGACACTCATCAACAATTAAATCTATTTTTACTTATACGGCTCCCTTGTTGTTGACTTAAGGAGTGAATCAGCGCTGGCTACGAGAGAAACCCTTACGCCACTGAGCGCCAAAAGCAGGCTCAGCTTTAGACCCTTGGGATATGGATGAAAAGCACAACTTATGCTCTGTCCTTGTGGGATACAGTCATGGAAAATGGCCACTATAGCTCCTGTGTCAGCGTGATTGCTAACAAGCAGCATATACTACTGTATGTATGCACCGCCATTATAGGACATTCCCACTGTTATCCAGGAAAGACCACTGATCTGATGTCCTACAGAGGATTCACACTATTTGCTATACTGTTGAATCACTGTAATTATTTTTCCTCAGTCTCTCAAAACATATCTCACTTTAGTAGAAGTGTCTCTTCATATAGTGGAAGCACATCCCAAGCCTGGAGAGAACCCTGGCTACAGTGTCCATCTAACCAGAGAACCACATTAAGGGGCTTTGTCCACAGAAAGTGCTTTTTGAGCTGCCAGTGCCTTTGTGCCATGCATTTCTATGGTAAAGACACGCTAGCAGTGCTCCTCTTCGCAGCGCAGCACCTCTTGTTTTAGCAATCCTGGTGGATAACAGTTTATGGCAGGGTGCACTGGGCACCTTGAGCAGACAATAGTTCAACACTTGGAGAGAAGCTCCTCAATGTTAATCTTTTTGACTCACCAATGAAATGAACAAAAACAATCAACAAGTATAAGTTGCTGATTGCAACTGTGCACCCTTTCCACCACCCTTTCTCCTGACAGCGTGATCTTTCATCATGATCTGTCTAATGCAATCACAAGGATGCAGTTTCTGGAGCTCATGTTTGCCGTTACGTTATACAGTTAACGCTAATTGTAAACGGTAGGCTATTTAATAATGCAGATGACGCAAGGAACGAACGTAGCAACAAGTGCTCAGTCCAATTTGTGTGTTCAGAAGTGCTCAGGGCATTCATATTATATACAAAGTGCTCTGCCATGAAAAACAAATACAAAAACAATAATTCTGTGGACAGAGCCCCCAAGACTCCATGGAGTGGAGGAGTGGTCAGTCCTTCAGTCCTACCTAAGAGTTTAGATCGGTGTAATGTGATGAAAGTACACTGTACAGCAGGTAGATTCAGAGCCCTACGAAAGACAGAGTTTGGCAGATGCACCTTTCATAACCAACCTCTTACAGGTCTTCTTTGGGGCTGCCATGTTAGCTTCTAATATTAGCAACTGTAGTAACTCATTAATAATCTTTGTAGAATGTTTTGAATCACCAGGGAAATGTTATGGGAATGTATTTTTCCATATTTCCAAAATATTCACAGAAGCATTTTCAATGGGAAGCAACATGGCTGCCCCGTACAGCACAGCTAACCAACATTTGGTTAATTATTCATTTAGCGTCTCTCATCTGTGTCTCATTTCAGCCCAGCTGGTCAGAGCTTTTTTTTAGCTGTCACGGGTAACATGTCAAACATGACGTAGAAACATTTTGCCCAGAGACTGATGCAACAGTGGACCATTCCACACCATAGTCCAACTTGGCCAAACTGTGTCTCTGCAGGGCTCTAGGTACAGTGAGTCAGAGTTGTTAGGAAACAGCAGGGGGGGTCATGGCTTCATGCTTGAACGAGAGGATGGGACTTGGATGAAGTTTAAGTCCCAGTTCAGACCAAAACTAGAACAGGAAGGAGAGTTTGTCTGAGTTCGTTTGTTTCAGAGAAAGAGAAGTGGTCGTCAAAGTTCGTCCAGCAGTGTTCACATTATGCACATAAAAAGCTCATTCATAACTGACACCCAAGTGAGTTCACCTAGAAGACACTGAAATGGACTGAATCGGATTTGTGTCATTCATGACCTCAGAGAAGGAAGTCTCTCTGCAATCTCCCCGTTTCCGGCCTTGCCGGAATTGTAAATTCTCTTTTCATACGGTTTCTTTATCACTTTGTTGTCCAACTGGGGAAATATATAACCCCTACTCTTTCTGCCTCTTCAGGCTTATGAGAAGAGAGAACTAAAAATGGGTTCAGTAGCAGAGTTCCAAAGCCAGCATCAGAATAATCTTCATTGTTAACTGTTTTAGCTGTTTTTCTTTGTCTTGTTTTGCATGACACCCAAAGTCAGTATTATTGTAAAGTTGCTGCCCTCCATTACGCCATTCGCCCAGAGATTGCATCCCCAGCCAAAGGAGAGAAGGCCTCTTGCAAAGCCTCAACTATGAAGAAACTTCACACTAACTTTCCTCCGTAAAGGTATGTTGTTGTCTTCTCTATGAAGATGTTTGTCACTGTGTTGGGATCTGAGGGCAAACGAGAGAAGAAAGGGAGAGAGAAACAAACAGCCATGGAGGAACTGAGGGGAGCGGCTTTTTTATTGGCCACTCCCTTAGTTACTGAGAGAGTGAGGGGAGTGGCTTGTGGTCACCCTGGTTACCTAGAGGAGGGGCTACTGCACTCGGAGGCGGGGCAACAGAACTGATGGGCGATGTCATCATCTTCCTCGTCTCTGAGACACAGACAGACAAACAGACAGGCAGACAGACAGGTAGATAGGTAGAAAGATAGAAAAATGTATGACAGAAAGCCAAAGGACAAAAACAGAGAGGCAAGCAAAAGAAAGAGACCAAGAAAGAGATAATTTTGAAAAGGATGAGGTAGATAGGGACAAAACAGTAGATTGTTGGAATCAGAAAACAGAGAGAACAGAGAGAGAAAGGAATGCTAGTCTAGTCATGATCACCATAGAATTGAAGTGTAAAATGTTTTGCAGTTGTAATATTCCTCCTGACCACCAGAGGCCACTGGTGATGCAGAAATAATACATTGTTGCAGAATTTCAACTAAAATAACCCCCAAATGTGCTGCATAAGGCAGCTTCCTCCATGACTAACTTCAACTGAGGTGAAGTAATGTTCCCTTCTTGCCTTGGGATATAATTAATCTCCCAAGTTATATGTTTTACAATGAGTCAAAGGGGATCAAAGTTACTTATGAGTTGAACTGTCTTCCCTGAAGGGAAAATAATGAAATAAAAGGAGGGTGTGTAGAGAAAGAGAGATGGGATGGATGGAGGATGGTGTATGAGTGTGTGTGTGTGTGTGTCTCCGAGTGTGCATGCGTGCATATGCACGTATGTGTATGTGCGGGCGACATGCGTGTGTGTGTGCGTGCGTGTGTGTCTGGGGACTACTACCATACATGTAACTATATTACTCTAGTGTATATGACTGTTTTTCCTCTGTGTATCAATAGTTTCTGTAGCTTCTAAATCTAAAACATCTAATGTCTGATCTGTTCTCATTGTGACGGTAATCTTCTAGAGGTGCAGAATGGGCTCTATGCACACACGCCATTGTTGAAAGAACATGGGCCCCTTCCCTACTTCCTTCACAGCTGATACTAATGAATTCCATTCTGGTCAAACAGGGTGCTGCTATTGTTGGCTCACTGGAAACACTGCTACACCAGTGGGTCTCAAAGTGTTCTTGAGTGGGATCTGAGTGGGCTGTAACTCTGAGTGTACAAATGGAACCAAATGGTCCCGTAAGGGTGAAGGAAGTATAGGGAAGGGGCCCAAGTTCTTTCCAAAATGACGTGTGTGCATAGAGCACCTCTAGAAGATTACCGTCACAATGAGAACAGATGATGACATTAGATGTTTTAGATCCATTTGGTTCCATTTGTAGTACTCCCAGAGTCCTTGAGTCCTTGGGGGTCCTTGAAATTAAAAGGTTTGAGAACTGCACACTAAATGGAAGCCTTAATTAGTATCATCGGCAACATCTATGAAGGAAGTGGGGAAGCAGCTGGAAGTAGGAACGTTATTCTGTGTGCATATAGCCCATTCCTCCACCTCCCACTCTCCTTTGTGTCATGAGAATAAAGTACATATAGTATATCTATTTGTTTTACCTGCTGGCATCTTATAGTTTCAATGTACAGCTTATTATTGAGGGGCCCTAGCCCCTCCTATACAGGTCTAATGTTTGTTTTTAGTTAAACAAACATTAAAAACGCCAATGACAATGGACAGAGTTTAATGTTTGTTTTGTCTGTATTTGTTTTACATCACCATTACATCACCTAATCATAGCAACATGAGTTAGACTTTATATATTAGCGCCCCTCACTTCACATAGGTGTGATTTATTTTTAGATATAATATTGTTTAGACTGATGCTAGGTTCTTGGTACTCACTGTATAATCCTAGATTACTGAGGCACTACGCTGTCTCTCTGCCTTTTATGTATGCGTTTACCTTGCTTACTGTAACTTGCTCTGGATAAAATGCCTACATTGTAAATTGGGAAATCAAATCAAATGCAGCTTTGGTTTTAACTCTGAAAGTACACCTCAGTGTTTTTGGTGCGCACAATTTTAGAAAGCTTATTCCAACATATTAACATAATTATTATTTGACCTGTGTTCTGCTCTGCAAAGGAGAACATCTGAAACGTTGTTAGCGTTTTGAATGTCAAAGTTTATGACTAGGTCAAGATATTGAACAATATTATTCCCTAAAGTGATACTCAGTATACACTGCTGTACAGTACCGATCACTTTTAACCCATTTAGGCCTGACGCCGAAATAAAAAAAAAGTCCTCTGAAGCTCGTAGCGCGCCACTCGGTGGTGCGCTATGATCTTGTAGATCTGCTATTTTTCAATAGCTAAAGTATAACAATGCTTAGTTAAAACACCAAAAGGGGTTCCCGCCCAGAATGGGTTAATAGGATGAGATAACTAGAAGTCATATTGCTGTAGTTGAAATACCGCACAGACAGTTAATGCATTCTTTGTTGTGAATGCCGCTGGTGAAGTGTTTAATTCTACTGTAGAAGAGGAGGAGTGCATGTTGCTTCATGCTGCCGTTTCTACCACGTTAGTTATCCGGTAAATCCCTCTGCATTTCCATGCGTGTGTGTGTGTGTGTGTGTGTGTGTGTGTGTGTGTGTGTGTGTGTGTGTGAACTAACACCTTCTGAAAATACCAATTCTCTGCTGTTGCACACGCACACACACACTTGTCAGATCTGCTCGCTCCCCTCCTACGCATGCAGCTCAGAGCAGCAGCAGTATTCTCACTGATGAAAACTATACCGCTCAGTTGTTCAACTCACTCTTTGAATCACAGCCAGCAGATTACAAGAAAGGGAATTCTGCACCTGTATACATCTGTGGCTTATTGGAAATCATTTTCTCCTCATTTGAGTCTTTTAATCAAAGCATGTTGTACTGACACCTGTCTTTACAGCTGTTAAACACAACAAGTGATTGAATCTAATGGGTGGCCATTTGTCATGTCAGAACAGCTGATTGCGATGTAACACAATTGCTCTCAAAAGTTAAGGTGTGATAAGAGACTTATTTAGATTTCTTGTGCATGTGTTTGATGTAACTTTTTAAAACTAAAATTGTAACTAAATTGTAACTAAAATTATACTGAAAGTTAACAGACAATTGGATCTCCATATATGCCCATACGTATATGGGAATATACTTTGGATGGGCGGTTCTGGACAACAGCTAACCCTTCACACCAGGCACTGCACGTCCACGGGTCCAATTGAAGGCAAACTTTGTATGTGAGTAATGTGTCTGTATGAGTGTGTATATGTTTACATCTATGTGTATTCATGTGTACATGATTTTGAGTGTCAGTGGGCACTGGGCATGCATGGACAGAACACTGCTTTATTGCATATGGTGCCTTATATTGTATTATCTCAATGTTCTGACCAACAGAACATCCCTGATGGCATAATAAAGTCTATAAAGTGGACCCTCCAGAAAGATGTACCTGCATATTTTGCAACTTCCCGAATATAAAAATCACATAAAACCTCACATATTTTGCAACTTCCCGAATATAAAAATCACATAAAACCTCACATATTTTGCAACTTCCCGAATATAAAAATCACATAAAACCTCACATATTTTGCATAATCAAGGATTTTAGCCTGCATAATCAAGGATTATAATCAAGGATTTTAGCCTGCATAATCAAGGATTTTAGCCTGCATAATCAAGGATTATAATCAAGGATTTTAGCCTGCATAATCAAGGATTATAATCAAGGATTTTAGACTGCATAATCAAGGATTATAATCAAGGATTTTAGCCTGCATAATCAAGGATTATAATCAAGGATTTTAACCTGCATAATCAAGGATCATAATCAAGGATTTTAGCCTGCATAATCAAGGATTTTAACCTGCATAATCAAGGATTTAACCTGCATAATCAAGGATTTTAACCTGCATAATCAAGGATTTTAACCTGCATAATCAAGGATTTTAGCCTGCATAATCAAGGATTTTAGCCTGCATAATCAAGGATTTAACCTGCATAATCAAGGATTTAACCTGCATAATCAAGGATTTAACCTGCATAATCAAGGATTTTAGCCTGCATAATCAAGGATTTAACCTGCATAATCAAGGATTTAACCTGCATAATCAAGGATTTTAGCCTGCATAATCAAGGATTTTAGCCTGCATAATCAAGGATTTTAGCCTGCATAATCAAGGATTTTAGCCTGCATAATCAAGGATTTAACCTGCATACTCAAGGATTTAACCTGCATAATCAAGGATTTAACCTGCATAATCAAGGATTTTAGCCTGCATAATCAAGGATTTTAGCCTGCATAATCAAGGATTTAACCTGCATAATCAAGGATTTAACCTGCATAATCAAGGATTTAACCTGCATAATCAAGGATTTAACCTGCATAATCAAGGATTTTAGCCTGCATAATCAAGGATTTTAACCTGCATAATCAAGGATTTAACCTGTATAATCAAGGATTTTAGCCTGCATAATCAAGGATTTTAACCTGCATAATCAAGGATTTAACCTGCATAATCAAGGATTTTAGCCTGCATAATCAAGGATTTTAACCTGCATAATCAAGGATTTAACCTGCATAATCAAGGATTTTAGCCTGCATAATCAAGGATTTAACCTGCATAATCAAGGATTTAACCTGCATAATCAAGGATTTTAGCCTGCATAATCAAGGATTTTAGACTGCATAATCAAGGATTTAACATGCATAATCAAGGATTTTAGCCTGCATAATCAAGGATTTTAGCCTGCATAATCAAGGATTTTAGCCTGCATAATCAAGGATTTTAGCCTGCATAATCAAGGATTTTAGACTGCATAATCAAGGATTTAACCTGCATAATCAAGGATTTAACCTGCATAATCAAGGATTTTAGCCTGCATAATCAAGGATTTTAGACTGCATAATCAAGGATTTAACATGCATAATCAAGGATTTTAGCCTGCATAATCAAGGATTTTAGCCTGCATAATCAAGGATTTTAGACTGCATAATCAAGGATTTAACCTGCATAATCAAGGATTTTAGCCTGCATAATCAAGGATTTTAGACTGCATAATCAAGGATTTAACCTGCATAATCAAGGATTTAACCTGCATAATCAAGGATTTTAGCCTGCATAATCAAGGATTTTAGCCTGCATAATCAAGGATTTAACCTGCATAATCAAGGATTTAACCTGCATAATCAAGGATTTTAGCCTGCATAATCAAGGATTTTAGCCTGCATAATCAAGGATTTTAGCCTGCATAATCAAGGATTTTAGCCTGCATAATCAAGGATTTTAGCCTGCATAATCAAGGATTTTAGCCTGCATAATCAAGGATTTTAGACTGCATAATCAAGGATTTTAGCCTGCATAATCAAGGATTTAACCTGCATAATCAAGGATCGTAGCCTGCAAAACTTTGGTGGAGGGTCTATAAAAGGTACAATAAAGACTATGGCTAATTCTATGATATTACATGAATACACATCTATTTTCTCTATACAGAGAGAATGATCAGCCACTGAGTGAGTATTGGACCCTCAAAGAATTGTTGGTAAAGAGGTGGACAGTATTATAATGGCATTTATGGGCACATTTTGTGCACTTAATTAATCTTAATATACCTACCTATATGAAAGCTGATACAAATTATTATAAATATTAGTAAATTATTTTGATACCCCTTTATTATTATTATTTTCCTGTAAATATATTTCCAGCCATTGCAAGTATATTCTGAATGAAAACCAGCTGAACATGTCTGTCCTTTGTGAATGGTAGGGGGAGTTGGTCCTCACTGAGCCCTGTCATGATGGATGTCCTTTGTGAACAGCTGGGGAACTCATCAGTCCGTGCTGAGCCCTGTCATGGTACTTGTATTCCAGCCAAAGTGCAGAGAGGTTAGGTTAGGTTAGGTGATGTTTAGTGGACGTTGTGTGATGTATGGGGACAAAATCGACAAATAGAATCAGACAGATATGAGGGTGATGTATGGAAGAGACAGAGAGAGAGAGAGAGAGAGATTTTGGGTGGGGGGTGGAGGGTTATTTGTTTTATCCTCTCTTTTTGGCCTACTCAGTCAAGCGGTATTGTCCAAAGGGAATTATAAACAGAGCAAGCTATACATGCCAATTATTTATACTAGGTCCTTACGTGTTCAAATATATGAAGTTTATGAACACCAAATGATGTACAGTGTGGGTACAGCAATGTAATAGATCCTAATATTGATGTATGTATTTTGAGGTGTAATCAGTCTGGTGTCAGAGGCACTTGGCCGTGGGGTGCATACATTGATTAGACATACCAACAGTCCTACAGTCATTAGTCTAACAACACCGTCGTTCCCAACTGCGAATCTCAAACTAACCTGTGGCAGGTTAAATATCACCGTGCCATCAGCGTGCGGTTAGGGTTAGGCTAGGGTTTTGGGTAGGGTCTCGGACTCATGACAGGAAAGGTGCAATTGTGGGGCACTGGGCAAGTGTGGTTGGCTCGATGGCACAGACGCCTTGGGAAGTGTAGGCCCCTCCCACTGATTTAGCCAGCCAATTACAATGTCAAGTCACCCCTGTGATCATGTGTAAGTAATTACGAGGGGATTTATCCGGCCCAAAAAGCATGTTTTTGCAACAAACGTTTAGAAATTCCGCATTTGCGGCACCCCCTATGGATGAAAATGGAATTGCTTTGGGCTCTCCGTTGATTAAACCACCTTCGACATGTGAATGCAATTTGGGGTGGATTGGACATTCCCTTGGTGATTTGTGATTTTTTTGTAAAACAGGCCCCGTCCACTAACTTTGGACGCCGATTACAGCCGAACGATACGGACTATGGAAATTCTGCCTGTGATGTTTTAATCGGATAGGTCCAGAGATCATGTGTACCATTTTTTGTGAGATCTGCACAAAAGCTGTAGGTGGAAGAGCAAAAAGTGTGTTTTGAAGAAACCTACGGTTCAAGAGTTAAAAGGCGAAATGTAAAGTGAGCTGTTATAGCGCCACCATGAGGCCGACTGATGTAATTATTTATTACTTAATTAATTGCAATAATTATTATGAACCTCCCCTCCAAGTGTTACTTGATGTGAGATTTCGCATTTTCCCATGTAGGTGGATGGGTAATTTTATTGCACTAATAAATTAATTATTAATCAATAATTTGTTAAAGTGAAAAAAGGGCTTTGTTAAGACCTCCGTAATAGTATGGCCATTGCCTGTGTGAAACGTCGGAGCGATTGGTGCAGGCAGTGAGGAGCTACGACAGTGTTTCATTCACTCAGACACTCACTCAGACATTGAGTGAATTATAGTATGATTTGATTTATTTTCTTTCATCATGAAGCCAGTGGAGTAAAGTAACTAAGTACTTAAGTACTAGTGGAGTATTTTCAAATTCCAATACTAGTTACTAGTACTCCACTACATCTCTGAGGAAAATATTGTACTTTTACTCCACTACAATTATTTGAAAAATGTTGTTACTTTTTAAATTTAGATTTTTATTACTAAACATACATTGACCAATTAAGCTCGAGACGTTGTAAGCCTATAGAGCAGCTATTTTCAGAAGGTTTTCATTTTGAAAACACATACTTTTACTTTTGGTACTTTTTATTATTTTGATGGTACTTTTGTACTTTTACTGACGTAAATTCTGAATACCAGACTTTTACTCAAGTAAAATGTTTTAGTACTTCTTCTACCACTGCATGAAACACAGTGTTGGTGCACTGCTTTATTTTTTGGTGGAGCACCCGCGAGCAGTGTAGGAAATATTCGATGGCCTTGGGTTCATCGTCTTCGATGACTTAAGTAATGTGTGATGCATATTACACTCAAGCACTGCAAATGGCAGCCTTCGCATACTAGTCTAAACAATATAACATTGTTTTCGGTTTAGAATATCTAAAATATTATAACTATAATGACATGTTACAGTGGCTGTATTTGCAACAATGACTAAGTGGCCCTTTAAGATTAAGTAGGCCTACAGTGGGTAAATACAAAGCGACCGAGGGGAACCTTTAAAACCTAAATTTATAGTTTGTCATACAACCACAACACTAGCCAAAAACCACCAGTGAGAAACGCAACACAGTTGCATCGCCGATTTGTTTTTTGAGTGGTGCAACCACTCCTATAGACAGCTATGTGTGTGGCTGTGTCTCTGTGTCCCTGGCTGTGTCCGAGCATGAAAGTAGCGTTATAGCGTTTGTTCACCACCAATTGTCACTGTTGCACAGCCTAACACACAGACACACACAGGCCAGGAGGGCTAGTACAGTACAGTACAGTACAGTACAGTACAGTACAGTACAGTACAGTACAGTACAGTACAGTACAGTACAGTACAGTACAGTACAGTACAGTACGGCATTCAGTATACATTACAGAGGCAGTGACACGTGCAACAAGATGGGTCGTATTCGACATGGCTGCATGACAAAGTATAAATTAGGCTTCATACAGTATTCCTAACTCTAGTCAAATTAGTTTGGCACATATGGACAGACTGCAGGGATGCTTTAGCTTAGTTTCTAAAGGCGTACGGTTTGAGGGACAGGGAAAGTTCAGGAAAGGATAGTTTGGAAAACCGATTTTAGAGAACATGTACTTCAAAGCCCTTACCTCACCTCCTTTGAGTTTTAGTATAGGGTAACGGTGGCTCAGGGAAGAGGGCGGTGTGGATGAACTTTTGGGGGCCTTTTCTTGTCTGCTAAACATGCAGAGTTTTGGGGGGACAGGAAGGGGTAGGAGTAAGAGAAGTAAGGTGGGTGTCAGAATGTGAATGGAGGTCCTTGTGGGGGAGATTTGGGGGTTGGGGGGGACTCTGGCCCTTACCTTGCCTGCTCGTGGTGCTTGGCGGGGGGCAGGGCGCAGTGAGGCTTGGGGAGGCGTAGACGCGCGGGGCAGCAGTACTGATGATAGGTGGCGTGGCTGTTAGGAGGTAGGCTGGAGGAGTAGAGAGAGGAGGAGGAAGAGGAGGTGGAGGAAGGAGTGGTGGTGCTAGTAGGGTTGTTGGAGGGACGACAAGAGGTGGTGGTAGTAGAACAGGAGGAGGTATAAGACCTGACAGCGTGAGAGATCGAGATAAAGAGAAAAGAGAGAGAGAAAGGGAGTAGGAGAGAGTGTGAGAGAGTGTGAGATAGAGAGAGAGGGAGTAGGAGAGTGTGAGAGTGTGAGATAGAGAGAGAGAGAGAGAGGGAGTAGGAGAGTGTGAGATAGAGAGAGAGAGAGAGAGAGAGAGAGAGAGAGAGAGAAAGAGAGAGAGAGAAAGGGAGTAGGAGAGAGTGTGAGAGAGTGTGAGATAGAGAGAGAGAGGGAGTAGGAGAGTGTGAGATAGAGAGAGAGAGAGAGAGAGAGAGAGAGAGAGAGAGAGAGAGGGAGTAGGAGAGTGTGAGATAGAGAGAGAGAGAGAGAGAGAGAGAGAGAGAGAGAGAAGGGTGGGGAGGAGAGAGAAAAAAGAGAGAAAAATAAAGTCAAGAAGAAAACAGAGAAAGGTAGACAACACAACAGACAAGCACATATAAACAAACACCATTAGCAGTTAGCACAGCACACAATCAGCAATAGCTTAACATACAGTATTAATAGCAGCATGTCGCCATTAGCATTGCCAGCAGTGTTAGCATAGCAAAAAGCACAGCTAAAGCAAGTATCAGCTGTAGCTTATTTAGTAGCATAGCAATCATCACACTTCATTCACTAGTTTTAACAATTAGCTTTCAGCACAGTTATAATTAGCATAGGAGTTTATGTAGGGTTAGCATTGACTTAGCATCTATTAATAACAGCATGTAGCAGTTAGTATGCCATACTACAGCATTATACAATGGCATGGATAGCACAGCAGTTAGACGACACAATGTTCAGCATATTGTTAGCAATATCAGCACTGTTAGCACACTTAAACCCTGGCAGTAGTAGCATTAGCGGTTAGCATCAATGCAGTAACATGTATAGTGTAACAGTGAGTTAGGAGAGGGGGGGATGATGCACAGATATATAGACCATTGTATTTCAAAAGGACAGAGAAGAGTTGTGACACCCTAACCATGCTGTTAGCTTTTAATGACCTATTCTGGGGGAAGAAAATGACAAAGCACTTCACAACACCCTGCTTCACACTTCGCAGTACACACATTCACAGCTGAGAGCTGGCCCCGTGCAAACACAGTCTGCTACGTGCCACTGAGAAACTTCCCAGGGCAATCAACAGTTGGCCACAAGGGAGTGCCAGTACAACCACAGTTTTAAACAGTTGACCACAGGGAGTGGCACAGATCAACCACAGTGTCCAACAGTTGGCCACTGGGAGCTGAGCAACATAACCATAGTCTTCTACAGTTGGTCACTGGGAGCTGACCAGTACGACCATAGTCTTCTACAGTTGCCACCGGGAGCTGTCCAGCATATATAGTCTTCTACAGTTGGCCACTCAGAGTTGGCCAGTACGACCAGTCTTTTGCTGCTGGCCACTGAGCAGCTGGGTTAAGCGAAGGGCACCTTGATCATAGCGATGTGAGAGGAAAGTGTGAGGTTCCTCTTCAGCTGCTACCAATATTCCAGTAAGTAAATTGGTCACAAAAGTATCTTCTGCAACTTTAATTCTCGATCTTTCCTTTTTGACAGTATGTGCTGGACACATGCTATATTTAGTTTGAAGAGTAAACTGAACCCCAGTTGCTATACTGTTAACAGTAGTAGGCTAATAGCAGTAGTACTAGCAGCAGCCGCAATGTTGTTTTTGCTTTTACGTCCACTTGCATCACAGCATTTGTGTATCATCAGTATACAAAGTGTAGTGAGTACAAAGATCAGAAGGCTGTTAGATGTCAGTGTCAATGTAACTCAAATACAAATCAGACACTGACCACCGCTGACTCAGCACTTCAGCTCCCTCACACATGAAAACACACATCCCTACCCTCACTCTCTGCCTCCTTTACAAACACACACTGTCTCTCTCTGCACTTATTGATCTCCGTATATGCTCGATGGGACTAAGCAAAAAATGAATAATTTCATGGCTCCTCCCCCACCCTCCATCAATGATTGGCCCTCAGGGGCCATCAGAGCCTGATTGATTTGACTAGATTGATTTGTTTGGAGCCCACCCATTCGCTTGTAGATCTGTGTATTGCATCTCCAAGCTAAGTGGCCAAAAAGTCCACAAAGTTTGTGGAGAGAAATACTAATCCTCTTCTCTTTGACCAATCTCTATACAGTATATCGTCAATATAAGTCAGGAAACCTACTCTCCAGGAAAAAACAAAAACAAACTTGTGTTCCAATGGATACAATGGAATTATTTAGTCACAAGCTGTCACACCTGTTTGCTTTTCATTCAAGGAAACAAAACATTCATTTATGAAAAACATATGATTAAATATGGAGATACACGTTTTCTGCCCGACAGCGACAATATACTACATATACCTGTATGTTATCTTCCTTTAAACATTCTTATCCTACATTCCCATCCAGAGAGAGAATGTCCACTTTGGCTCTGACTCTGCTTCTTTCTGTTCATTGTCATTCCTCCCAGCTCTTCATCCTTCTCTCTCACACACCCTCATTCTCTCCTTCACTCATTCGCTCTTCCATATCATCACTCAGCTCTCCCCTCTGTCTCACAAACACACCTCTCTTTCCCTTGCTCTCTCTCTCTCTCTCTCTCTCTCTCTCTCTCTCTCTCTCTCTCTCTCTCTCTCACACTGTCTATCTGTCTTTCTCTCTTCCCTCACCATTGTTTCTTGGTCCTCTCGTTATCATCTCCTCTCTAAACACTATTTCTCTCTATGTTATAATCACTCTTTCCTCACCTCATCCTTTCTCCTCCTGTTTCCTCCTTCATTTACTGTATGTCTTTCATTAAGTCCCCTTCATCTCTCTCTCAGACACACCTCCACGTAACCATCCTCTCCACGTAGTCATCCTTTTCCCTTCCCTCTTTCTCTCGTATCAGTCCTTCTCTTTATCAATAGTTTTCTTCTCCTCTCCTCTCCTACCCAGCATCCTTCTCTGCTTTTCTCACACCTCCTATTCTCCCTCCTTCCCACCACTCTTTCCCTGTTCTTCAGCCTTTTGCATCTCCCTTCATCCTCTCTCCCCTCCCACTCCTTGCCCCCCCTCTCTCTCTGAGTACTGTCCTGCATACCAATGTGTGTTGGGCTGAACTGCTGCAGAGGAGACATCTATTACCCAACATACCACCATAGTACTGCAGAGAGAGGGAGAGAGAGAGAGAAAGAGAGAGAGAGAGAGAGAGAGAGGGGGGACACAGACTGATAAAGAGAAGGGCTGGGGGAGAGAGGAGGTGTGGATAGTAAGAATGAGAGAAAAGAAAAGAGAGAGACACGGGGAGAGAATATACTGCAGAATGTGACACACGCCAGATAGAATGACAGATAGACACGCACACACACACACACACACACACACACACACACACACACACACACACACACACACACACACACACACACACACACACACACACACACACACACACACACACACACACACACACACACACACACACACACACACAGACAGACAGACAGACATATTTAAAGACAATACAGACAGACAGGCAGACAGACAGTAACACCTCTTACGTAAGACAAATACTAATTGTCTGCTTAAAGTAGCACACACATTTCACTTCCCTGTGTATGTGTGTGGTGTGTGTGTGTGTGTGTGTGTGTGTGTGTGTGTGTGTGTGTGTGCGCGTGCGTGTTTGTGTGTGCGTGTATGTGTGGATGGATGTGTCGACCATGACACAGAGAGAGAGAGAGAGAGAGAGGGGTGAAGGTATAAATACATCAGGGTTGTCCCATACTACACCTCCCCATCCCCATGACCTTTTCATAATGTCCTCCATGACACACACGCACACACACACTCTGTATCTGTATCTGTTTCTCTCTCTCTCTCTCTCCCCAATCCTTTCATCTCTCACTCTAGCCCTTCATCTCTTGTTCTCACTCTATCTGACCTTTTCCTCGCGTCATTCATTACTTTGTCATACCTCTATCTCTCTCCTTAATGATACTATCATGCAGTGTCTACCCCCCCCCCCCCACACACACACACACACACACACACACACAGTCACACACACACACACACACACACACACACACACACACACACACACACACACACACACACACCTAACCTCCTTAACGTATCCACCCCTCTCGTCGTTTCACTGCACTCCTTCATTTACCTCCTCTCTCTCTCTCCCACTTAAGCCTCGTCATCCCAGTCCTGTCATATTCAGATTGGTCTATAATCTGGTTATATAATCTGGTCCTAATCTGATTAGCTGACTAACACTAGCCTGGTCACAGTGACTGTCACAACACATCACAGCTTCACTTGAACCCCGTCATGTCTGGAACAAACATCCACCAAACCGCTCAACCCCCGTCCAGCTGTCCACACTGCTGTTTGACTCACTTATCGTCACTGTCGGGTGGAAACCTTGCATGTCAAGATCAAGAACGGTTATTCCAGGGAAAAAATATAAATCAATAAATACAAAAACCTATCCGACAGTGACATTATGTTTAAGATCTTTTACCAGTAAGACGCCTGAGGGCGAACATTGCAAAGTTGTCGCTATGATATCGGGGAGGAAGCGAGAGTGAAGTGAATCCACGTTAAGTTAACAGTATGGCTAAATTAAGTCATGCTAGAGGCTTGGGGACTGAAGGTGTTTGCAAACCTGAAGATATACTGTATGTTTCCAGTTGCTTCAGTCGCTTCACTTTGTTTGTGCAGTTGGTTAAAGAATAGAGGGTATGCGCATGCATAAAGTGAATGGCAGATCGAGTGGCAAATCGAGTGGCAAAGTGAGTGACAAAGTGAATTTAATGTTGATTAAAGTAATTTAATGCAATCAAATATGACTTTTCTGTTTG
Organism: Electrona antarctica; assembly: GCF_951216825.1. Classification (NCBI taxonomy): domain Eukaryota; kingdom Metazoa; phylum Chordata; class Actinopteri; order Myctophiformes; family Myctophidae; genus Electrona; species Electrona antarctica. The sequence goes on along the minus strand of NC_136807.1, from coordinate 17,539,773 downwards.
GATGTATGGGCTGTCAAGGCCAGAAAGTAGTTTTTTGCCACTCAGTAGGCATTTCCGCATAACTTCCTGGTATGATGATGATGTCACGCGCATACTCTCTATTGGGGAAAAAAGGTCCCTGTGTGCCAGCTCACTCGTTTCTATGCAAGAGTTGTCAACTATGTCTTCCCTCCCTCGGTGTGGTGGATTATATGTGGTGGATTATATGATCGATTCGTTATAAAATGATACAACAGAAAGTACACGGTAATTAAACTTTGGGAGTGTATTAAACCAAATGGAGCCGCTCGTGCCAGCTCACTCGTTTCCATGCAAAAGCGAAGAGCTGTAGCCGTCTTTCCCCTCCCTCAAGTGGTGGATTATATTCTCGAACCAAATGGACCCACTCATTCCATTGTGTGGTGAGGAAGCATGACAGTGGGGTAACAGTGAGAATGGTGGCCTGTGATGTGTGTAATGCTAGGGGGCGGTCGCATTTTCCCATGTAAAGTCGATGGGGACATTTTAATTCACTAATAAAGTAATTATTCATTTTTAATTTGTTAAATGGGAAAAAGGGCTTCGTTAAGACCTCCATAATATTATGGTCAATGCCTGTGTGAAAAGTGAGAGCGATTGGTGCAGGCAGTGAGGAGCAACGGCAGTGTTTCAGACAGACGGACAGACGGACAGACAGACAGACATTCAGACATTGAGTAAATTTGAGTTTGATGATAATTAGCCTGCCATCTAGAGAGATATACAATATATACACAGTAAAGGCCTCGGAGCCACATCTGCATTAGGCTTAGGTTGTCTAGACTCCTACAGTACTGTAGATACCACATCGTTTTCAGAGAAATTTCTTTTTGGCTGATCTGAATGATCTTTGATGTCATTGTCAACATATATTTTGTGACATGCCAGAAGTTGATGAGTGGTATAATGATTCTAAACTCCAAAATCCGGTCGATTATATCTCCCCTTCAATAATATCAATGACTAGTATTTTATACAAAAAAATATCGTTGATTACGATTAGTCACCTTTACAACAAGTATAACTTGTAAGGATCATGCAATCGTGGAAAGAGCAACACAGCTAAACTTGTGGCTAGAGCTCACCCAAAACATTGCCAAAATCCCCCAATATGCTTTATCGCTCTTTTTAAGCGACCTGCACCAGTAATACGTGTGTGACTAGCACCTGAGCATGGGCGCCAGTCAATACCAATACCAGATCAATACACTTTGAAGAGCAAATGTCACGCTTTTATCATAATTTGCACGATTCTTCCCCTATCTGCACCACTAATGTTCATGCACAGTAAAATCTTGAGTTAGTTTAACTCCGACAGTGTATAAAAGTAATTTGTATGCTCCATATTTTATAGTGTGTGAGTTTCCACTGGGTGCTCCAGTTTTCCCCAACACCCAGACAAGCATATTGGGTAGCCTACATATGCCTGTGTGTTCCCCCCACACCCAGACAAGCATATTGGGTAGCCTACATATGCCTGTTTGTTCCCCCCACACCCAGAAATGCATATTGGGTACACATTTATTTTAAACACCCCGTCGCGCATCAGCTAACTTGCCGATATTGCTTAATTCTTTATACATGCACTGGACATGATCAGCAGTGGGAAGAGGAAGATGCTGGAGCAATCTGTGTTATTCTAAAACCGTTTTAATAAACATGGTTAATATGACATATGGTATTAGTGTTATTTCTTCATTCAGAGCATGCCAACACATTATACAGCATAAGAGAGGTGATGGAGCAATCGGTGTAAATGTATGACAGCTATAATTTCAATAAACATGGTTATGACATGGCGTTGTAGACACTACGTGTAAGTGTAGGTTCTGCCGCAGTAGAAAGGGTTGCGACGGCAAGCAGGTTAATGTATCGAGCACTGATCCATTTCCGGTAGCCGGAGCGGACTGCCGTAGTCGTTGCTTAAAGTCCCTACATGGCTACCTCCTGCTCCTCCGGATACTGTGTAGCATGTTAAATGCAAAAGACAAACTCCAGGTGTGGAGTCGATTTTGTCGACTAAAACTATGACGAAATGTTTTCGTTGAATACCTTTTTTCACTGATGAATACAAAATAATAAAAAATAAACTAAAATAAAGCTAAAACCAAGACTAAATATATTGACAATTTCATCAACAAAATTTAAAACTAGACTAAAATGTTAGGGAGGGACTACTGGAGAAGAGATCCAGTAGAACTAAAATAAGTAATTTTATGTTACTTACAGCAGATTTCACAACACATACTGTGATACTGTACGTTGTGAGCTTGTAGATCGGCTATTTCCAGCATGCAACCAAGTGTAAAATCAGTCATTACGCCGAAGTTTTCCCCACTGCTCCTCCCACAGTTTTGGCTTCATCAGGAATCGTGTGCTTGCTTAGCGGTATTTTCATGGTTTAATTGATATTCATTTTTTTGTGAATAAAGATTCCCATTGACATGAATGGGAATAGGTGACATCTTATATTTCTATCTGACACTGTAAGGGCTATAGTTACCACACTTGGTAGAGAGGTTCACAGCCCAGTAGCCTACGCAGCAAAACATTATTATACCAGTCACCAGCCACTTTATGTTTTGGCCTATAACTCTTGGAACTCTCAAACGAGACCAGCAGGATTACAAAGATGGTACTGTCTAGCCCAGGGGTTCTCAATGTTTTTGGCTGGGGACCCCTGGAAATGCTTTGGCCATGTCTCTTTTGGACGGATGGACAGACGGTCTCCATACAGTACCGGTATGCCCGTGTCGGATTGGCAGTTCTGGACAACTGGATCTATTCTACATAATGCCCATTTATACGCCCATATGTGGACAAATTGGTTGGATCGGCGGTGTGACGTGACTAAGGCCAGTATAAGGATATAAATATACAGAACACACAGCCATCAGGATCCAAAACCCTAATTACCCCAACATGGTATGGTTGTGGCTCACAGGGACCCCAGGCCATTAGTCTCTCATGGCCAGACTGTTTCCTCCCACAATTTTCAAATGCTCTTTTGATGATCAAGCGATGACATAAAATATGTAATCCAGATTAACTGTATTGATGCAAACAATTTGGACAGGTGGGTTGGAGTGAGATTCTTCCAAAGGAGGAAATCCAACGTTTAAAGTGGGGTATGCAAAAGGCAGCCTGTGCAAGAGAAATAAATTATAGCAATAAGGGCTCTCATGGCCTTTTGTCACACTGCCAGACAGTGACTACAATGAGTGTTCTATACTGTACCTGCCAACCCAAAAATGCAGTTACCGGTACTCCCACGGGCACTGAAGTCATGAGGTCTCCCTCAGGAGTTTGAGTACCTGTACTTACATTTTAGTTGGCAATGCCAAGGTGAGTGTAGTGTACTGTACAGTAGATTAATAGGTTTGCAGTTTGCTATGTCACTAAATAGTAACTGTTACTACAAAAGTCTATAGTATACATTTGCCAGCCAGGGTAGATTATGGTATATGCTTTGCCCCAGATCTCCCTATTTGTTTGGTCAATGAAGATTTCTTCCCCCTTTTTAGAGATCTTAGTGTGGGTATTTTATCTTGTCATACAGGCTATTTTTTTATTATACTGTGTAGGTTATTTGCCAGCTGGGGATTGATACGGACATTCACTGAAATCTTTCTCAGTTGAATAGATGCAATTCAAAGACACAATGAAGCACCAATAAGCTTTTATATAACAACTCACTGTAACTCCTACACACCGTCAGCACAACACGAAGAACACTAGAGTACACAACATGTCCAGAATGACAGACAGTGGGTGTGTGTGTGTGTGTGTGTGTGTGTGTGTGTGTGTGTGTGTGTGTGTGTGTGTGTGTGTGTGTGTGTGTGTGTGTGTGTGTGTGTGTGTGTGTGTGTGTGTGTGTGTGTGTCAGGAGAGAGATAGACAGAGAAAGAGTCAGATGGAGGGGAAGACAGACCATGAAGGAGATACATCAAGTAAAGCAGGGGTCTTCAGATATCTGCAGGGGGGCCACCAAATCTTTGTGTGATAGGGACATTTTTACATTAACCACTTGAACCCTAGCATCCCAATTCTGGGGGGAACATTAGACAAAAATAGCCGATCGAGGCTATTTTTGGCTAAGAGGTTTGAGGGAAAAAAGGTGCAGAGCCAAAGGTCAATTTTACAAAGTAATCAAATGTCTGAAAACCCACATTTAACATGTACCCATCCCTGCTTCATCTCCATCTCAGCTAAAGGGTCCTTGCCCTGAAAAAATGTTGAAGACACCTGAAGTAAAGAGTAAGTGAGAGACTTTGATAAAAAAGAGATAATGACAGAAAGAAAGAAAGAAAGAAAGAAAGAAAGAAAGAAAGAAAGAAAGAAAGAAAGAAAGAAAGAAAGAAAGAAAGAAAGAAAGAAAGAAAGAAAGAAAATGAAGGAGCAGAGTACAGAACTTATGTTCCTACAGACAGTGGTGGAAAAAGTACTCAAATGTATTGCTTAAGTAAAAGTATCAATACTGCAATGTAGAAATACTCTGTTACAAGTACAAGTCGGGAATTTAAAATTCACTTGAGTAAAAGTACAGCACAAAAGTATTGGCATCAAAAGTAACAAAAGAAAAAATATACAGCAAAAGACGAATCGAACCATCATCAAGTGGTTAATAGTCAAAATCTACAAAGTAACTATTATAACTAAAGTTTTCAAATAATAGTAGTGGAGTAAAAGTACAATGCCTCTGAGATGTAGTGGAGTAGAAGTAAAAGAATTGGCAATACTTTACACCACTCAAAGAAACAGTAGGAGGGAACAGAGTAGGAGGAGTGATGGAGAAAGAGAAGGAGATACAGAGCAGAAGGAGATAAGAGCGATTTGGAGATATTAAGAGATGCTGCTGAGTTTTTGCAGCCTCCAGAAAGCAGGCCATGCCAACAGTGTTGTTAAGGGCAACCGTTGCAAATGAAGAAACATGTTGTCACGGTAACAAGGACCGTGGAGTGTGTGTTGGTGTGTCTGTGCGTTCGGAGGTTTTAAATAGATCTAGCACTGCCGCTGCTCACTGCTGCTTTGCTGTAGGAGCAAGTCACATCTCCACCCCGGTTACATGCACGCACGCACCCACACACGCACCCACACCCAAATGCACACACGCACATCCCACTTTATCTCACATGTAAGCACCGTAGCACTAAATGCAACTGCACATACCAACGGATACTGCCTCTCATGCATGCATGCACGCACACACGCAACCACAGTGTGGTGTGGACCCTGGGGTAGTGTCTCTGAGAGGTAATTCATCAACACACTATTCATACCAGCTAGCCTAGATTCCCCTTGTACAACACATGCACACACGCACACACGTGTCACACACACACACACACACACACACACACACACACACACACACACACACACACACACACACACACACACACACACACACACACACACACACACACACACACACACACACACACACACACACAGCACACAGGTGCAGGCAGATATTAAGCACAGTGCAGCTTCTTCAGTGAGCCTGCAGCATTCTGTTACTGCAACACACGTTACTGAAACACACCTAATCTACTACTACTAATATTGTGAAAACACACATAATACTGCTAGTACTACTACTACTACTACTATTAATACTGTGAAAACACATAATACTGCTAGTATAACACAAACCTAAAAAGAAGAAAAGAGAAGAAAAAGGAAGAACTGGAATGCAGCACAAGCACCAACATCAGAGCACTCGTTTCTCTGCAGCGGTTGTGGCCGAGCTTGCCGGTCAAAAGTGGGCCTCATCAGTCACCAACGTGCCTGCAGCAGATGTGGACATCCGCCTCCCCAGATCATCGTTCGCGAAGCAAAGCCATGATGACCACTTGTACTGCTGGAGACACACATACTGTAGTACCAGTAAGATGCCCTGAGGGCGAGAAGCGACCTCACCCTATGGCAGACTGTTGGGTGAGCGCTGGCACTTTGGCATGGGGGGGGGGGGGGGGGGGGGGGGTCAGATCAACATATGGAATGAATTCTGTACTGGCCATACATGTATATGGAGCGTGTCTTGAGTGTACAAGGTACAGGGTTTGATGAGGTCAGATCAACATATGGAAAGTCAGAACAGGAAGGACGGGTGGGGAGGGATCAACATATGGAAGGTCAGCTCCGTATATGGAGATCTAAAGGTTTGAGGTCAGATGTTGAGTTGCTGGCCAGCTCCATATATGCAGATCTAGGTGATGATCCAGTCTTCTCCATATATGGTTGGTTATCCAGGGTTAGATGAAGTCAGTGTCATGATCTTCATATATGGAGATGGCCATACAGTATATGGTGGCGTGATGTCACGATTGTGACCATATATGGAGGTGTGGTGTCACGAGGCGTGGCCATATATGGAGGCGTGGGTGACTAACTAACGGGTGAGAGATGCAGGTTTTCATAGTAAATGTGACCTACGGACGGTCGCAACTATTTACTAATACTTGCAATATGAAACACCATAGAATATTCTCCATGTCTCAGAGGTTGGAACTGTGCCCCTGCATAACCCAGATGCCCCAATTGCATATTGCGAATATGCAATATTATTGCAATTGCGAAATATTTCGCAATTGCGACAGTTTTTAAGCATAACAACCTGACTAGAGAAAAGTCACAATATCTGAAGTATTTTTCAGTCTGAGTGAAATTGCAGTCTATGAGTCGTATACACAACAACCCACACATGCATACTGTACATGCACACAGGCACCCCCTCCACCTCCCATACCCCCCTTTACACACACACACACACACACACACACACACACACACACACACACACACACACACACACACACACACACACACACACACACACACACAGTGTTCGGCGTTCGCATACATTAATTCACGGTCGCAGCATTATGCCCCCTGAGGTTCTGAGGATTACTACCGATGTCATCAGAGAGGGACGAACTAACAGAGACAAAAACTCACAGCAGCAGCCATTTTCTACCAACACCACCACGGAAAGACAGAGAGAGAGAGAGAGAGAGGGAGGGAGAGAGAGAGAGAGAGAGAGAGAGAGAGAGAGGGAGAGAGAGGGAGAGAGAGAGAGAGAGAGGGAGAGAGAGAGAGAGAGAGGGAGGGAGAGAGAGAGAGAGAGAGAGAGAGAGAGAGAGAGAGAGAGAGGGAGAGAAGCTGGATATGTGTGCATATTACAGAAACTCTGAAATCCTATCTTATCTGTTTAATAACCATGGTAATTTGAGTTAGGAAAATAGCCATTACAGAACAGCAGTTCCCAAGTAAATTTACTAGACTTTGGATATCATGTCCGACTTTAGCAGAACCCCCCCCCCCTTCCAAAAAAAAACACACACTTTTTAAACAGGGGCCTTGCATTAGTCCGATGTCCCGTTTGACATACGTGGCCGGTTAAGACTAACCTGTGGCTTCCGGGTGCGGTTAGGGTCCGTTATTGGGATGTTGGACTAACGCTATACGCACCCTTTTTAAACAGGTGGTACGTATACAGTAACAGTTACAGTATCTAATCACAAAGGTTAACATAGTCACCGCATGTACAGTATGCTTCCTGCCCTCCTTGACCCATCGCGGGTTCAGTTCAATTCAAGATGGTAAACGCAAAAGGAGGATCTCACTGATATTCAGCGTGGATGGACCCCATGCATGCATCTCTCCACAGCGAGGAGGACATACAGAAGGTGATCAGAGAGTGCACAGCATAGTGCAGCTGGCTGGCCTGTTCAAGGACATCATGAACCTCTCTCTTTTCCCTGTGTGTACTCCCCTCCTTCTTAAAATCATCCATCCATCCAAGGGATATTTCACTTTCAAACATGTTTAGGATCATTTTAACGTCTACTCAGGCTTTTGTAAACACCCCAGACAGTTGTTTTAAGTTGCTCGATTCAGTATTTAGATATTTGAAGTTAATTTTATCAGACACGCCCCTTTCCTATACAAACCTGTTGTAACTGCAAACGCCATTTTAACTCATTCATACCCGGAAGTTATGCGGGAATGCCTACTGAGTGGCAAAAGGCTACTTTCTGGCCTTGACAACCCATACATCCAAACAGAAAAGTCCTATCTGTTAGGAACAACGTTAAATGACGTTAAACTCACTTTGCCACTCCATTTGCCACTCCATTTTCCACATTATGCATGTGCATACCCACTATACTATAGGCTTAGGGCTGTGTGTCCTGAGCACACTCCTCTACTCACTGTACACGCATGACTGTGACGCACAACATACAGCTCCAACTTGCCAGCGACACGACAGTGCTAGGCGTGACCAAACACAATGACAAGACGGCCTATGGGGTAGAGGTCAAGAGCCTGACACGGTGGCATCCTCTCTCTCTCAATGTTTACAAGACAAATGAGCGGATCATAGACTACAGGGAGGTAGGTTTGACCCCATTACCATCAACGGGTCTGCTGTGGAGAGAGTCAGCAACTTTAACTTCTGCGTCATCACTGACCTAAACTGCTATGAGCACACTGTGTGGCCAACATGCCATCACAGTAACGACTATTTCACTGGCTGAATACGTTTGGCATGGGGCCCAAGATCATACCGGCCTTCTACAGAGACCTTCTACAGAGTGGCAACGGCACTGCCCTCAACTGCAATGTCCTGCAGAGGGTCATGGGGACAGCCCAGCATCAGTGGATGTGAGCAAAGCGCGTGCACACATTTTTTCTTTTCTTTTTTATCTTTATCTCTACATTTAACACAATCAAGGATTGTACATGCAGTATAAAAGAGACAGTGTGTCAGTAAAGCCTATTGTCAAAGACCCTGGCCATGGACTGTTTCAGCTGCTACATCTGACAAGTCATACCGTCTGTCTGTCTGGCTGTCTGTCTGTCTTCTGTCTTCTGGGTACATCCCCTGGAGTGTGAGTCTCTGCATATTTGACGTATTAAAATCCAAAAGGACATGTACATCACTGAAGTGGCACTGAAATATATTACGTTTCTGTAATGGGCAGTGTTGGCCTAAACTCCAAAAGGTTTATGGCTGAGAGGATCAGAGAACACCCAAAATGCTCCTGTTCAGTGGACAACAGTATACTGAAACTATGTGAGAATAAAGCACCCTCTCAGCTTTCCTAATGCCTGTTTCTCCTATGCTGTCTCACTCTTAGATTTCCTACAGTGAAATCATCCATATTTTACGTAATTAGTTGACATTTTGACAACAAACAATAATCACTTCCCAGCAAGCCAAATGACGTCATGATGACGTTCAGGACTAGGCCAGATCACAGCCCATATGGGGATGATCTTTACGTCATTTCCAGGACGTCGTCACCAGTTTAAATAATATAGCTTATTCTGGGACAGATCTGACTAGTTATATGACTTAAGTTGATCTGGCATTGATCAGACTCTATCTGATTCATCCAGGGACGTCCGTCTTAATGGGCAGAATTTACGTTGGTTGAAATCAGATGATATTCTGGGCCAGATCTGACTAGTCTTGGTTTGACTTGATCTGGCCACAATCGAGACGTCACTAATTCGTCCAGGTCCTGACCGTGCATGCTGGGTTAGTTAAGGTACAACCTGCTCAACACAAAATCGTAGATTGCACACGCATGTGAAAAATGTAATGTAATGTAATAAAGCCTCTGTACTCTAAGGAGTCATCATTAAACAGTGTTTGTGTGCAGTTTTCGTGTTCTTTTTGAGACTACCGCACCCGGAGGGCACACGCATGCAGCCACGCACAATACATGCACGCTCACGCACGTGCACACCAATTTCCAAAGTTTAACACAATCAACAGCCAGTGAAGGGTCGGTGGGCCGCCCGTCAGAACACAATAGAGAAGGCATATACTGTAGGTTGTATATAACATTTGAGGAAGCAGTTGGCACCGCGGCCCGAGCCGGCCGTAAGAACACAATACAGTAGGCATATAACTTTTGCAGCAGCAGTTCAGTTGGCACAGCGGCCCGACTGACGGCCTTCAGAACACAATAGAATACAGTATAACATTAGTTGGCACATGTGGCCCATCAGAACATTAAACCAATGCTATTATTACCTGCTGTAAACTCGGGTGTCTTTGCACAATTTCACGTTGACCATAGTCAGTTCTGTTCATAACTCACCATTTGTTTTGTAACTCCAAGTAGCAGTTAAACTATTGCTTCACAAAATGATATCTCTGCTGTCAATCATTTCTCAGAAAATGAAAAATATACATTTTTCAGGAAATGAAGAAAGCCTTATATTTTGAAAACAAAGCAATACTGCCTCAGTGCCTCATCAAAGTTGGTGTTGTGACTTTATATATTGTCAATTACTTGCATGAGAGGGGGAGAGGTGTTGGAGTTAGTTGTTTTAGCAGACAGTTTGAGGGTCCAATGGAGTTAAGAGGTTTTGTCCGAAACACTTTTTACTACTTTTCATTGGTTCAATATTAGTTTAAGCAACACACAGACGTAAAGGGTGTTCAATAGCATTGATTTATGCAAAATAAATAAATACATAACTTCAAAATGGAGTTATGTGGTTTCCCCCCAACAGCAACAATATGTTCCATATCCTATATGCAATGACAACAGAAAGTTACTGACGAGACGAGACTGAGATTTGTTAAGCACATAACACAGGCTCAGCAGCGTAACTAGGCGTCACTAGGCCCCCACGTAGGCTGGTCAGGGGTGGAGCACCCAGCAGCCAGCCCCCACCGGGCTTCGCCAAACTTTGGTCAACTCAACTGTCATTGCATGATTTGCATCTCTGTATGTATTTATACATTTATTTTACCAACGGCACGGGTGGCCGGCCGGCCGTGTGGCCCAAATGCCCAGGGGACCCAACGCAATTGCGTTGTCTGCATCACGCTAGTTACGCCCCTGCACAGGCTTCACGATGTGTCAAGGGGAAATAGAAATAGCAACCTATTTGCTATTTCCTCTCAAAGTGGTGCGCATTTCAAAAGAAGAGTGTTTTTGTTTGTTTGTTTGTTTGTAATGTCAGCATTCAACATTTTAAATCATACTGGCAATAGAAGTAGCTATGACCAGTTAGAAGCCAAGTTGACTTGAAAATGAAACTAAAATAATACATAATCTAAATACAGACGCATTGCATATATTGTAAGTGCATTTTGGGTGACGGTACATTTTCTAGAGGTACTGGAGCGCAGGAGGGAGCTTCCGGAGCTGAGCTCAAGCAAGCTCCGGCATTAATTAAGCCCTGACCGAACCTGAAACTAACCTTGAATTAAGGACAAAGAAAGGTTTAAAGAAACAGTTTACCCTGGACTCTATTGCTGACATATGGACATGTGCTACAGTGCTCCGCTGCTGGAGCACATGTAGTTCATGTCCAAATGGAGATATTCTGTCACCGGCCCTATAGCCAGCAGCTCACCAAACTCACTTGAGTTTGGGACTTCCACAACATATACAATGCAGTGATGGCTTTGATATCATATCTGACATGGTCAATGGCAAAAAGAAAGGGCTTCCATTTGCAACTTTAAGAGCGTACAAATGTCTGTACACCCCAGAGTTAAATTAATACCGGTAAAATAACGCTAGAGTCCCTGTGAATATTTTCTGTCTGTTTTATGCCTGCAAACAAAATACGCCCCCGAGTCTTTGAGTCAACAAACTGCTTTCTATTTAGTCCCGATGTCTGACGTCTTGCCCAGCGGGAGCTCCACAATCAGTCGTCCAGGGCAGGGAAGCTGGCAGGTGGGAAGAGAAAAACACACATTCTGTGTGCGCCTTTAACCCATTCAGGCCTGACGTCGAAATTTAAAAAAAAAAGTTTTCTAAATCATGACAATTTTCGGAAAGATTTGAGGCACATTTTAACGATTTTTCAAAAATAGCAGACCTACAAGTTCATAGCGCGCCACTCGGTAGCGCGCTATGAGCTTGTAGATCTGCTATTTTTCAATAGCTAAATTATAACAATGTTTAAAACACCAAAAGGGGTTCCCGCCCCAAAATGGGTTAATGGTTAATGTGGTTAAACGCTAACGTGACATGGATGCGTTCCAGGTCTCAATGGATTAACAGCTTGACTGTAAATCATCTATAGATTTTAGTCAAGAAATAGACCATGCACTGCATACAGTTGCTGAATCCAACTATAAATTCACAACATATCTGTGAGTGTTCTGTGTGTATCACGAGAACCGAACAAACTTGCAATGTGTATTACTGAGCACCCAAGAGAGTGCCATGACTGGTGTGAAGTACTGTAGGTCAGATCAGGGGGGGTTCATAAAAAGGATCTATACATCCATAAATCAATGTGTACTATAAACTGACCTGCGAGTTCTATGATAATAATGGGTACTGCACTTAACCGGCACAATGGGTATTGCAACACTGTCCCAACCCCAAATGTTATATTTTGACTTATATGTGACTTGAAGGGGTGGCAAAAAAAAGCCTTTTCGGGGAATATATTCGGCACGGCGAGTCGCTCGCCTATTGCTCGGCAGTACCTCCCGTGCCTCAAGTCTGCCTGAGCACATCTGATGTTTTAACTTTTTTTTTTTTTGCGGACTGCTAAAATGGTGAGAACTGGACCATGTTCCTGGAATGCGGAGGTTCTGAAAAGGTATATTGTGACTTTTCTGTGACAGTGTTCAACGTGTAGGGGCATCACACTGGTCTTGATTAATTTCACACCCATAGTACAGTATATGTACAGTGATTGACAGCATTCATGTAATTTGCGTGAATAGGCAAACATGCAAATGAACACATTTATCCAATGCAGCGACCAAAAAGCACGCAAATGAAGTGACTAGAAAAATATCTTCTCCTGCGGTGTGGATGCACCTTTAGTGTAATTACGTCAAAACCAATAAAACGGGCGATGCCTCATGCTGTCGTCTGAGTGATGCGACTGATTCCACCTCAGGTCACATGTGTAAATGTAACAGCTGCTCCTCCATTCACCCCCTCAACTCTTCCACTCTCCTCTCCCCTTCCCTATACTCCTCTCCTTGACTCCTTTATTCCCTCCTCCTCGGCGTTCCTCTCCCTCTGCTCACCTTCTACGCCTGTTGCCATGACGACGGGATGTGTCCCTCCTCCTGACCCCCACATCTCATTTTCATGTTTCTAAAAATAACAGCCAGACGGACGGACAGCGGGATTGAAGATGGACCGATGGGTGGATCATGGAGCACTTATCCTACCCCCTTAGATAGCACTTTTTAGACTTAAATAGCATTTGAAACAGACTTATAGCATGTAATGTAGACAGCACAATAATTGCATTGTATGTAGTCATAGCACATCATAGTACATATGTATAGCATAGTATAGTATATGTATAGTTAATATGTATAGCGTCATTATATAGATATGTTCTAGTTACGTTCTTAGCTTACGCATGTTTCTTGATAAATGCATTTTATATATGTGATGTATTCCCATACTTGTGTTCTTGCCTAATGTAAGTCGCTCTGGATTAAGAGCGTCTGCTAAATGCCTAAATTGTAAATTGTAAATTGATCATGAATGGACACGTAGAAAAGCATGGTTCCTGTCAATTGTGTGTGTGTGTGTGTGTGTGTGTGTGTGTGTGTGTGTGTGTGTGTGTGTGTGTGTGTGGACCATGAGAGAGAGGGAGTGATAGAGAGAGAGAGTGAGAGGTGAAGGACCAGGTATTAATACATCAGGGTCGTCCCATACTACACCTCTCTTCCCTCCCCATAACCTTTTCATAATGTCCTCCATCACACACACACACACACACACACACACACACACACACACACACACACACACACACACACACACACACACACACACACACACACACACACACACACACACACACACTTGTTTCATGAGTGCATTTTAAGGTGGGGGTTAGTGTAAGGCATTATGGAATTAATGTAAGTCAATGCAACATCCCCATAAGTTACTGTAGCAAAACCAATGTGTGTGTGCGCAAGTGTCTGAGTTGTGTGCATATGTGCAGACATCTATGAGTGCATGTGTGTATATAAAATGCCTGTGTGTATATATGCGTGTGTGTGTGTGTGTGTGTGTGTGTGTGTACACATCCAGTTCAGCTGTAGAGTGATTACTCTATCAATCACTCGATGGCCTGATATCATCTGATTTACACACACACACGCACACACGCACGCACGCACGCACGCACGCACGCACGCACGCACGCACGCACGCACGCACGCACGCACGCACGCACGCACGCACGCACGCACGCACGCACGCACGCACGCACGCACGCACGCACGCACGCACGCACGCACGCACGCACGCACGCACGCACACACACACACACACACACACACACACACACACACACACACACACACACACACACACACACACACACACACACACAGTATCTATCTAATTAGATTGTGTGACTGCAGAGAGCCAGAGGGGGAAAATGTTATTAGGAGAGTTTAGGGTTTGTGTGACCCTGCCGCACTTCAAATGATTGAAATGGTTTTGAACATTTCAAAATCCTACTCATAGATTTATAAAAGGCAACATAATTTAATTCATTTTTCTGTCTGATATCATTTTGTAAAGATCTAATCGGACTTTCTTTCCCCCCGAATCGAGGGAAACAAATGATTTAAAAAAAACAAAAAGAAAAAAACAAAGAAAGATAGTGATGGATTATCTACGATCACTAGTACTGATGCAGATAGAAATAGGATTATGTCTACCGTAGTTACTCCTATACTACTCATGTTATGTACAATAGATAGATACAGGCTACTACAGTTACTATACAGTAATATCTCAAAAACACATTCCGAGCTGCGCTACTGAATATGTTGGCAGGGACATTCAGAACATGTGTCATGCACTCTAGGGCAATACACACAAGGCAAACATTTTAAATTATATATTTATTATTCTAAATGAAATAAATTATGCAACAATCAAATAAACTGGTATGAGATGTGATAATGTCAGTAATCAGTCAGTGTATGGATGTATGGATGTATGTGTGTGCTGTGTGTGAGTGTTGTAAAAGGTGTGCAACTGCTTGAAAGGAAGGAAAGAGCTGGCTTGAGAGCATGGAAGGAGAGGCCCTTATATACTCTCCCAAACCACACCCCACTCAGGTGTACACAGTTGGCCTGACGGCCTGCTCCACTCTGCCCTAATCACCCAGGCTGCCGGATAGCCTACTGTGCAGAGGCAGAGGGGGCAGGGCCGTCAGCCCGTCACACATGCATACATCGTTGTTAGTGGGAATGAAAACATAAGCGCTCCACCGGCAGAGGGCTGAGTGCGGTCCAAACAGGCCAACATCCTGCCATCCACATTCTAATGGGCGACGCCCCCCAGAGGAAAATTCAAACGGAAACAAGCATCAGAGGGAACTTGTTTTTGCAGATGGGTTCCCAGATTGCTACTGTAGTACTGTACAGCAGTGGTTCCCAGAGCTGGTTCTAGGGGCTGGCATGACATGCGTCATGCCCACCCAATCAAATGTTATGGAGACGATTTATTTTTAGCCAATATGAAAAATACCACAAAATATCTGTACCATTTATCATTTCTGATTGGCTGAGCAGCATTTATAGATACATTTAGACCCATCAGAACACTGTTTGTCATCAGTGCTGTTTAACCAACGGGGTGCTGAGATTGGGAAGGAGAAGACAGATATGGATAGATATGATGATGGCATAGTTTTATATGCATTTTGGGGGTTTATTACGCTATAGTGTGTGTGTGTGTGTGTGTGTGTGTGTGTGTGTGTGTGTGTGTGTGTGTGTGTGTGTGTGTGTGTGTGTGTGTGTGTGTGTGTGTGTGTGTGTGTGAGAGGGGGGGGGGGTCCTGCCCACCCTAGGGCAAGGCTACAACTGGCTCTGGTACTTGTTCCCAAACCTTTTCATGTCAACTGTCAAGGACCCCCAAATTGACACTAACTAGTCCGCAGACCCCCATTTGAAAAGAGATGCCAGGGACACCCATAAGAGAAGACTTTTACGGCTGCAGCAGTGATTCTCAACCTGTTTAATTTCAAGGACCCCCAGTTTGACATGCATTAGTCTACGGACCCCCATTTAATGGCATTTCTATCTCTGCGACCCACAATTTATATTGTGTGTCCATTTGGTTCCATTTGTACACTCTGACCCAAAAGGGTCCACTTTGGGAACCACTGCTCTAGAAAATGCCACCATATAGTTACTACAACTCAAATAGAAAGGTACTATTATGATAGTGTTATTGTCAGGTTATGGTATAATTAGTATAATTAGATGACCAGCAGTGGT
>NC_136807.1:17495988-17518488 GCF_951216825.1 Electrona antarctica | reverse complement strand
TGGTACTGTAAGTGATGGTTTCTGTTAAAATAAGTGTTAGGTATATTCTGATAGTATTTATTTGATATAGAGTATCAGGGGTCTCCCAACGTCTCCAGCTCTTTAGTTCTTCAGGCTGGGATGCCAATGTTATCCAATCATCAGTCATACAGGATAAACAGGATATACAGATGTGCCATTCCAAATCTTCATGCTTTCCTGATGGTTTTCTGAAAATGCATGTTTTCCACAGGTTTTGTTAACTGATTAGCCTTTCTAATTCTACTGCTTTGCTACTGAAAAGAAGTGTCACTCCTCAGCACTTCCAGCAGAGGAACTCTATCTATTCAGGGAATCTGAATGGATTTAACACCTTGGCAAATGCCCCCCTTTCTCACTGACAATGTTCTGACAAAGCACTGACAATCTACTGAATTGCAAGTAAATGTATTTTCTGTTAACTAAAGTTGAACAAAACTCTATAGCAATAATATTGGAATACAGAACTTTAACTTTTTAACCAAAAATTTAAATTACAGCACCTTTAACACTTAGCCCGCTAGCATTTATTGAAACATTCTGGAGAGCTCTACATCGTCAGCTCTGTGCCGTCAAAGAAACGTTGTTTTGACATACAGGCGATTGAAAGAAAGGGATAGAATGGATTCTTATGGTGCCGATGATCTAAGATGGGCGACGGAGTCTTGTGACAACAACAGCTAGCTACCCGATGCTAACGTAAGTAGCATTACAGCTCGATCGAATGAATGCACTATAAAAGCGCAATTGACAAAGGTCTTCGGTAATGGCGGTAAGCGTTAGTAACAAAATTAGGCTTCAATTGACAAAGGACTTCGGCAATGGCGCGGAGGGTGTTAATATGTAAAATATTAACACAAGTCATAGAACCAGATAAAGTCATCACAAAACTGATAAACTGTCTAATGGTTTACATACTGCTAGAACAAACATGTAGGTGGGTTCACACAGTTTATCTCAGTATAATTAAAGTATAATTCCAACTGTATCTTTTGATAGCCTACAGTACATGATTCTGTTATTGGAACATGTCTCAACCATGTCTCAGTCACTGTCAATGGCCATCAATCATCATTGATTGATGATGACATCATCGATCGATCCATCTCTAGCTGGAGATCAACTGGCAATACCAGAAAGACCTTTCCAATATTTTCACATCAGCCGTCAAAAACATCATCAATACCATGAAATCAGGCTTTCTGTAAGCCAAATAAACCACTACAATTCTGAAATGACATGCCCTATCCAGCAGCTGTCTTTATCACAAGAGTTGCAGCCTTCTCGATGCCATAACAGTAAAGCCTATAGGCTATTTAACACAATAGTCAATCACAGCATGACCATCTTTCTGGGCAGTAGGATCAGAAAAACGCTCCAGAAAGAGTATAATTTGCCACAAATGTGTTCAGATTCACCAAATGATGTGCATTGGCTGTAAAACTAAGCGGTGCAGTAAATTAGGCTACTTTTAATAGATTGCCCAGGATAATAATTGAGGGGGCACACGATTAATCTGAGGGGGGGATTGGCAGCTTTCAGCCCTCCCTTGTGCAGTGGTAGAAAAAGTACTCCCATTTCTTACGTAAGTAAAAGTAACGATACTGCAATGTAGAAATACTCTGTTACAAAAACAAGACTGGAATACTTTTTTCTTTACAAAAGTATTGGCGTCAAAATGTACTTAAAGCACCAAAAATAGAAAGTAGTCATTATGCAGAATGTCCCATTTCACAAGTTTTCAAATGTATAAAATGTATATTGAATTAGCACGTCGTCGCAACGCATTGTGATCTTGTAGTAAACGTATATAGGGCTGCAGCTGTAGGGCTGTTTTCTACAATTATTTACAATATTTGCTTCTGAGATGTAGTGGAGTAGAAGTAAAAGTACAGAACATTGGAAATACTCCAGTAAAAAAATACCTCAAAATTGTACTTAAGTACAGTATTTGAGTAAATATACTTAGTTACTTTCCACCACTGCCCTGGCGCCAGGCCTGACATCAGCACCAAAACAGGACCACACCAAGTACCTATGGATCTCCAGCCACCTGCGAACTGTATTTAGCATAGCAAATCTGTTCCATCGTGCATCAAGTGCTGCTAGGTATTACAACTGAAAAAGGGGTGAGGGAGGAGAGAATAAAGTAGGCTGCTGCCTACAGGTATTTTGTCCAGCTCCACACTTGGTCAGAGCTATCTACTAATGATAATACCTCACACACTCTTTTTAAGCACCCTGCAATGTTTGAGACACCTGCCTCTGGACTGAGCCTGCAGTCAGATCCCACCATGGGTTAAATTTGTCCCATTCTCTCTCTTGTGTCTCAATTAACATTTATCTCAATCACCAACAGGGAGCTGCCAATATGAGGAAACATTATACAGGGGCATCATCAACTGCCCCCTCTCCTATATGGGCAAGAGAAGACACTGGTAATTGGGAAACTTCTACAATTTACCACTGTCTTTGGTTGTTGTGGTTCTTGTGCAAAAAATAAAAAAAATAAAGATTTAATAAACAATGACATAAAAAAACAGCTTTGCTTTGAATAGTCACATTTTCTGTTGGTGGGGTGTAAGGCATAAACAAAGGACTTTCTGGTCAAATTTAGCATGTGGACACACATTCCCTGACCAACATTAAGCCTGCATGAGAGAAGCTGCAAGGTTAGTAGCGATCAGAGTTGAAGATGGCACAAGAGTTAGGTAAACCAGACATTTAAGGCACCATTGTTCTAGTTTGGTAAACAACTATATTATGCCACTTCTGCATGTTAGTACATTCCCAGATTATGAACTTAATGTGGTTTTCCTTACTCTTGGTATTTCAATTAGATGGCCACTCAGGCTGTGTTAAGCTACAGTACTGTACTAGCAGGAATGTAGCGTTAGTGACACAAAACAGCCAATGTACAGTACACCAACTGTGGTATAGTGGTAACCATTGTAGAAGTCCCCCTTTGTGTACTATTGAACCGATACTGCATGAGTAATCTTACGCGATAGCTTATACAGTATATGGTACAGTATATGACAGCTTATAACTCTAGTATCTTTCAAGCAAGTATCGTTACCAGACACCACTCCCTTGTAACTTCCAGCCACTGCAAAGAGAGGAGAATTTGATTCATATGAAACAATTCCTCTTGAGGAAGGAGCAAGAATGAAGCGTTAGTTTGGCAAGCATGCAGTAAACAGAGACTTCTACAATGGCAATGCGTAAATAATACCATATTGGTAAAAAATAAATGCATAAACTAATCATATTAAAGGCATATTTTATGGATTAATTAAAGTCACAAGATCACTTAAAGAAGATATTTAAATTGACCAACAGGGCACTTTGTGCACCATAAAACGGGACTGCATCCATTGAAAGGTACTATGACAACAAAGGCTTCCTTCCTTCCTCATCAAAGCAGGTTTGCCTAACTCTTGTGCTACCTACCGCTCTGGCAGTCGTAATGAATCTTAAATATGTGACTTACGGTTTGTGGTGGTGCAGGGTGTGGGCGTGTGGATGCGAGTGCGGGTGGTGGTGGTGGTGGTGGTGGCTGTTGGAAGCATTGACGGTACTGTGCATGCGCTCCAACCTCTCCTTCTCCTTCTCCACAAAGTTGGTGTTGGTTCCGGTACTGGTACTGGTACTGGTGGAGTGCCCGCGGGTAAGCCGGCTGTGGGAGGAGCTCCTCTGCTGCTGCTGCTCTCTGGGAGGTACCAGGGGAGGTGGGGGTGGAGGAGCCGGAGTCGCAGCAGGGGGAGGAGCCACGGGGATGGGCGCTGCCGGGACCTGGCTGGGGATCGACACAGTGCTCGGGGCAGGGGGAGGCGGGGCTGGTATTGCGGTCGACGCTATACTGTTGGTGCTGTTATATGAGTGGTGGGTGGAGGTGTGATGGTGCTGCTGCTGCTGATGGTGCTGATGGTGGTGGTGGCTGCTGTGGTACAGAGGGACGGAGGAGGACGACTGGGAAGAAGGCGGAGGCTGGTGGTGGTACTGATTGTGGTGGTGGTGACCGTGGTGGGTCTTGGTGGTCGGAATGGAGACCGGCATACTTTGGGACAGGGGTGGGGGCGGTGGAGGGGGAGGAAGTGGAGGGGAGGGAGGTGGCGGAGCGACGGGGGGAGGAGGGTTGCAGACGGAAACGGGCTTCCGGTCCAAGCGCAGGTCCTTGTTCTCCTGGCTCAGCCGATCCAACTGCACCTCCAGCTCCTCGATCCGACGACGCTGCGTCTCCAGAAGCTTCTGCTGGCTCTCAATGATGTTGTTGAGCTCCAGAAGGTACTCCACTGCCCGGTTAGGGCTCTCTGGGCTGCCAGCTTGGCCCGGACCTTGATTAGCATCCATAGCTGCTTGGAGAGTTTGTGAGGGGGCTAAGCTGCTATGGGAGTTAGCAGTGGCAAACAGCTATGAATATACAGTCCTGACAACCAAGGCTCAATGCTAAATGCTGAGCTGACACTAAACTGCTGTTTGCACTCAAATACAGAAGCCGTTGTGGTAGCTGTTGGCTAACACAGGACTGTTACAGTAGCTAGCACAGGGGTGGGCAGTGTGCTGACATAGGCTGATTAGAAAACAGGCTATGGCTAAGACTAGTGCAGCTAATTGAGCACTGAGGGAAAAGTTTCAACACTACAGCCTCAGAGCTAGTCTAGAGAAGTCTTACACTCTAGATCCTAGTGAGCTGATGAATTTAAAACTAACGGATATCCTACAGTAACAATGTAAACTTTATATATTGCCTAGACTTGAGCCTTCAGCATGGGGCCTAATCAAAGGACTATGCCCAAGAAATTAAGTAAACATGTATTGTATGTAACACTTGCTAACAATATATATGCACTATGCACTTAACATGTTTTGGTTTGTTGCCGTACGGCCTAATAATAAGTCTGGGTGAAGTGACTAGTGACTATTGACTAGCCTATAATCTAAGGCCTACAAACTATATAAACTAAAAAACTACAGCCTAAAGCCCTAAGCCATACACCCTAAAAAAAAACTACACTACCCAACACCCTCCCCCCCACCCAGAGCTAAGTGGGGGGGAGAGAAGAGTTTTTCTTCTAAGAGAGTTCTGATTTGTCAGTCAGGATGGGCCACTTAGTCCTTTGTTCCAATCAGACAGTTTTATTGGTGCATCAACCATTTCAGGCTCAGTCAAGTGTGCCCTGGGTGGCGTGTTCAAATCATGCTGAAAACAGAATTAACGGAGCAGGACAAATGTCTGTAATGTTGTCTTCCCCACCACTCACCAAAACCCAAAGCTGTCTATATGTCAGTATGTGTGGCTCACGTTTTTGACTGTCTATCTAACTGCTGTCAGAGAGTCAGTTGTGTCCTCACTGTATGTACCTCCATGTACAGGTAGCAAAACAAAAAATCGATTTCCAGGGAGGAGGGAAAGACGACACCACTGCTTTTTGAGTTGGAGGGGATATAAACATTAGCACACATCTCCATTGTTCTGGTGCAACACCTCATAAAGTATTTGTGAAACAAGTGAGACTGAGTTTGTTTTCAGTGCAAGGCCTTCCCTGAACACTGCAACACACTGATACCACCTTCACCACCACGTAAAACAAAGTCCCAATCAACTGTGTGTGAGTAGGAATAGGAATCAATGTTATCAGCTCTACTCCAGCATTGGTTCAGAAATGCTTGCCGTAAAACCATATCCAAATTAAAAAAGAGTGATATGTTTGTGGGCAGTGGGCTGAGGTCAGGAAACACTACAGAACAACAAAAAATGTTTATGTCATTTGAAAATCATCTCCTGGCAAATGAAGATAGAAAAGAAAATATTGAACAACCTCGCTGACCCATAGGTTCAGTCTGTCATGTCATCCTTGGTTCATCTGACACAGGAAGCCATACATACATGTCAAAGGTCATGTCACACATTTCTCATCAATTTCTTCTTTTTTCCAGATCCAGTTAGGCGCCAGTTCATGGTCATTCTGGTTATCATCTGGGCGGATGACACGTCTGGAATGTTCTTCATGTTGTCCGAGAGCCATACAATGGAATAGAAAAGAAAGATGAGAGAAACAGCAGAAGAGAAGAAATAGTGAAGGGAGACAATGAGAGGAGGAATATAAAGACAATGTTATCATGCAGCTTACAAAATGATGGACAAGCTGTAGTGTGACTGTGACTTTTACATATTAGTCACTTTAACCACTAAATAGGCACAAATAACATGAAAGTAGTGGTGTAACAGATAAGCGAACTACTCAATTTCTTTTTTTATATAATTTGATCAATTATACAAAAATAATCGAAAATAGATGATTTAATAAAATAATGTATTCATATTAATCAATTCATATTTTGGGGCGTGTTATTACAGCAAAAAAATCTGAAAAGTACAAAAACTTGTCACATAGAGCTTGTAGATCAACAGGCGACTTAAAGGGACATTTCACCGCTGGAAGAACTAGTATTTGTAGTAGATAACAGTAGCACAATTTGAAATTTGCACCCATATGGCCTGAAAAGTAAGTCTGTGTGTTTGACGAGGGTTTGACTGGATAGCTGAATTACTACAATGACCATAATGCTTTGCACTGCCCCTCCTTGTGGAGAGGGGGGAGGCTGCATGGAGGTGTGCCTTTGTAGTCCAGGAAGGAAGTGAGACCACATTTTCATGACAGGCTTTTGGTCATGAACATGGTGTCATGACTAAAATATATTTTAAAAAAAACATATTACGCACATAAAAAACCTATGGAAAGTGTTTCTTGTGTCCTAAACATAATTAAAATAAGCTCTGGTTGCAAAAGGGGTGAAATGGGCCTTTAAAGCTGCAGCGCTACATGAAAATGAATTTATAATAAATAAACAAACATAAACTGTTCAAACTCAAATACCAGGTATGTATGCCAACAGGATTAATACTAGGAGTGCATTATGGTTAATACTTGTATAGTTAGTTAATAACAACAACAATAACAACAACAGCACTATCAATACTATAGCAGATGTATGATTAATAATACTAGATTTAGAGACCTCTGACATGTGATGCTCTCTAAAGAAAACATCCCACAAATCACAATGAAACTAATATAGGTTAAGAATTCCCAATTCCCACCAACTACTAAATCCACTGTTTGTTCCTTATTCCTTAACCACTGCCAAAGACACAGACGCGCACGCACGCACGCACGCACGCACACGCACACACACACACACACACACACACACACACACACGCACGCACGCACGCACACACACACACAGCCTAACAACTCAAGTTAACAAACCCCCAAAACAGACAGAGAAAGTAGAACAAACTAATTTGTCTTCTCTTTTTTCCCCATCCCTACCTCTCTCCCTCAGTCTGTCACAGTAGCCTATATTTCTCGCTCTCCCTTTCATCCATCTCTTCCATGGTTATTCCTTCTTTATATACCTCTCTTTCCACCTTTCACTGTCTCCACTTCCCTCCCCTCTCTCTCTCTCTCTCTCTCTCTCTACACTGTAGTGTGGAACACTGCAGTGTTCTGTTCCAGTGCTATCCATTTATTTACTACGGAGGGGTTTCACCCCACACAAACCTTCCTGTGCTTCAAGCTGGTTCACTGGTCTATTTGCAACATTTCATCGAACTAATCAATGTAATTGATTATTAAACAAATAATTGATAATCGATGAGTTATAAGGTAATTCAATAAAAAAATAAATCCTTATATTGGGCATGCCATGTATATGTGATAACTTTAAAAAATGTTCAAAGATTGTGCAAATAGCTGATCTACAAGCTCACAATGTTGAGCTTGTAGACAAGCTATTTTCACACTTTTTTCACCCTTGTGTGACAAAGTATGCTACATAGTGTTTATGTGGTAAATAAATGTTGATATATAAAAATAAAGTATTATATTTACAAAAAAACACAGTTCTTAATATATGAATAATCGGAAAAAAGTTATAGAATAAGAAAATAATCAATAACTTGATACACTGCAACCCTACACTGGTCCTATACGTGGACCCACTGGACTTGATCTGATGACATTAAACAGATTCACTTCTTCAATCTTCTCCCATTAACGTCATTAAATTATTCAAAGCATGCATAGATTTGGATTGGAAACCTTTCTCCCTAATCATCTCTCTCTCTCTCTCTCCCTCTCTCTCTCTCCTGCATCACACTTTTCTATCTCAGTTTCCATCTCCCAGTAGTCTCTCTCCATTCATTTATCTCTATTTGTCTCTATCTCTTAATCTTTCTTTCCAGCCCTCCATCACCACCTCTCTATAGACACTTATGCAGATTGTGTGCTCATGTCTGTGGAGGCTGTTGCAAACATCTACATATGGAACCAGACAGCAAGCTACACTGGTGTTTGTATCATGTAATATTATCTGTATGCATATCTGTATGTGCATGCATGTGTGCTGTTAATTATGAATCAGTGTGCATGTAGCCTGTGTAGTACACTGCAACTGTGAACTATAGCATGATTTTTAGTGTTTGAAAATATGTGCTTATAAAAATGTGCTGTGTGTGTGTGTGTGTGTGTGTGTGTGTGTGTGTGTGTGTGTGTGTGTGTGTGTGCGATTTTCAGAACGATTACACCATACAACAACCATTCATCATCTAATACTGCAATATGAGCTAATTCAAAAGCCCAGCTACACAGTAGCACACACAGAGAGATAAGAGAACCTTTTTAAACTTAAATAACTCTCACACACAATGACACACACACACACACACACACACACACACACACACACACACACGTCACATACGCACGCACGCACGCACGCACGCACACACGCACACACACACACACACACACACACAAAACATGTCACACACTGTACATTATAGGCTATATCAGAGCGCGTGCGCACACACGCGCACGCACACAGTGATGCAGCACCATGCAAGGAAATAAAAAACATGTTCTCACTTGTGGCCTGTATGCTGCAGCTCCAGAGACGACGGATGGATGGAGAGAGGGATGTGATGGGACTGGAAGACGTGAAGAGGAGGAGGAGATGGAGGAGAAGAGAGCTATTGATCCCCGTTCATCCTCCGTTGCTCCTCTCTTCTTTCCTCTGGTCTCTGCCTCTTCTCCCTCGCTTTCTCTCTCTCTCCTCCGCCACTGTCACCATTTCTCCCGACCAGAGACATCCGTCAGTTCGTATTGCGTTGCATTCGTAAATCGTGACGAACCCTCCGAGCTCTCCCCTCTCTTCGTTGAGTCAGTCTCCCGTCGCGGTCTATAAATAATATTTGTAGCCTAAATAAGACTGTTATGTATTCTGCGTGTCAGCCTGATGGCGCTGTCCCTTGGGGGAGGAGGAGGGGGAAGATGGGTTATTTTTGGTGGGAGAACCGTAGCCTATCCCCGTGTTTGTCTTCTTGTCCAGCGTCCACGTCTGTTCCCGCTCCTCGTGAGTGAGTGTGTGTGTGTGTGTGTGTGTGTGCGTGTGTGTGTGTGTGTGTGTGTGTGTGTGTGTTGGTTCGATTCCCGTTGATGAGGGAAAAACACCAGCTTGGTTGAGTCCACGCAGACAGACTGCCTGACTGCAGCAGTCAGCAGAGTGGGATATAGTCTATAATAGGCTGGAACGGAAACACGAATAGAACAGAGAATAGGATAGGAGGGTAAATCCCCATGCAGTTCCGCGGCGGTTGGTCTTAAAACGGAATGAATAAATAAATAAATCACGGCACAGTCAGTCACGGTATGACAAACGCGCGCACGCACGCACGCCGCACACACACAGACACAGATCGAGAATCACATCACCCAAAACAAAATCCGTCCTGCTTCGTCGTCGCTAATTCCCCGATCTGTGCAACTCATCACTTCCAATGAACGAGTCAACATGCTATTATTGATATCACCTTTATCCAGCAGCATGCAGCCTGGCATGGGCCAGCGGCCAGCCCGTCTGCCCGTGCATGTATAGATCGATAGCTATAGCAGGATCCCTCTAATAAAAACCTAGTTGTTTACAGTCAAATGAAACGGCGAAAGCAATCCAAGTGCGTCTTTAGCACATTAAGCGCAACGTCACAGATTCGAATTGATTCCCACATCAGCAGCAGCTGCGGGACCATGCTGGTGTTGCTCCTCCTGATTGGTGCGCTCACTCACTGTCCCGCTGGCTCTCCTAAAAACGATCCTGACTCCTGTCTCAACAAAGTAAAAAAGAAATGTGGACTAAAAGACTAAACTAATAGGCAACTACAGAGGTCTACGCTCCCGCCTTCCGCCGGTGGCGTTGCGACGCATTTATCATGTGACCGGAACGCTAATTAACGGTAGGGCGGTAGAGAGAGGTGCAGCTTGTCTGCTTGGGGAGAGAGAGAGAGGGGGGATGGGGGGGGGGGGGGAAGCATTGCACTACGTGAGATGGAGAATTCCCACGTTGTGTCCGTTATGGTCGTTATCGCGTTATTATCAGTGGTGGAAAAAGTAATCACATTTTTTACTTAAGCAAAAGTGGCAATACTGCACTATGGAAATACTCTGTTCTGTTGCAAGTAATTTAAGTAAAAGTCCGGAATTCAAAATGTGCTTGAAAGTACAAAAGTATATTGGCATCAAAATGTACTTAGAGTACCAAAAGTAAAAGTACTCATTATGCAGAATGTCCCATTTCTAGTTTTCAAATGTATAGGCTACACATCTTTTGAAAATAGCTGATCTACAAGCTCACAATGTGTCGCATCGCAACTTATTTTTTTACTTACTGTACTACAGTTAAGTAAATAGTTGCTTTCCACCACTCGAGTAACGATTTGAGGTTCCTGAAAGATGTGAGGTATATTGTTGGTGATGGTGAGACAGTCCCATTTCTCTCTTTCTAACTCCAGGTTATGGCGTCATAACCTTTCATCACATTCTCCTTCTGCATTTACACCTTGTGAACTGTGCTTGCACTGGGCAGCTCTGCACTGACCAAGGCTATGGTATAGTGAACTGTGCTTGCACTGGGCAGCTCGGCACTGACCAAGGCTATGGTATAGTGAACTGTGCTTGCACTGGGCAGCTCTGCACTGACCAAGGCTATGGTATAGTGAACTGTGCTTGCACTGGGCAGCTCTGCACTGACCAAGGCTATGGTATAGTGAACTGTGCTTGCACTGGGCAGCTCTGCACTGACCAAGGCTATGGTATAGTGAACTGTGCTTGCACTGGGCAGCTCTGCACTGACCAAGGCTATGGTATAGTGAACTGTGCTTGCACTGGGCAGCTCTGCACTGACCAAGGCTATGGTATAAGTGTGAACTGTGCTTGCACTGGGCAGCTCTGCACTGACCAAGGCTATGGTATAAGTGTGAACTGTGCTTGCACTGGGCAGCTCTCCCACTGACCAAGGCTATATGGTATATATAAGTGCAATATAGGTCTGTTTGAACTGCCTAGCAGTGATGAAAGAATACTCTCATTTTCTACTTTAAAAGTACTATAGGGGGGGATGAATAGTCTGATGTTGCCACCAAGGACAGAAGGGGGCTGAGGAGAGGTTTCAGCACCAAGGACAGCACCATGCACTGGGTCAGCGTGCGCCTGTGTGTGTGTGTGTGTGTGTGTGTGTGTGTGTGTGTGTGTGTGTGTGTGTGTGTGTGTGTGTGTGTGTGTGTGTGTGGAGTGTTGTTTGGGGCCTGAACAGTCTGACATTGCCACGAGCAGAAGCCCGAGGTGAGGTTTCAGAATGCAGAACGGACAGCACTGAGCACTGGGCCAGTTAATGTGTCTGTTAACATTCTTTTTTTTAAATGTTTTTTTGTGGCTTTCGCCTTTATTTTGTATATTTTATGGAGGGACAGACAGTAGGCTGACAGGAAATGGGGAGAGAGATTTTTGATTGAAACCTTTATTTCAGGGGAATCCAATTTCAATGGCACCCTGTATACAAACAAAGAACAATTACAGCAATGATTTTACATACATGACAAACACACAAAAATATAGAATACAAAAACAGTAAAACACACATACACCAGAAAACAGAAACAGAATCAGAATCTTTAAAACACATATTACAAAAAGCAGGTGCATACGCCTTCTTCTAGTGTGAGGTCAGTTAAAAATCTTTTAAAAATATCATATGAAACAAGTACATCCAGCTTCAACTTGTTTTGACAGATATTCCATAGACGTGGCGCATGTACCCTGAAGGCAGTATCTCCCAGTTTAGAAGAGGTTTTTGGTACCTTCAACAGAAGCCTATCTTGAGATCTGGTACCATAACTTGAGGTATTGGGTTCTAGCAGCTTTGTCAAATACAGGGGTAGTTTGCCAAGTAGTGCTTTGAGATGGGGGGAAGACATGCAGTGAGGGCCGTCGGGATCGGGAGTCGAACCCGCGGCACACTGCCGAGGTGCCTGGACCACTGAGCCATGGCCCAGGCTCTATAACATTCTTGATATGATGACACCTTTTGGAAATGGCTCAGTCTAAGAAGACTGCATGGGGAAAACCTTTCCCCTAATAAAAATTGCTTGTTTGCAACTTGGAATTGGTTATTGGTGTGGGGCAGCGCGCGCACGTGCGTGTGTGTGTGTGTGTGTGTGTGTGTGTGTGTGTGTGTGTGTGTGTGTGTTGGGGGGGGGGGGGGGGGGGGGGGGGGGTTGGAGGAGACAGAGAGAGTCTAATCTCGCAAACCACTGGACCGATGGGGGCCTAATTCCTTGTGCATACTGCTAGTCTGTCAAGGAGGTAATTCCCCAATTGTATTATTTTTCTAATTTTCAAAATGGAATTGCATGTTTAAACTACAAGACAGAAATCAGGCAATATTTTGAAATTAATTCTAGGGGTAAAAAAAACTAAAAAACAAAACAAAAAAAGGGCCCATCTCTGAAAAGCATGCATAGATTTGGATTGGAAACCTTTCTCCCTAATCATCTCTCTCTCTCTCTCCCTCTCCCTGCCTACTGACAATCAGTTATTATTCCATTTGTACACTCTCCGAGTTAAATAGCCTAATGAGAATTTAACTGTGTATAAATTACTGCCTTTCCCTTTCAAGTTATTTCGCACTATATCTCCCATGAGTCCACCTTATTCTGTCTGTTTCTCTCTCACAACCTTGAACGGTCCTTTACAGTAGACTCTCCTCTCATTCTCTCTCACACTCACTCATCTCATCCATTGGTGATGTGATCATATCAGTGATGGTGTTATTTGCTAATACATGCACATCTCAGTTAACCCAGCAGTGTGTGTGTGTGTGTGTGGGCTCTGGAGCTGCAGCTCTCTGCACTGTGTAGGAGTACAGCAGTCATATACAGTAAAAATACAGAGCAATACCACAAATAGATACACATACTGTATAGTAGATTATAATTATAATGTGAATAAGCCTATGTGACAGCATAAATGTAGCTGTTAAATGTAAACTCATAGTACCAACCTCTTTGGCCGGCGCGCTGTGTACACACCTGCTCAAACACATACAGTAGTACACAACATGCCTGTTCTATTGCTCTGCTCCCAGGCAGCTCTTTACTTCAGCCATGGTGGGTAGCCTACACGGTGCTTGCCGTGACATCCCCCCCTCTAGTGGACAAAAGCTATAACTACAGGTTAAATAGGTACTGCAGTTTACTTGTACTTGCAACAATATTAGTAACTGCAGATAACAAAACATACATTAACTCAGTAGTTCAAACTCAAACCTTTTAATTTCAAGGAGCACCAGTTTGGTGTACATGAATACCCATTCTGAGTTACAGATCTGTAAGGGTCCATTTGATTCCTATAACTATCAATAATTTGGATAGATTGGCTGGGACGCCCTGGAATCCTCTTAAAGGGACATTTCACCGCTGGAAGAAACTGCAGTCACTCAATGCTAATAGTATTTGACTATTTGTAGTAGATAACTGTAGCACGATTTGAAATTTGCACCCTATGGCCAGAGCAATAATGAAGTCTGTGTGTTTGACTAGGGTTTGACTCAGACTGTATGTATAATTTGTATATTGCTGAATTCCTACACACATAAAAAGCACAGTAAAGTGTTTCTTGTGTCCTAAACATCATTAAAAAACAAATGCAGTTAAAATCGTATTTTGCTTCGATTCAGGTTCACTTTATTGTCACTTAGATTTCACATACATACAAACGTATGCTTGGAAGTAAACATGATCATAAAACAATAATAAAAACATGATAAAAGATGTATAAAGCACTCAATAGACAATAAACACTGGGCAACAATAACTTTGTGGGGGTGGGTGCATGGGTCTTCAATATTGTCCTCAGGGATTTTTTGAAGACTATGGAACAGTGGAACACTGTCTGTATGCATGTAGTGCACGCTACATCTGTCCCCTAGGGGTCAGTGTGTCTCTTCCCAGAAAAGTATTTAATATTGATCACATTAACTGCAGCTTTTGTGATACTGAAACTATACATTATTTTGTTTTTCTATTGACATTCTGGGAGAATCTACAGGATTGGTTGAAGACCAAAACAACTGCTCTCACAAGAGAATTGTTGGTGTGTGTGACACACCAACAGAAAAGTGAGACAAACAAGCCCACCTGATCACCTTCATATATTCCAATAAAATGCTTATCTTTATGGCTTTATTGCTAACCTTTTTGCTTATCTCAGAAACAGGGGTGTGTTTAATGGTCACAGTGTGAGCCGACGGTCCTATATAATATCCCCTATATAATATATATAATATAATATATAATAATATCCTCTCGGCTATATCTCTGGACTCCAAGGGCTCCATTTTCGTCACCGCTAAACCCCTTATCCCTAAACGTCTTTGCCTTTTTACTATTTTGCAAAACATTTTTGAATAGTTAAAATGGCCAGTCTACAAGCTCACAACGTGTCAATGTAGATTGGCTAGTTGAACTATTCAAAAATGTTTTTCAAAACAGTAAAAAATAGTTTAGGGATAAGGGGTTTAGCGGTGACGAAAATGGAGCCCCAAGTCTCTGATCAATATCTATTTGTCGAGCTATTGGAACCAAACAGGTGATGAAATCATGATTAATATTTATTCATTATAAGGGTCTATCTATGATTCTACTGTACATCATCACGCAGTATATGTTTGCGTTTACATGAAGTAATCACAATTCTACTTTTAGGGACTTTTGAGAAATACACAGAATGAAAAGATTAGTTTCATATTCATCTGGTATTCGTGGTAAGTTGTTGCTTTTTAATCTATTTTATGATGAAAACACACGTACGCGCGGACACGGACACACGCATGCACGCATGCACGCACGCACGCACGCACACACAAACATTTTTATTTTATTTTATCTCTATCTGACAGTGCTTGTCCTTCACTCAATCGTCTATAAACGGTCTACTTTATCTATCTGTAGTGATTTAATAACCACTGACCTCTATATGACTCTATAGACACCTCTGTCAATAATTAATTCATTTATGAAGTTCCAATGTATATATATTTACCTTAGTTACGTCACCATCAACAGCCAATAAGAGACCACTATTATTACCCTGACATACATTCCCATTACTCGGTCGCATTGCACCAATCACAGTACCTTTTTACTCACCCAAGATATCATCAATAGCCAATAAGGGCACATTATAGTATTTTTTCCCCCGACAATACAACGACTCAGACTTAATACAATCAGGTATGTTTTACGTGTAACTCATGTTGATCAATGGTGATATAAAACAAACGGTGCCAACACAAACATTAAATTCTCTTTATTGTTAATGGCATTTAATGTTTGTGTTAGGGACAAAATGACGTAAATTTTCCCTTCATTGTCAATGGCGTTTATAAAACTATAATATCTGAGAAGAGCAAATAACCAGGCCAGTCTTTAGGGTAAGTTTGTCTTTACTGTTCAACTGTGAACATCACAAAACGGGACTCAAAGCATACTGAATGGAGAGCAACCTGCAAGAGGACACACCCCCCCAGCCCAGCACTTAAAGGAACAGAGACATAGCCAACAACAGCAACTATGCATGATTAATACACAACACTCCTTTACCCCAGTTAGACCCCAAAAGTCAATAGTCAAAAAACAGCAATAGAAAACAGTGTAGAAAATACACAATACCCCTTTCCCCCAGTTAGACCCCAAAAGTCAGTACTCAAAACGTTTAGGACGCATAGTAGCTCGTTTAGGGCGCTGTGGCACTGACGCTACTGGGGTACTGCCAACAGTTCCTGGTGGAGGTTCAGTAGCTGATGCTGCAGCTCCGATGGCCAACTCCTCAACTGGACTCCCTGTCTCCGGACGTTGACATGGACCATCCTCTTCACGCTCTGGAGCTCGTTGAGGGCCTTCCGGGACGGCTGCCCCAGCCTCCCTCGGTGTGCGTCCACGCAGCTGATCCACATGTCGTCTGTGCCTTTGTCCATCTGGAGTCTGAACAGTGTATGACAATGGCCCTGTGACCTGCTCCACTACTGCTGGCATCCATTTATCTCCTCCTGTGTAGCTCCGGGCAAACACAGTGTCTTTTTGCTGAAAAACCCGCACCGTACCCTGGCGCTTATCAGCCAATTCCTCTTGCTTTGTGCGCATCTCATTGTGAAAATCCGGATGTAGATGATCCAGTGCAATAGTCAGTCGCCGACCCATCAGCATCTCTGCAGGACTTTTCCCGGTTGCTGAGTTTGGCGTAGTGTGCTGGGCCAACAGGAACCTGGCTAGGCGTGTCTGCCAGTCTCCGACCACCAGCCTTCGTAAAGCATCTTTTGTTGTCTGCACCATCCTCTCAGCCTGACCATTTGATGAAGGATGGTATGGTGCTGTCGTGACATGGCGAATGCCATTTCTGCTTGCAAATGTCTTGAACTCACTTGAAGTGAACGCTGTGCCATTGTCCGAAACCAGAATTCCGGGGACCCCATGGGTCGCGAACAACAGCCGTAATGTGTTGATCACTGCAATGGATGACATGGAGCTCATAAGCGACACTTCCAGCCACTTAGAATGAGAGTCCACCACTATGAGAAACACTTTTCCTTGGAATGGTCCTGCAAAGTCAATATGGAGTCTTGACCATTTCTGTGTAGTCCATTCCCATGGGTGAAGAGGGGCTTTGGGTGGACCATGTCTTGTTTTTTGGCATGTCTCACAGGTTCTAACCACCTCCTCAATCTGCATATCCATCCCAGGCCACCAGACGTAACTTCTTGCCAAGGCCTTCATGTGCACCATTCCAGGATGTGCATCATGTAACATTTGCAGTACTTCCGCTCTTGCTGCCCCAGGAATCACCACACGACTTCCCCAAAGGATACAGTTCTTGTGTGCTGACAGTTCATGTTGTCTCTGAACAAAAGGCTTAAAGCGCTCCTCCGACACTTCAGAAGGCCATCCATGCAGTAGCCAGTGGAGCACACGTGACAAAATAGGATCCTTCAGGGTGTGATTCCCAATCCGCTGAGCCTGTATCGGGCCCTCAGGCACCTCTTCTAGTAGCAACACCTCCAGGGGTGGTGGTGTTTCAGCCACTGGACGAGTTAGGGGCAAGCGGCTCAGTGCATCTGCATTAGCTAGCATCTTCCCAGGTCTGTAGTTAAGGACATAACTATAAGCACCCAGCATCAGGCTCCATCTTAGCATACGTGGGGAAATCATCTGGGGCATGGGCTTGGCGTGATGCAGTAATCCCAGCAATGGTTTGTGGTCAGTGTAAATAGCAAAACTCCTCCCCAACAAGTATTGGTTAAACTTTTTTACTCCAAATACAATGGCCAGGGCTTCTTTGTCAATTTGGGCATAGTTACGCTCTGTTGATGTGAGTGTTCTCGAGGCAAAACAGACAGGTGCTTCCCTGCCCTCAGAGTCCACATGGCTCAGCAAGGCCCCCAGGCCATAGGGGGAGGCATCGCACACTAAAACAAGTGGCTTGTTCTCATCAAAGTGAACCAACACAGCTTCATCCATCAGTAGCCCCTTAGCCTCGCTATAAGCTCTGTCATGAATGGCAGTCCACTGCCATGCCGCACTGTGATCAAGAAGCCTGTGTAGTGGCTCTAAGATTGTAGCCTTGTTGTTTAGGAAACAACTGTAGAAATTCAAAAGCCCCAAGAATGCCTGAAGTTCCACTTTTGACTTTGGGGTAGGGGCGTTTCTAATAGCTTCTACCTTTTCTGAAGTTGGGTGCACCCCATCTTTGTCCACTCTGAACCCCAAGAACCGCACTTCAGTTGCAGCAAAAACACATTTCTCTCGCTGAAGGCGCAGTTTCATATCAGACAATCTGCACAGCACTTCCCGTAAACGTGTGTCATGGTCTTCCTGAGACTTGCCCGCTATCAGGATGTCATCTAGGTATGGCTGTACTCCAGGGATGCCTGCCAGCAGAGTGTCCATGAACCTCTGAAAAATTGAAACAGCAGTTGACACTCCAAACTGCAACCGTGTAGGGCGGAAAAGTCCCCTGTGAGTATTGAGTGTTAGGAGCCCTGCTGATTCCTCATCCAGTACCAGTTGTTGGTATGCTTGTTTGAGATCTAAAGTAGTAAACACAGTCCCCCCTGCCAGTGTTGAAAACACCTCTGACACAGTAGGCAAAGGATACACATCGGGTGTGACAGCCGTGTTCACTGTGCCCTTGTAATCTCCGCAGATTCGAATGGTTCCATCTTTTTTTGAAATGGGTACAATGGGGGTGGCCCACTTGGAGCTCTTCACAGGAACGAGGACTCCTTGGTCCACCAGCCGATCCAAAGCCTCATCCACCTTTTTACGCAATGCAAAAGGCACAGGGCGCGCTTTGAAAAATTTGGGCATTACAGCAGGGTCCACTTCAATGGATACGAGTGGCCCGCGACATGCCTCTAAGTCCCCAAACACCTCTTCATATTGTTCCATCCAAGGCAGGCTGGACCGCACTCTATGTACCCCACACATCTGAATATGTAGGGCCTTGAACCACTCCCTGCCCAGCAGACTGACGCCCTGCCCTTCCACCACAAACAGTGGAAGTGTTCTTTTGAATGCTCCATATTCAACACTCACAAAGATTTTGCCCAGCACCTGTAGCCTGGCCTGGGACCACTGACGCAGCACATTGTTGACCCGGTGGATTTTTGGAGGCTCCTCTGGCCAGAGCCTATTGTATGTCCCCTGACTTATCAGAGACTTTCCCGATCCAGAATCCACCTCCATGCACAGCGGAGCCTTGTTCAACAGTACATTGGCCATGAAAGGCTCTTGATCTTCAGACAGTGGTCCAGTCTGTATGCAGTTCACCATGTAATCATCATTGTCCTCCAGAGACATGGCATGTGTGTGTTGTTCTAGAATAGTGTTTGCAGCAGCCCCCTGTTGACTTTTCTTCATGCAAACACGAGCGATGTGGCCCTTTTTCTTGCAATAGTGGCAAACAGCTGAGATGAACTTGCATGTGGCCGGAAAGTGCAGACCACCACAACGGAAACATTTCCTCTCTGTGTCCGATTCGACATTTCTCTCTTTGCCTGCTGTGTGACTTGTCTTGTGTACCTCCTCGAGGCCCTGTTGTAGTGCTGACTCTGTGCGCAATGCACGTGCATTCTTAAAAGCAGTCTCTGCCACTAAAGCTTTCTGCTCAGCCATTTGAAATGTTAAGTCCTTTTCTGCTAACAGCTGCCTCTGTAAGGACTCATCTGTAACCCCACAAACAATACGATCACGGAGCATACTTGTCAGTTGGTCTCCAAAATTACAGTGCACAGATATTTTTCTCACCTCTGCAATAAAAGCACTTATTGACTGTCCAGGCTTCTGCTTGCAGTTGTGGAAATGAAAACGCTGTACAATCTCAGCAGGTTTTGGGTTAAAATGTTCATTTAGTGTTTTCACCAGGTCAGCATAGGACACTTCTCTAGGCTTGCGGGGAGCCACCAATGAGCGCAGAGTGGAATATGTAGCAGCCCCACACACACTGAGCAATATTGAACGCTTCTTTTCCACCCCATCAATGTCATTTGCATCAAAAAAACATTCCAGTCTCTCTGCATACTCCTCCCATGAGTTGTTATTATCACCTGAGAATTCTTCAATGCGTCCCAAGGAAGCCATTGTCTTTGTGCACTGTTCCAAAAAGATCCAAACTTAGAAATCTTGCCACTTTGTCCTCTTCTCCAATTGCCTAGTGCCAACCCAGCAGTTCCTCTTCTGCTAATTCTAGTTAGCCTAGGTAGCCTTCATGCAAGTTGTCTGACTTGTTCAAAACAAAACAAAAACAACAGTGGGCTTTCTCCTGCCTGCACAGTGTAGAGAAAAAAATATATATCCGCCTCGTCGCCAGTATAATATCTGAGAAGAGCAAATAACCAGGCCAGTCTTTAGGGTAAGTTTGTCTTTACTGTTCAACTGTGAACATCACAAAACGGGACTCAAAGCATACTGAATGGAGAGCAACCTGCAAGAGGACACACCCCCCCAGCCCAGCACTTAAAGGAACAGAGACATAGCCAACAACAGCAACTATGCATGATTAATACACAACAAAAACAAACATTGAACTAAAGACAAACATTAAACTATATGTATATATATTGCGGCGATATATATCGCAATATCAATATATATCGCAATATCAATATATATCGCAATATCAATATATATCGCAATATCAATATATCGTCCCATCCCTAGTTATGGGTATAATGGGCATAAAAAGGACTGACAGATTCAGATATGGGCATAAAGGGCCATTTTGCCATTATTACGCCAATATTCTATCAATATAGCATAAAACCAAAAATCTTAGACTAGGTCCTCAAAAAGAATAAAGTATGCAAGTAACTTATGTTAATTTTCAAATGTTTGCTTATAAATGTAACTAAAGCATAATGGACACAACAAAAAGAGTGTCACATCATTGACCCATATTACTATTCTATTATTAATTTCACCATGAGATAAAATAAATAAATAACACATTCACATTGCTGTGTATGTATGTGACTATGTGTACTTCCTAGAGTAACGCTGGTGACTGATGGCTCCAAGTGGCTTATCCACAAGGGATATGATTTTGGATATAGCACTGAGACTACTGAATAGTCTAATAGAATACTGGGTTCGAAACAAAGAAGGATTCATGTTGAAATCACACCAAACAGTTGTAGTCATACAGCATTTAGTTTTCTAACTAGTACACCATAAAAATGTGAGACCAAACTCTCATAAAATAGTTGTTATACATTTTAGAGCATTTTCTCAACCATATACCGGTATGCTAACATTCTAACATACTAAAATATTGAATAGGAAATGGGGGAGTGCACTAGTGCAGTGCCCGGTGTTGAGTCGGTCGTACCCACGGTTGTCCAGCACCGCCACAAAAGGCCTCTGCCCGGGCTCTGGACCTGATCTCCATATGGAGCTGTCCTGTTCTGACATCATTCTGACATCTGCACTCCATATTTGGGCATATAAGCAATTGATCACACCTGATCACCCCTAGATCTCCATATATGGAGCTGGCCTGTTCTGAAATCACAATGATGTTTTGACGTCTGCATAGACTCCATAATTGGGCATGCCTGACAAATAACTCCATATACGGGCATAAAAGGGACACAGACATAATATCTGGGTGTGGCATGCATTTCCAAATGCATCGTTCCAAGTAGGCCAGTGCCCAACGGGCACCACTGTAGAGACTATATATAGGGCAGTATTATGCGTGTCTTAAGTACCAGGTCTTATTACTTAACTTAAGACCTGGAGGCGTGGTCAATGCTGTTTGGCCACTCAGAATAGCCAAATGGCATTGATCACGCATCCAGGTCTTAAGTTAAGTAATAAGACCTGGTACTTAAGACACGCATAATACTGCCCTAAATACACAATGAGCTATATAAACATTGATGAAATTCACTGCTGGATATGACGTCAGCTTTTTTTGTTATGCTGATTGGCTGAAGGGGTTGTCTGTCAGTGCTGCAGTCCCGTAACCAGAGTCCAGACTCCATTCCCATGAATGGAAATGCCATTTCAAGGGGAGTGGTTACCAAGGCCACGAAATTCTTTGACGTGGCCAAAAAAAGGCAGAAAAGTGGATCGAGAAAATCATAACAATTTACTCATCTAGAGATCTAAAGATCAGGCAGAGGTCTTTTGTTGAATGAGTGTGAGCTTCAGTTCCTGAGGGATCCTCACGGCCCTCTACCATATTGCCCAATTTCGTGACAAACGATAGCACAGAACTGCCAAAACTGCTAAAATGTACTCAGAAACAAAAGGGGTCCATACGCCCTTTGGGCTTGACCCCTAATAATATAAACATTTCTTAGGTTATATTGGCCCTTTAAAGGTAATTAAAGACATTAGCCAATTGTCATATTGACAGCAGGTGCTCAGTTGAGAGCTGAAAGCCTACAGAGCAACAGATTATAGAATCACACTCTGCAAGGTGCACAACACCACCCTGACTATGAGGAGACCCTGTTGAAGACCCATGGCTTACTTTATACTCATAGTAGGATTGACTACTTTAACCTCTCCAGACTCCTGTCACC
>NC_136807.1:17483488-17488488 GCF_951216825.1 Electrona antarctica | reverse complement strand
CTTTGCAGGTACGGAAATGAGGCATTGAGCGGGAGGTCAAATATATATGATCAGAAGGACAAGAAACTGGCTAGCAGACAGTGGTTACTAAATACATTTACGGAGCCTTTTCTAAAATCATGCGTTCATCAGTTCTGCATTCCTCACATTTTACATTATAATTTACTCACACATATTCTACGATCTGCAGTAGTTCATTTATTTTTTCGGTGTGTTTAACCAGGCAATGGATGATAAACGAGAGAAGCACACGCCAACATAGATTATGTGCTATACAGATTAACTTTCCGTTACCTCAGGGTTTGATAAAGGTGGATCTATTCTTAAATGTTGCAGCCAGGAAAACACAGGTCACCCACATTCGTGCATGAAGAAATATTGAAAGTGACAGTTATATGCCTTTTATATGTGTGTAGGTGCAAGGAGGGAGGGAGAGAGTGTGAGTATGACATATTTAATGTTGTAATTTAATGTCAAGGACCATTGATAGTTGGACAGAGTTACAGGAGAGCAGAGGAAAGAGGAGACAGAGAGGCAGGAGAGTGATATTAGGAGAGTTAATATCAATTACACAGATAAAGTTGAATTGCTACAAGGTGATGCTAATCAGTGCACATAATACCAGGTCTGAAGTTCAGTTCTGATTTAAGGACAGTGTGAGTAGTATAAACACCCATTGTCATATTTTGATTCTATACTATTGGTTCAATACTATTAAAGTATGATTTAAATACATTTTAAACTTTAATTTTATGTGTGTACTGTATATTACACTATATAGGCATGGTATTAAAAAGCTATTGAAGTTAAAGTTATTACTGAGACACCAGTATACTGGTCTCTAGTGCCCAAACTGCTTATTTACAATAACAGTGAGTGAATGGTTATATTTGACACTGCTGCTAGATTTGGAACTAGTCCTACATTACAGAGAAGGGAAATAACACACGCACAGTGAGACACTGTCTGTTTCTGGTATTCCTACATTGTTCTTTTACACAAGATCAACTAATCATGGCAGTTTACAACTGTGGCATCCTTTTAAATATAATTATATGTGAAAGACCAACACAAAGAACATACAGTAAGCACAGGTACTAGTGGATATCAATTTATATGGAATAGTTAAGTTAACCCATATACAAGATTTGTACAAAAGACAATCCTTTAAGGCCGATGAGTAATATAGTGAACCTGTTTCTGAATGTAGTTGTGTAATAGGAAGCTATAGTTCCAAGTGTCTCACTGGGTCAGTGTGTCAAGAGCAACAGATACAGGCTGTACTGGCTATGAGATACCAGTGACTTTATGGTATTTGGGTGCTTAGATGACTACTATATAGGACAGATCATCCATGTGTTGTTTTAACTGACTGTAAAGTATTTGCTTTGATTTTAATTGGATTGGTAAGAAATACCTTCTGTTGAGAAGCGAACTGGAGAACGGGGAAATGCATCATTGATTCAACTGGGCAGATTAACTGAAGCTGAGATGAATAATTTAATTCCATGGTTCTGAATTACCAGGGAATATACGAGTATAGATGTGTCCCATGCATAGACAGCTAATTAAATTACATGCATAACTGATTACCTAGGTAAGATTAATTGCTGGTAATTAATGTTGTATGCATAATTTATTTGCTCATTTCTAAGCTTCCGTTCAATGGGTTAGGACTCATCTATACATAAATGGTGATGTAAGGGGGCTCCATATCTGATAGCTGGATAACTGATAGATACTGTAATGGATTGTTTACATATTGTGGGAGATACATATTGACCCATGTACACTCCTAAACGATCATTGGCTGAGTCATCAAACGGAGACAGCTTAGAGGATATATTACATCTGAGTTAGGGAGAATATAAAGTAATTATACAAAATCCTTTATGCACATCCAACACAGGAACTATATATAGTATTAATTTATATAAATCAGATTTTTACTCAAATAGCCTACAAACACAAATCCATAATATTCCAGTGCTAAAGAAAATAGTGAATTTTAAATACCGTGATTGCACTTTGCTCCTTGCTCAATCACTAAGCACAACTACCAGTATAGCAGGAGATTTATTTACCTAAAATACATTTATGCAGGTGTCAAAACTGAAAAATTGTAGTATATGACTTTGAATAACACACAAGCACAATATGAAATTATTACTCTTCCTTAAGCACAATAACTGCTAAAATATATATATTTTCAACTTCTTAAAACAGTTTTATGGATGTGACCATTTTCAAGGCTACTTTTAAATCAAAAGTTTACCTTTAAAATCTCTCTCTAGTTAAGATAAATATATCACATTCACTGACAGACAGCAGCAATTGAACCAGTCTGCACCAGTAACAATTTATTAGAAAACACTTTCATATTTGAAATACAAAGACCAGATATTGGTCATTTTATAACAGGAGGTGGAACTTGATTTGGTTTGGTTTGTCATGTTGGAACAAATCTCCTTGTGTTGAAACACACGTGAAGTATACTGACATGAAACACTGACCCATGCACTATCCTCAACATAGTAGAATAGATAGAACAGGTATGGTGATTGTTAACATCGTTAGAAACAATGCAGCATTCATTTGATTGACTGCTTTTGGGGAACTGTGTGTCTCTCAGTAAACATACACAAACGGGAACGTGCACACACACGCGCACACACACACACGCGCACACACACACACACACACACGCGCACACGCACACGCACACACACACACACACACACACACACACACACACACACACAAACACACACACATACACACACACGCACACGCACACGCACACACGCCTGTCGTGAGTGGGAGTAACTTAATGAAAATCCCCTGGGGTGAAGCAATACATTGAGTAAACAAAGAAACATTCTCACGCACGCACGCACGCACGCACGCACGCACGGACACATATTCTCTGTGTGCACACATTGCGACACACCACACTCAGTGCTTGCAAAGAGAGAAACACACACTAGGTGCATATATTCCCCGAGCGTGACTTCTCATTGTGCCTCATATACACTCTCCCTGGAGACAAACCCCACCTCCTCTCTCCTCTCACCTCCTCCCTCTCCCCGAGCATTCCACCAAAAGTCAGCAGGAATCCTCTTGAAGGCACGTGCACAATTTAACCGTTCTCTTTAATTGTTTATACATATGCACAACTGTTTGATATGAGACGTTGAGAGAGCTCATTTCCAGCTGTCCCCTAAGGACTCAACAATCTGGTGATTTATGAATAAAAATTAATTCCTGCGATAATTAAAAGAGACACTGTGTTTCTCCCTCCAGAAGCGGAGAGAAAGAAAACAGCCTGTTTACTCAGAGAATCGTTCAACACAACAACAAAAAACATCAAACAGTCGCCTATCTCCCACCCCCTTTTTGTTTCGTCATTTTCTGCATTTCCATTTGTTTTATTAGGGTTTTTTGTTTTCTCATGAGCACAAAGAAATTAAACACAGAGAGCTTGTTTGCAATTTGCCTTCAGTGCAGTCAGATACTGACACAATAAAGGAGCAACGAATGTGAACTGAACTGTACTTAACTGTATAACAGAGGAACTGTACTTGACTTTTTTTATTCCATCGGGTTGAAGAAATGCCTGAAATACCTTTTAATTCTATTTGAAGAACTTTTTTTGTGTGCTGAAGGACCCTGTGACCTGCACTGATTGCAGCTTCCTGGAAGTCTTTGTAGAGGACTGAGTGAAAAAAGAAAAAGCACACGAAGGGGGACACAACTGTACGTTACGTCTTTTCTATATTGGAAGTCCTGGAACTATTCCTTTGTGCCTCTTTGGACCTATACTGACCACTGATAATAACACCCTGACCTCTTTGTCCAAGACCTAATGACAATCAGAGAGAAACCATTGGAAAAAAGAGAGAGTGAGAAGTTCAGTAGTAAACAGAGAGAGAAAAGGAGAAAGAAAGAGATCTGAGCTGGAAATAAGAGCTAATAACTGAAAGCGACAAGGAGATAACTGTGCAAAGGGCACAGGCACACACAGCCCTTCAGGAGGGCAAATGTCAAGACCCACGAGGGCAAAAGAAAATAAGGAATAAAAGACAAAATAGGGACCCAAATCGTTCCACCCCCTGAGGACAAGGAGCGAGACAGAGAGATCAAAGGAAAAGGTCAGAGAGAAAGAGGAGAGAAAAGAGAGGACAGCAGAGGTGGAAGAGTATCGACCTTGAACCGCGGCTGGGCTCCCTGCAGCGTCTAGAAAACCCACAAAGAGAAAAGGTGACAAGAAGAGAAGGGAGAAAGAGACATAAGAGGGAGAGAAAGAAGAAAGGAACACAGAGAAGAGAGACATCATGGGGTGTAACATGTGCGTGGTGGACCGTCCAGAGGAGCAGTACAGAGTGATGTTCCAGGTAAGACCTCCTCTGTTCAATCAGTCTGTCTGTTAATACTGCTGCATGTCTGTCTCCTAGACAACCAGTGGTCCTTGAGGGGGTTCCAGGTGGTCCTTGAGGGGGTTCCAGGTGGTCCTCAGCTAAATGTTGGAGAGTTGGTCACCAAATGGACCCTTATTACTACTGCTCTCAAGAGTTATAGGGTTAAACATCTGCATTACTTAATTTACAAGACGTCTACACAATTAGAGAATAATTGAAATTTGGCTGTTATCCCTCCTATGGGACAACATCAATACAGCATGGAATTGTGGACAAACTAGTATCCAATGATAACAAAATATTCTAAGTCTTGGGTCTGAGAGGCTAAATCTCATCGAATGGTGGTCCGTGGCTCAAATGCCGAATAAATAATGAGACTTGATGTGGAAAAAGGTTGAAAACCACTGTCCTAGACAGCAAGAAACATAGAGCATATCGTGGAAACAGTTAAACTTGTTCAACCAACAGTACTAAAGAGAAACACTGTTGTATTCTATGGAATAGATGGATGTATACTGGAAACTAGTAATAGAGAGACACACTGTTATGTGCAATGGAAATAGAATAGGGTATCATAGTTAA